>NC_046336.1:21575000-22175000 GCF_000738735.6 Corvus cornix cornix | reverse complement strand
TGAAAACAACTCTGTGTTTCATTTCTACTGCCAAATGAAAGGATGTTTACATGAGAGCTTGCTGCTGCAGCCCTGGATAAAGGCAAGGCCACACAGCTGGCATAATCAGCAGGCAGGAGCTGCCCATGGCTCCTCTCTGGCAGTGGGAGGCTCGGCTCTTCCGGCAGCCAGGGCACCTGTGCAGCACAGCCCAGCCTCAGGTCAACTGTTACTCCTATTCACCCTGCTGTTTGATCATATTTTGTCAATACTGAACCTCATCAGCAACATTTTTCTGTTTTACAGGACCTACAGTCTGTACTTGGAAATAATCTTTAGCTGTCCACATGGGAAGGGTGATAAACCCATAGTTTAAGGCCAGCAAGAGTTCCCCTATTCAAAATCTAAGTGCTTCCTTTTGGGTTCTCAAAATAATTTTATCTGAAGAAATTTTTGCTTGCTTGTGCTAGACTAATTACCAACACTCAAGGAACCTTCTAGGAAATCTCAAAAGTGCAAGGACATCAAGACACCCAACCTATGCAAAAAGGTTGAAAAAAGTTTTCAGCTCAATTAAAAGAAAATCTCCAATGGAAAATAGCACAGCTGTTCACTAGACTGGATGAAACAGCTCAGCTTGCACACCACATACTCTGTTCATGAATAAGAATTTTTTAAATGTAAGAAGACGCAGCAGTGCATTCTTCTACATTTAGAATGGCAAAGCTTTTACTGGAATTAAATATTAATAATTTTCATTATACAATTTTTTTGATACAGGTTTTTAATCTTTTTCTGTTCCTGTTGTGGTTTGTTGGGAAATATTTTCTTTTTCCATGTTGCCAATAAAAATAAACAAATTGCTTATTATGATAGTGTATTCCTAAGGCTTTTAAGAGAGCCTTAACTGTAGTTAAAGCTCCTGTAAGTGAAAATTGCATCTCCAGTGGAACTGAGATTAGACAGCATAAATTCTAAACACACTATTTATGGCAAAAAGAAACAGAAAAACAAAAGCAGTAGAGAGAAAACGCAAGTCATACTTTCAAATCCATTTTTTTTTCTTCCTTGTGTATAAACATGTAAGCTGACTAAATGAGTAGGCTGGATAATTGTCTTTTCTAGAATATTGATAAAATTTTCCTCATGCTGAAGGAGTTTCAGGGCAGGCTAAGTTACTTTCACATACTACAACTTGCCTAGTACACTAGAAATCAGAGTGCTGTCTCTGAAATTCCACTCTGTCTTCTCAAGCACATGCTTTTTCAAAACAATTTTTCTCTCTCCCCTGCCTTTTTCTTAATACAGAAGGCAGGGAAGAAGAGGAATACATTTGTTCCTCCCATTTTTTGGAAAAATTCATCCTCTTCCAACACATTTATTCTAGACGAATCCAGAGCCTAGACTGTTTTCTGTCCATCCTCTCTAAATTTTAATTATTACCGAAGCAATGAGAGCACAGACAAGAGAAGCAGATCCTTTTAATTCACATGATGTCTCTGAAGGTTTTTTTATATAAACAGACTTTTCTAAATGATCTCCAGTATCATAAGGCAACTGTTATCTCAACAGAAGCCAAAGCAGGGAACAGAACTGGGTTACAGTCATGTAAGTATGCACACTCACAAAGCAGTCATTAATTAAGATATGCCTGACTGATAGCAATGCAGTCACTCCTGTCTACAGAGTTTCTCAGGACTAGCATGTGCTTTTAGAATCTGGGTAGCCTTCTCCATGCCTCTGCCCCACTGGCGTTGATTATGTATGATTAATGGTTTAAAGGAATAAAAAGAGAAAGGTCAACTTCTGAGTTCAAAACAGAGCAGCTACATGGGGAGTAATTAAGATACTTGTGTAAGCATGATTAATAAGCACAAACTGGCACACTGTGCTGTAAACAAGATGCAACCAGATGGTTAGGATGAAAAGGATTTTTCCTAAAAAGCAATTTTTCAATGCCTTGAAAGTTGGCTTATTTTTCCTCCCTCTAAGCCTTACACAACTCATTATCTACACATCCTAAAGGGAAGAAAGAAATAGTAACCCCTTCAACATTCCCCCTTTCCTGGCTTTTTTCACACAGATAACTACAGTTTGCATGTAAATGGATTCAACTCATCTTTGTTTAACGTTGCCTTTTATGTCGAGTTTCATGAATTGCTAAGCCTGACAAGGTTCACTGGGAGTCTTTTAACTCCCACCCACAAGTTCTCCCTGGCTGTCATGTGACTGGCAGTATAGAGGGATCAGCAATGGCATTTATGGGGAAAGCGGGAAGACAGGTGTCAGAACGGTCCAGCAGGCAAACCGAACGAACACTAATCAGCTCTGGTGTTCTTTTACAATCCATATCTAATTCACAAGTTTCATTCTTTCTGAAAAACAATTACTAGGTTTTGAAGTTCATTGTGCATTTACTCAACTGTCTCTTCACATTAACGTAAGTGGGAACAAGAAAAAAAGAGTCAGCAGGCAAAGGACATCAAAAGATCTTAGAGAAGATGAAGGCTTTATTTTAAAGTAATATAATTACAGATGAGCATAATGTTTTACAATAAATTTAAATGTATAGTTACATCCTTATGCGCTAGGAAAATATTGGCTGGTTGTCTCTCGAGCTGAAACTCTGGTACATACAAATGACTTTGCTGAGAGAAGAAGAATAAACAAAAAAATCTCATTGCAACATCAAAGGAATGGATATTAAGGCAACAGTGGGAACAACAGAATCAGTACTCTGGGAAGTATCTACACTTATAAGGCTCATCTCTGAGAAATAATAATAAAAGATTACAAAAGGAATATTTTGCACATTTCAAATTCCTCTCAGTTCAACATATTTATTCTCCATAGGTAAACTTTACTTCATCTGCATCCAGTTTATAAAAAATTTTAAAAACTCAAAACCACAACTCTCCATTCCCCACTGACAAATCCTCTTAGAGTTTGAGTATATAATCTGGTAAAGCCTCAGCTAATCTTCATTGGTGGTAGTGTTACTGACTCCAGTACTGGGAAATTTTTTTTTGTGTTACATATAATGTTAGGAGACATCTTAAACTCCAGTGTGTTTTCTAGTAAAGTACAGATTTCTTAGGCACTTCATTTTCACCCCCACAAGAAGTTATAGGCACACAGCATCTGTTTTGCAAATAATCCTTCCCTCCATGTAAATGAACATCCTTTCAAGGACTTCTATACACAAAATAAATACTTGGTAAGTGAAATGAAGAAGGCCCTATATCAGGACCTCAGTGTACCATGATCTGATTGTTCAGCAGCAGAGCTTGATGTTTATGCAACTTAAATCTAGAAATATTTCCTCTATGAAAAAGTAACACATTCAAATACACATTTTGATTAGAAACATAATACAGTACTCAAGTGTTAAGTGACTTAAAAGTTTTCTTAATGTCTGAATTGTGATTCCAGGAACAGGATGGGCACTCATCTAGAGATACAATAGTATAGGAACTTCCAATCAATTAACCAAAGACAGATGAAAAGCATTTTTCAGTTCCATGTGAGTAAATTTTGGCAACCGAAAAAGCATCATGGTATGTAACTGCTTTCCCTGTTTCACTAAGCACATCTTTCAATTTCTAGCAAGACAAGCCTGTATCAATCCTGACTTTTACCACTACCCATTAAATAATGCTTCCCAGACAGGCAGTTATCATGCAATTCTATAACAAAGTCAACAGAGTGCTAGCATACTTCAACTTTGAAGTTGTTAAAAGGAGAATGTTAGTAAGTTAAGAGTGATCACTGATAGGCTAGCACTACCAAGGACACCTCTCTAGACCTAGATACCCACAGCTAAGAAATGGGATTCATTTAAAGCCATCCTATTGGACTGCCAAGAGTTTGGCAGCAAAACAATTAAAGCAAACATCTCCAGACATCCTGGTCTCACACAATTTTCAAATTCACTTTGCAAAAGCAATAAAAATTAATATTGATTATGCCCAAAACTATTGTTAGGACAAGTCTCAGAAGTCCAAACAACCACGATGAAAAAAAATCAAGCTCATGTGAAATGTGCATCCATTAATATTTGTGCTACTAGCTTATATGGGATGAGTCACACTACAGCTTCATCCCACAATCAATCAATCAATCAATCATCCTCATATTGTATTTCTGGGTTTTTCTGTCTATTGTACCAACAAAAAATAAGAACAAAGACAAACTGGCATGGATGTTACTCACCAGTGCTGATGAGTAAACAGGAAAGAAAGCTGGATAGATAAATTTGTGCTTAATACATTCTACATACTGAGAGCTTCAGCTTCAGACTCTGGTTACTGATCTCTTAGAACAAGTGTATGTATTCAACACCGAGTGGTAATTTTCACTGAATTACTATTTTTTTCTAAACCACAACGCATTCTGAACAATTTATATACTACACAGAAGTCTTGGACTTAAAAAACTGAAAGAGAAAATGTAATAAATAGACAGACTTTACTGTTTCATAATATTTCAGCTAAAAGGCTCCAACATTTCACTGAAATACAAAATTATATCAAAATTAAAAAATGAATTCTTTAAATAAGGAAAAAAACCCTTGAATATATTTTCAATACCACTCAAAGGTTTTCAGATACACATTCATATATACGTATGCAAGTAAATCAACACTAAACCTAAACTTTACCCTAGAAAAGCCTAGAATGATTCATCTTTCAAGGGAAATTTGAGAAAGATTTAAACTGTCCAATGTTAACTAATCCAAGCACACAGAGCAAGCAAAACCACATTACAGGCACGCAAGTTAAGAAGTTGGCCCTGTGTTAGAGCACCCAGGCTCCACACCAAGCACATGCTGCAAGTCTTCTCCTTAGCACCTCAAATTCAAGTCAGACAACTCTCTTTATGCTTTTTATGCTCATTTTATGCTTCTTTCTTTCCCCAGCAGAAAAAGTAGAGTATTCATGTTACCTTAATGGATTGAGCTCCATATTAACAATTCTATTAAAAGCCACACTTAAGCCATTATTTTTTAAGTATTTTCTGCAAGACCACATTGGAGAGTGTTCTTGCACCAGCTGTGAAACTTTACAAGGACAACTGTGTATTTCTATCTAGTTTTGGTGTCTGAAATGGCATCCTCAATAATGTCTGTGACTTCTCAACAGCTTAAAAGGAAAAAAATTATCCAGTTGAACACAGAAACAATCAAAAATCAAAAGCCATTATGACTGCACTGGGGAAAGCGGCTCCACACAGTGTTTTTGCAAAGGTCCTATTTCAGACTACAGTGCACACTATGGACAAACACACTGCAGTTTCTCCAGACTGAAAAACAAATATCAGATTGTTGCAAGCCTGTTTTATCTTTTTAAACCAGTTCTACCCTGGCAGCATCTCTAGTTCAAGCTAATTGTGAGTGACTTCAGACATCAGGACAACGCTGTTCCACACGCCAGCAAAACTGAGAACTGACAGGTAGACTAAAAATAATGACAATCACCCAGCAGCAACTAGGTTAGCTTAAGCTTTTTTTGGGGGGGGAGGAGGCCCTCAAGGCATAGAAACTAGTGCATAGACTACAATGAGAGATGCAGATAGAGTCCATACGGTCAAACTACCCTGATTTTCAAACAAGACTCAACCAGTATGCAAAGATGTCACTGAGTGGTATCAGTAACATTGATAACCAACAACATTTTTGCCAGTAACAACCTTTAATCATCTGTGTTTCAGTGTTTTGAAGTGATATATTTCAAAAATGTCAAAACTCAGTGAAATGTGGTACTAAAATTAATAGTCTGTTTGCTTTCCCTATTGATATACCAGGTTTCAGACTGTCAAAGTGCTTTTAGTTGTAAAAGAAAAAGTACAAAGTTGTTTTGACAACTACAAAAAGATTTATCAGTTACATGTACCTGCTGAAGTACCTAGATTCTCAAAGTGAAAATGTGTGTATGCAAGGTTCTAATACTAAAAGTTGTCAAGTGAATATCAATATATTAATCTTGCAAACAAAATAAACTTTAAACTATTTTATCATATAGCATGTTACCTTGAGCTAAGGTGTGTTACTTAACAAGACTAAATTAATTTTCTTCATCTGCTTTGCTTTTAGTAGGCATTTTTTTCATGCTTGCAAAACTTGAATTCATCTGTGTTGTAAAGTTGATTTATTTCTTTCTAAGCCATATTTGTGTAATATACCTCATATGTATGAGTACACAGCAAAATGCATGTACACACAGAAAATAATTCACCTTTGTATTCTCTGTTCCTTATCTAACTCACTTGAGCTAACATTAGCAGAATAAGCACAGGAAAAAATCCTGAAAAGATTAGAATCCAAATTCACACCATTAGACTATCATTATTATTAAGAAAGAAAGGGCTTTATTGCATCTCATCAAAATCCTTTGCAATCTGGAAAAGAGGAATATTCACATCTGTTAAATTGCTGAGACAGCAAATAACAAAGCAACAAAACCCTTTCACGTACTATTGCTCAAATTTATTACTAGAATAAATAATGCCAACAGCTTTCCATTCTTTTTAAGTCTAAATTAAAGAGTATCATTAGTCTTATTGGGATATTCCTGAAACTTCTAAGTGTCTGCAAGCTATTTTACATTTGCTTTAAGAAGCTCTGATAGAAACAAACTTCTATAACAAGTATTCAGCATTGAAGCAAAAATAGCAGAAGCGGACAACAGTAAACAAATTACATTTACAGTTTAAGCGTCATATTCCTAAACACAGCATGCAACCAGTAATGCTACTCTGTGAAAGATGGATTCAGTATTACAATTATAAATTTTATCAGCTAAATAGTTGTGACTATTTCACAAGCTACATTGGATGCAATTATTATAAAATATTCTGTCAAAACTTTTAGTATTTAAATTTACTACCCTATTTTATTATTGCATTAAAATACTCATTAAGAATTATCAAGCACTGCTCCATATAATTCTGTAAGATATCTCTGCTTTTCAGGTATAGCATTCCTAGAGAACATCAAGATTTTTAGCTCATATTTTTTCCTTTGTATTTGCTACAAAGAGAATTGAACTTTCAGCAAAGTTTTATTCTCCATATCAGATCAATATGACTGACAATTAGTACTTCCTGCATTATATTATACAGCAAGGACAGCTAATAAAGCACTGGGAAACCACTGCAGGTTTCCTCCCTTCACTATCCCACAAAAAGCTTGAAAAACAGTCTGTAACCTAATGAATTCTGAACTCATGTCATTCTCAATAGAAAGCTCATTCTTTTATCTGGATCTGGATTGGTAACTAAAATGGAACTCTTTTCTACCACCCAAACCCAAAGCATGTTTCCCTTTTCAGCCTTAACACCCTTACTTCTAGAATCAATTAATAATATCATCCTTTAAACATCCACATGAATAATTCTGCAGTCACTTTACCTACATTTATTGTATAATGAAACAAGACTAGTGTGGGTTGATCATGAAGAGACCTCAGTGCTCTTCGAAGCTTAAATTATTCAATTCCAAAAATACGCCACTATATACCTTTAAATATCAGCAAAAGTTAGGATTGTATTTAGATAATAATGGATCATTGCAATGGATCATTTTTCTTAGATGATATCTTAATGCCTCAAAGAAGCTTACTGCCCACAACTATAAAAGTTTTATTTGAAGCTTTCTCACTCAGACTCAACAGAAAGACAAATTTTCTCAAATATGCTCAGTAAACAAATGTTTCTCCAGAACCTGCAAGCATTACACAAAAAACATGCAGTAATTTATATCATTGCCTATGCAATGATGACTAGATCATCACCAATGAATTCCATGTAGCCTCTCTCATGAAGGCTTAACAAACTTGAAGAAAACCACATGCATGCAAGTTCAGTCTCCAAAAAGAATCCAAAAGAGAAAACAAAAGCCTCGAATTTCTTATAACACAACACTCCTAGCAAATAAAGTTGATGCATAACATTTGTTTTTCAAGTACACTGAAATATCAAGGCTATACCTAGCAAAAAGAAATCACACTTGAGTAACACATAAAGCAAGAAAGCACAGCATTACCTCCTTTAGTAGCAGCACACAGTAGCAACCTCCTGCATAAAAACCTCTTTCTTTTTAAGGACTGAAGATTATTTTCAGCAGCAGAGCATCCCTGTTTTGTTTAAAAATTATTTTTTCTAAGTTCTCATTTGGAAGTGCTGAACTTCAGAGCAAGAAAGCTTTCATCTTTCCACCAAGTCCTTACAACTGAAACTAGCAAATGGATTCTACACGTGAACTTGAAAAGAGAGGTCCAGGTGAAAGCTATGTAAGACTTAGAAACTGAAACACCTGGGACAGAAAAATCGTTTACCCTTCTCAAGTGATTTCAGCTGTAGCAGAGGGATGGGGTGAGGGATCCTTGTTTGCTGCTGAAAAGCAAGGATTAGTGACAATCTGTTTCAGTAATTTTCTTTCTCTCAAGATTGTGCTATGTACTGAAAGGCAAAAGACAATGAGCTCAAAAAGATGACACTTCTCTCTCACATCCACCTTTGCTTTTCTCCTGTACTGTAAAGTCACTCCAGTCACTTTCTGAGGAATGGTGGACTCTTGTTTTTTCCACAGTATTTATCACCATTTAAAATTAAGTTAATTGTAGGTAATTTTCGTTAATTTTGATAATTCATTATAGCACCAACTGGTAAATACAGCTAACCTTCTGGCTTAGCACAGTATAAAACTGGATCAGAGGAGCAGTGAGAAGGAGCAAGTGATTAAATTCCAACCAGCACCTTCTTTTTAAAATGCCAAGTAGAAACACCTGTGACTGTCTAGAGGCAAAGAGGATGGGTCTGATGTGGTTATTTTGGTAGAATTTAGACTGGTAAGCTGCAACAGCCATCCCAGCTCTCAAATTGCAGCCTCTCCTCCAGCCTAATGAAGGCTTGTCATGTAATGGCTACCATTTGCAACTCTTAAGCAGTGATGTAAGAATACTGAACACAGGATAACTGGAAGTATGACCATCTCTCTGTACAGCTGAAGAACACAAAATGTTTTGTTTCTTTGAAGCAGTTCCCCTTGAGGCCATTATGTCCCGACAGGTTCACTCCAATCCTGTGACTCTACAAACACCTGAACTAATCACTTCTGTTTTCCTTACAGTCATACCCCATGCCTGCCTGGTGTCCACAGAATACCAGGTTTTCCTTTGCAGCTCAGCCTCCCTCTCTCCGACACCACCAGACTTCACACTGCCTGTTCTTCAAGCCAATTCTCTCTGCAGTATGGCACGGGGTAATTATGCTGCAGCCCCTCTGCAGCCACAAGGCTGGCAGGCCCTTTCTACTGGCCAAAGCTGGTCACCTCCACTGGCTTCACCCATTCCCCCACTCAGGAACTCACCCACAGTTATTTGGGGAGATTATGCAACACATACACTGGCACTCAGTCTCCATAGGTAACAATCTAAAAATAAATGCTTTATTTCCCCATAAGGAAAAAGGAAAAGCCTCAGAGAAGTATACCATAATTATCTTAACAGAGTTAGTACAATAGGTGTCTATATTCACAAAGCAAAGCTATTGTCAGAAACAGAAATCTGTGCACAGCAGCAACATGCTGTTCTGCAAGGATGTGTGACTCCTGCTAACACTGTAAATTATTTATACATATTGTTTGGACACAGGCTGGTTTCACCTTGTGAACCATATGCCACCTAATGTTCCCCTCTACAGCTCAAAACAACCTCCCATTCACCATCTATATCCTTCTTATGCCACGACAAAAAAAAAAAAAAAATGAGGCTCTTCTACACCTATACAGCTTAGAATAAGGTCAAAAATAAATGCCTCCCCCTTCAAAACTTTCAGATCAGCTGTAGATTCTTTTCTTTCAACATCTCTGCTTAGGGAAATAGCTGTCGTTAATGCGGTCTCCAAGAAAGCCAAGTCAAGTCAGATTTGCCAAAAGACTACCACAGAGATTTCTCAAAAGTGATTGAAAAATAAAAACTGAAGAAGCACAATCAAAAACTGTACAAGGGCCAAGCCCCAGTCCTGAAGTAAAATAGCAGCAATGCCATGAACCAGAGAGTTATGAGCAGTGCAGCAAGGCAGAAATGAAGAAAAAAAATAGGATTAAGTAAAAATATAAAGGAACAGTAACGTTATATGAAGATTCAGTTTAAAGTATTATCAGGACTATACCCATATGAGCAAACAGTGAGGTCCAAATTGAGCAGACCTCCAGAGCAAAACACTGGATACTAAGGACCCGATGTCCAACATTAGATGCTTTTTGGAGGATTTTAATGGCTATTTCATGTAACCTGTTTCCAAAGACTGGATGCTCACCAGCAGCTGGAGCATATCAGATGCACCTCTGAGCAACATCCTCTAGTTCAACTGTGTTTGAAAAGAATCCAGATTCTGCACATCCAAATACGTGGAAGAGCAAAAGTGGTGCCTCCAAAGCACAAGCCACATCCAGACTAAATAGGCAATTCAGACACGTCCTAAAAGTCAAGGGAGAGCAGGAGCAATACTGGCTCTCTGGACAGGACAAGGCTAAGGATCCAAATGAATAGCTGGCAATAGAAGCAAAGTATAAACAACATACTTCCTTAAGAGGCAGAACCAAAATTGTGCATGCTGAAAGTAAGATATTGCTAAGGCTGCTTTTCTTTTTTATAATCTGGTTTAGGCTTAGGTAACAGTTTAATACATTAAGCCATTCAAGAACTAATATCATGGTAAAACAGGACTTCTTCATCCAGAGAAGTGCAGTATAGTTCAGAATTTAGTGCCTGTTTTCCCTCTGTTACAAAGTAATCTGGTAATTGGTACATTTTTGTTTTAAAAAAGGCTTTTTAGTCACTGGTTTACATGTTCTGAATGGAACAATGAAGTTCAGTATGATAAAATCTACATGCAGTAAATTGCATTAAGCTACTAATTAGCAGTTTCTTAAGCTATACCTGACACATTGAATCTATGACACTATTAGGAAAATGATAAGTTCTGTGGAAACCAAAATTTATTTATATATTTCTTCCTTTTGCTTACAGTGAAAACCAAGAACTAGAGGGATTTCACCCATAACACTATTAGGAAAAAGGCTTAGACTTAATTATTAAATAGGAAATTATCCTTGCTCATTTTGGTTAGATTATTGTATCCAGTGAATCGACGTTCACAAGCCTAAGACTATACAAACGAGTGCTTATGAGAGAAAACCAGAAAGCTAGGGCAGCACAGGAAGCACAGCAAGATTAGTGAACAGATTGTGTTCTTGAGGGTTGTCACGAGGAATTGGTAACGTGATTATTGGAGCCCTTGCAAGACCAAGACCAAGCTGAATCCAGTAAAACATCTAGGGAAATGGCTAAGTAAGCATTTTACAGGCTCCATTCAGTGCTGATATGGCTGTAGGCTGTCATATGGAATCTAAACTCTTCTCCATCTTCTATTCGTTGGTGTGTCCTGAGCAGATGGAATTTGACAGTGATAACAGTGCTTTCTCTTAGCCAACTTTTTCAAAATCACTTCCTCCATCTATTTTAAAAATATGGTAATTTGCCCATGTTTCCATGAAGGAAAGTTAATATTTAAATGCAAGGCAGTGCAAACAAGCAAGTAAAAGAAGGGCAATAGCACTGACCACTCAGTTCCATGCCTCCCCAAATGTATTCCCAGAGTCCTCTGCCTCAGAACAGAGACACTGAAGTGATCCACAATGTGCTACCTAGTACTCTTATTAACCACAGCAGATGAAGTATCACTGTCCATACTGAATTTTTCTGATGGCTGTTTTACTTTTCTTTTTTCTTTTTTTTTTTTAATATATAATGGCCTACTTGCTTTGTATCTCCTTATAATTATTAGGATAATATTCTACATTTATCCTCTGTTTTTCCACTGAGCCTACTACTGAGAGATGGGCAATCTGACAGCTGAATTATGTATGGCACTGCTGTCAGTCTCTGAGATACAAATGTCTTTCTCCTACAGCCAACAACCTGAAGCCATTTAGCACCAACCTTACACAACAATAAGCAGAACTAGTACCGTACCTCTACCTCCTAAACAACCCTACTAGCAATCTTTATTTTTCCTTGTAAGCTTTCAGATGGACAGCTCTAAGTTTTACTTTAAAAATCAGTATACTTTCATACCACATTGCATAAGGCTGATGGCTTATTAAAATTAACCTTCATCTCAAGGCAAAACTCTTCATAATACAAAGCATCCCTTTTTTAAAAGTAATTCGTATTTCCAGGAGAACTATATTTATGCAAACACTGCTACCCCAAGCAGTTGGGACTTGGCAGTTCATGCATAGGTGGATTAAAAAGAAAGGGCAGGGAATGGGTCAGATGGAGAGGAAGAGCTGGTCACTTCATTTATTTACCTAATCTGCTTGGCTACTGCTGGCCAAGTTTGCTCTTGGAACAATGAGAAAGGCCAATTAATTTATCAATCTGTACTCCTCTCTGCCATAACATATTTTCCCCTTGCCAACAAAAAACGTGTCCATTATCAGCCAGGTCCCTGTCCTCCCAGGCAGCTCGTGCAGCTGTATAATTACACTTCTTCCCTTGACAACTTGCATGATTGTTTTCCTAACAGTATATTACTTCGTTAGTACTTTCCAATATACGTTATTTTTAAACTGTCACTTTTGCCCAACTCATCCCAATTCGCACTCGTCTGTTTATCATAACAATCATTAATAACTGTCACTCCACGCCATCAATTTAACGAACTCACTCCCTCATTAGCATGTTCTAGCATTTGTTCCGTAGAAAGGCTGATTATTTTCTACAACAGGCCAAGCCAATTACTTTAGTGAAATGGAATCACATTAATCAAAACTTAACAAGGTGGCAAATTTAAAGATATCAGATTGCAAAAGACAGCATAACTAATATGTCAATGTCAGAGATACTACGTAGGTATGCAGCAGCTGTACTAAATATATCTCTTCACGAAGGCCACATGAATTTTGACATTTCATATGATCTGACAACTACCAAAGTGATATTAGAAAGCTGGAGGCTGGGCTGAGCTGCTCCCAATGGCTTCTGCACATTCTGGCAAGGGCAGCAAAGAAATGCAATGAGTGAGGAGAAAAAGGAAATGGTGACTACATATGCCCACAATGCCTAGTAGATGGCACTTTATCATGTCCCTCTATGCCAAGATATTTTCTTTTACACTTTAAATGATGATGCTCATCAATTGTACCCTGACAGCTGCATCAGAACCAGCTGTAAACATGCAACATCCAGCAGTGTGAAAATATGCTGACACAACAAACACATATTAGTTTTTACCTTTTGGTCTACGCGGCAAAAAGGATGGAAGATTTTTCCCACAGCCTTTTTCCTTTTAATGAGTAAATTCAGACTTTTCTTTTTCTCTGTCACTTTTAGAAAAGGTTTAAAGTCAAAGAGCCTGCATCACAAATCTTCACACAATCCAACAGTTCAACCATTTCTATATATACTTTATTTATGCAGCAGCAGAAGGTAAGCACTCACCATTAGTCCTTACCAGTGGGCAGGAAATTACAGCTTTGTTAAACACATCTCAATGCTCTTTGGTTTTCAATACAGAAAGAAGCAAATGCTCACGGCTCATTTAAAAAAAAAAAAAAAAAAAAAAAAAATCAAAGTGGGGAAAAATATCCCAAGGCTTACAACTTCTGTTGTATAATATTATTAAGCCTGGTTATATCATACAGTTCAAGAAATTGCAGTGATTCATTTTTTACAACTTAAATAGCTATTTGCTTCAGTTGCCAGGTTGAACATGATAAATGTATATGATAAAAAAGAACAAAGAGAAGGGCCAGTTCTTATAAACCTACAACATTAGTCAATGTATTAACCCATTCCTTTCTAACTGTTGGCATTTTAGAGCTCATCATGCACAAGTCTGCTCACTTCAACCTGCGTTCTACTAAATACTTGGATTTGGACAAAGACGTGACTATATGAAGTTTAGTCATAAACGTTTATTTTCGCTCATTTTCGTTTACCTCTAAACCACCAGGACTTTTAAGAGGCAATGTTAAGCCATCACCAAATCTAAAATCAGAGGAAAGCTAGACTAAAAACAGAGCTCCAAGATCACCTCGCCCATCCCATACTTGTTGATATAATCAAGTTAATGCAGTTTTTAGTCAAAATTAAAAAAAAAAAAACAACAAAACCCCACTTGTGAGAAGGTGCACTCGTTTGCCCGTTGTCATGTATTTATTGTGAGAAAACTTCTTATATTCAGTCTGTATTCCTTCAGCTACCATGTGAGCATTATTTGTTATTCTTCCTCTAATGACTCTGCAGAACAGCAGGTTACTAAGAAAAGGCAGTGGCCATTTTTCACGTTTTTTTCACATATGCAGGCTTATACACACTTCTTTCTCCCAACACCTATCCTAATTTGAATTTTTTCCAATTTACTTTTAACAGTCAAAAATGCCATTTTAATTTCTAAGATAATACTGTAATGTAGATACTGAAGCAATTAGAATTTTTGCCAAAAAGCTAAATTAACTCACTAACACACTTAGCCTGCTTAGAAATACTTGTCCCATATGATATCAACTAGTATCCTTTGGGTTCATTATTTCTAATTAAATTCAAATGACATGTTAATAGATATTAAACCTTTCCGTGAGAGATATCGTAACCTAAGATTTAAATGTAGGATTAATTTATCTAGAAACACCAACTGTTAATATTAACAGAAGCATTTCTAGAAAAATAATTTTAAAAAGAGCAACAGGAACAAGATTTTTTTACATTTGAGCACACAAGTGTGGGAGACAGGAAGTTCAGATTATTTCAAGGAATACGACTAAAAGTGAAACTTCCTCTGCAAATGATGAAGTGTTCTTCTCTTTTAGTTGCCAGTTTCATGATTACAGGAAATTGAATAAGATCAACAGAAAACAGAAATTAAAATACCATCTCATTTTACATTTGAGAAGACATCAGCTTATTTACACTCCTCACTCTGGATTTTCTTGATCCAAGGCAAGAACTAAGCCTTCACATCCCCCAAAAACCAACTTCTCTTTCTCTTCTGTTTCTACAGACACCCTGTAGCACACAGACAGTGAACAGCCAATATGAGGTTCACCAAACCACTGACTGCCAAACTCCAGCTGAAGCAGACCTGAGGCCCGGCTCAGTGAGCACTGCTCCTGCCTGTTACCAACATTCCACTCCTCTGGGCACCAAGGCGGTAACAGAGAGGATTTCTATTTCCACCAGCCTGCTTAAAGAAATATTCCATTTTCCTCACAGCAATAACTATTACCATGATAATAACTAAATGTGCATTTCCACCTTTTCTCCACTATTCAGTACAGAACTTCTTAAGACACTACTTTAAGGTTTAAAATGCATGGTAAAACAACAGCATACATTAAAATAATGGATTAATGTCTCAAATTATTACCACTAACTACTACTTTCCAACTGTACTTTATTAATTTAGTTATTGCTTAGAAGACTCCCTCCAAAGCAATATATTCATATCTTTTTCCTTGTGCTATCTTATTCTTTCATATCAATTAATTACCAAAGATGACAACTTGAGCTAGTCTTTGTAACGGTTCTCACTTTGTACGAATAAATTATGCATAACAATATAGCTCTGTTCACAACCATTCAAGGCAGAATATATTCTCATCTGAAGTATAATAATTTGGAATTGACCTGCTAAATATAAAAGTAAATAACAAAGTTCTCTACCACAAATTATGCTAAAAGCTCCATTGTCATCCATTCCTGTGCATCACTTTGTTAGAAATGCAAAGACGCTTGTCTTTTTTTAAACCTTACACTATGAACCCTGGCATCTTTGAACTGCTTCCAGGAAGGATGTGGTGTACATATTAAATGAGCATCATGAGTAGGAACATTAAAGCAATTGAAATGAAATTAAATTCCTGGATTTGGAATGATCCATTTCTTTCAAGATACATGTAAAAATTTAGCTGCTGCCTTTTCAGCGTGTGCTGCATGTTCTGTCTAAGATTAATCCCACAGGAGGTTTTTTTATTTCCTACTCTGCCTATCTTTCATCTTCACCCCAGACTAAGCAGATGGATGTGAATTCAAAGTTTTCTGATCTTTAGCACAAGTTATGGAGGGTTATCTTTGGCTGTATATCTTTCTGCTGGCAGCACTCCCTTGGTGATGAAGGATTAACCACCACAGCTGTCTCTTCCCAGAATGATGCAGTGCAGCGCTCCTCAACACGACAGCATCACTTAATCTTAATGTCCGCTCTTCCAGCGCAGCCGCGCAGGACAAAGCCAATCAACATCAGATGCCACCAAGATGGACCTACTGCTTGGCCCTGGAGTCTTTCACCCTCACACACCTATTAATCAACATCATCCAGACCAATCCCAGTGTTCACTTCTTTCAAACCACAGTTAAACTAAGCCAGGTTTTATATTAACAGACCGAGAGATATAGAAATCTACCCAGAGATAAAGCATGCATAGGCAGAACTGTAGAGCAAATTCAAATCGAGTTTTAAACCTCCTTATTTACAAAACAAAGGTGTTTATTTTGTTTTAAAGCATAACTACAATTTCTAGTTTCAATTTGTGAGATTGAAACTCACAAATAAGAAAAGCTGCCTATTATCTTTCATGTCTCCAAAGACTTAAGAAGGCATAACTACAACATCTTGAGCTCAATGTTTTTATGAGGAGTTGTTCTATCCCGCAAATAGAGAATGAACATTAACAGAAGTTCCTTAGTCTTCTGCAGAGACATATTACCTTGCCAAGATTTATGTCCTCTACTTTAACCTATTGTATGCAGACTGTTTAGTATTTTCCCCTGTTCTATCTGCTCCCCCAAGTTCCAGAGCAATTATAACATATCTCCTTCCTTTATCCCTCCTCCCCTTTTTAAAGCTAGCAAGTTCTCAACAGCAAACGCAATAAAACAGTAAATTATTGCTAGAGTTTACTAAACAAATGCAACCTAGTTAAATTTAGAAAAATCTTCGCTTTTGCTTACATTTGCAATTTTACTGCTGAACTACTGGTATTTCTTACTTATGCAACATTAAAATGTATAAGAAATCCTCTTGTGTGCTATATGCAGCAACTACTCTTGATTTATAATACCCAATTTAGAAAAAAACCCCACAACTAAACCTGATTTAAATCACAGATTACTCTGTAAAACACAAGCAAGGAACTATTCCAAATCCTAAATGTAATTTAAACATATTTATATTTTACAGTGATATATTTTCCCCCATTCCTTGTCTTACTACTGTAAACTTTCTGTAATTATATAAGCAATTTCCCTGAGGTCACAACATTGATCACAGTTATATATTGCTCAAGTATTACAAAACATAACTTGCAAAAAAATATTGCTGGACATCACTACATAATTTCACACAAAGAACTGCACAACTGAAGTTCAAGAGCGCTGAATTTGGCAATGGGGTGTTTTCAACAGATTATTCATTTCCTCCTCACTCCACCATTAAATGACTATTGTTGAAATATTACCAAAAACATTAAGTTCCCACATCGAGAAATGTGTAAGAGGGCAGAATAAGGGAGAAGAGCATATGAAACAGTTTACATGGGAAGCCAAGGCATGCTTTGGCATCTCTTTAAGTTATTCCTTTCCTTCATTGCAACGTCACCCCACAAAGTGTCACAGTGGCATAATACACTGGAAGGGCTCACAGTAGAAAAACCCCACAGGAGCGCAGCTCAATTTTTAGTGTTTCTGGTTGAGCGAGAGTTCTCACACACTTAATGAGAGGAGAGTTCACAGCTCTCAATGCACTATGCAAATAGATGTTATTTAGGAGCAGTTAGTGTTGGCACGTTGCACAGCTGAGCTGACGCACCAGTCACTGAACACTAGTTAACAAATGCAAGGCTCCCCTTCGGGAAGTTGCTTATAAAAAAAGGAAATGAAGAATTGAAGATAAAGATCACTGCAAAAGCAGTGACAATAAAAGGCTGAAGACTAGTCATTCACCACATATATTGTACAAACACAGCAAACAAACTGCAAGCATTTGCTTTGATACTGATCTCACGTAGGTTTGAGCAGGTTGGGCTCATTACCTATACGGGGAGTTCTCTTGGACCATTCAGAATGACCCAAATTGATTAGCAACACACACTTTCTCAACCAACTTCTCAGTTTCAAAATCATAAAATATGACCCCTCATAGACCCACCAGCTGAAACAGTCACCTGGCTGCAACCAAACCAAACTAACTTGTTGATAGATGCAAAAAAACCCCAGGGCTCAGTCTATGCAGCAAGCTGCTATGGAGACTGACTGAATTCCCCACCGGGCAGGGTGGGCCTGCAGGCCCTCCTCAAGGTCAGAGGATCACTCAAATGAAATAAAGACCAAGCTGTTTCCAACAGCACCACGTGCAGTCTTGGGCAACGTTATGTCTCTCAGTTCTGGGAGGCGAATGAGTTAGGCTCATTCCACTTCCCCAAAAGGATCCCTGAAAACAGTACTCCAAAAAAGGAACAAAGATGACAAACATGCATGAGTTTCAAACTAAGCAGCATGGAATTCCCTTCTGTTGACTAACAGGAATGTAGGAGCGCCAAATTGCAAGAGAGTCAGATCTGACCTTCAAATAACAAAGGAGAAATCCTTGCAAATCTCAGAGTATTTAAGAACACTTACTTCTCCAAAAAGTTATTTATGAAAAAAAAAGTGGAATGCTAATGTAGTATATTAAAGAACATGACTTCCATGTTACAGAAAGATTGCAAAGACTGTATTTAAGTCAGGATGGGTCAGTGTTAAACCTGTGAGCTTCAATAGCTAGCAAGGCTCCCCAAGGTTCACAAGAGTTCATGCAGAAGTATCAGCTCCTTCCTTCAAGAACTGCAGTCACTGCTTTCAGGTACTATGCTGATCTTGTCGGATATCCTGCAGTGCCTAAGTAGACAGCACACCATCTTTAGAAATAAAATAGTGATATTACATTGACTGCCATGCCATGAATGAGTACTGACTCAAAAACATTGTCTGTCTTTCAAATCACAGGAGATCTTCTGCTAGAGTTTATGAAGGAAATAGGAAAATCTGCCAATGAAATACTGAAAAATTAATCAGCATTCGAGAGGTTTCAAGAGCAGTTTTCTTCTGAATAATTTAATAATACAAGATCTTTTTTCTCCACAGTCTTCTTGAAAGATATTATTGACTCAACACAAAGCTACTGCACAGAAAACTGACTGATCTCTCCTAAAGCCATGTCTCAAAACCAACAGTACCAAATTCAGTTTTGGCAGACTTCAGCTGTCTCTACATATGCAAGTCCCACACTGAAAAACCCTCTAAGCTTTTCTTCCTCTCTTAATAAATCACATCCCCAATGTTTTACATATATATTATTGCCAGCAAAGATGACAATATAGGAATGGCAGCAACAAGGCAGTAGGTTTTTTGATTGTCTCTCAACACAAAAGTAAACATATTTCAAATCCTAAATAGAAATGTCTGCAGCCATCCTGCTTTGCAGATTTAGGTCCCTTTTTAGGTAAAGTATATTATATTTTCCAAGCTGTTCAGTGGTCAGGAGCATAGTATAATGTCTTTACAGATATTCTTCTCTCATAAATTTAATATCTTAATTTCAAGTTCTGAAGTCAAACAGCTATACATATACATACACCATACACTTACACAGGCCTTCTGAAAAATGAAACCAATGGAACAGAAAGAAAAGGACCTCAGAAAAAAAGTGGACTAAACCATTATAAATCAATCATAAAAATAAATACCGAATACCAGATAAACCATAACAATACAAAAGTCTGACAAAATTATCCAGGCAAAACCAAACAGCCATTTTTCTTTTTAGACTTAAATTTTAAATTATTCAACTGCCATCATTTGTCTGTTAACTTTATCCACAAACAGCAACTGGTTAGAAGCACACAGTTAAACCAGGACCTCAGCTATTGAAAACAAGAATTTCTGAGCATTTCTAGGAGGTCACACCAGAATCAAAATCACACTTTCTTTCATGAAAACCTTTAAGCATATTTTTCATGCTTAAGAGACCAAAATTCCCACTTGTGAAACCTTGTGCTTCCCTGGCACAATAGCCTCTCTTGCAGATGGTTGAAAGGGCTCATTGTCTGAAGGACTGAAATTCAGGGAATATGGACAGTTTATAGATCCACTTGCTCCCATAATTTGAGGAAGCGCCCATGAAAGCTTCTTTTTCAATAAACACTGAACAAATACTGAACAAAATTTTAAAACTTCTCAAGCTACTTTGAAAAAGGAGTTCAAAATCTTAAGTCCCAGATATACTGGATTTTTTACTGACTACTTTCTTGTTAAAAAGGCTGGGTTAAAGAAAAAGATGTTGCCACTATAAGACAGCAAACTTCACACAATAAAAGCTCAGCATCATCAGGTGACAAAAGGGGTTAACTTATCAGATACCATTAAACTATAATCAAGGGCCTTTGTATTCAGCTAATGCCCTTGCTTGCATTTGTCAAGGGATGATAACAGACGGCTTACAAACTCTCTCCTCATTACTAATTCATTTTTTCACACACCTGTTAATTATTAGCAGCACATAATTATTAACAAAAACCATGCATCAAAGAGGTTATTTGGGTATATTGTCACCTATATCTGATTTATGCCAGTGGAGAAAACCATAAATATATTTCAATGTTCACATAAAACTGGGGGGGGGGGGGAGGGACAGAAGACAACATGGGGGTAGGAGGGGGACATGGGCCAGAGGGGTGAGGTGTGAATGTGTTTTATGCGGCTTTTCTTTTTTTTAAAGTGCACGTTAAAATCATTTACCAGCATTGTCTTGCTATGCCTCCTCACCCAGCATTGTGAGAATGGAAGTCATTAAATTTAGCAGAGGGTGAAAAAAGGCACAAACAACAAAAAAACCCAAACATAATTCAATAAATCAAGATTCTTGATACTTTTATCTACAAAATGTCTAATACTGGCATTTAAAAAAAAAAACAAAAAAACCAAAGAAAACCACAAAGAAATCCTGAAACAAAACAGGCAAACAAAACCGAGACCAAACCAAAACAAACCACCAGTAGGAATTTTAACTCCAAAGGTCTGGATAACCTCCAGCAGGGATAGTTAACCCCGCTCTATTACCTTTATGAAGTTTCAAGGGCCAGTAATGTTGTCCGTGTCTTAACAGGCTGCTGCAATGGTCTGTGCTTAACATTGTGTCAAACAAATATAGCAAAGATGAATTCTGAAAAACTAGTTAGAATTTCTATATGGATACCCAGTTATAGCTTAAGATCACAGTAATTTACAAAATCATTACAGAAAAAGAAAAGGCATTTTTAAATGTAACTGATGGCTATTCATCTCAACATATGTCATCTTGTCAGGAACTTCAGAAAATACATAAAAGGGTGACCCACTGACAAAGGAAACATAATGCAACGTTTTGCCTCTATTCTTAGACTTCCATACTCTCTCTCTCCCAGCTTCAAAAGCTAACAAACTTTTGAAGGAGACTTTCAGAAAAGGAAATAAATTGAAATTACCAACTCCATGCAAACCAGGTGGCCAAAGCATTTAGTGGAAGTGGACCAAACTCCCATTCTTTGGGGAGCGAGAAACTTTGAATCAGCAGTGTACTGGGGGTGAGCGACTGTGCTCTGACAAAGCTGGACGTACAACAGGGCCTTCCTGGAGCACCAAAGAACAGATCAAAGCTTCTTGAGAGGGAGAACACAACATCCAAGCAAGATGTACTCACTATCTGTCAACACAGATATGGGGATAAATTTGGATCTCAATATTTGAAACAGCGTAGGAGACTTTTCTAAAACATGCACTTATTAGTAGGTTATTAGAACACGCACCATTCAAATCGTGCTTTCCTGCCCATCCTTTTGAAGACAGAGCCAGTGTTTTCATTTGGGTCATCATCACCATGCCCCACAGCGCTGGTTAAAGACCACAGCACAAGTGTGAACTACAGCCTTATTCTAGCATTGTGTAAAATCAGAACAAAACTTTGCTAAATGTAGCTCAATTGGCAAGCAAGAATTGTAAGAAAGCAATGCAACTTCCACTAGTGTTTTCCCAGAAACACAAAGAACTTCACCGGTTAAATTCAAAATTTAATACTAAAAAAACAAAAACAACCACAAACCCACACCAATTCCTTTTGTTTATATGGAATTTTTGGTAACAATAAACTATCACAGTAAGAAAACAAAAAAAATACATCTTTGTTGTCACAGTTATCACCACAGTTGTGCAAACAAAAACAGAAGTCCTCAGAAATTTGATATTGTAAAATTCAGATTTTTTTTCTTTACTGTGCTTTTAACTCCGTCCTAACAGAACTTTTAAGCTCAGGTTTGGTGCTGTAGAGCCATTTTCTTATGGTGTCTGTTCACATCAGAGCAGACAAGTTCACTGCTGTCCACGCAATACTGCATGAAGGTAACTTAGAGAAGCGTTGTGCTTAGAAAACAAGAAGCATGACAGTATTTTGTCACTCCCTTCTCTTCTGTCCTTAGAGCTACTCACTTTAATCAGCAGTATTTCTCTACAGGAAAAAGCCATTAATTTAAGGGCCTGATTTTTCCAAGAGATTGTAAGAAAACAAACATTTCAGATACTTAAGAATTTAATTTTTTTATTAAAATTGCAATCAGAGCATTAAACTCGGCAGGCAAGTCTTCAACTGGGTACTGCTAACATTAAGTTTTATCAGCAGCTGAATTGCTGCTCTAGTTTTTAGCACAAACAACACTTTTTTATATAAAAAGTCAAGAGCCCAAGTATTCAGCTACAGGGAAATTAAACAACATTAAGAGAGAAGATGCTTAAAAAAAAAAAATTATTTAATATCTACATTAAGGGTCCATGCAAACTAAATCCAGTGCCTCCAAAGTCAGTTTCCTAAATATTTCCTCATCTAAAAGGGAATGTACAGAACATTATCTGCTGACAAAAGCTGAGTGCTTTCCTTTCTAGACACTTGTAATGCAGTTTCCGTAAGGTAGTGTGGTGCTGAATATTAGGACAGTTAATGTTCCTTGCTGAAAAAGGAACCAAAATCCAGTCTTAAACAGCACAGACAAAGGACTCTTTTGCCAGTGTCCAAAAGGGAAAAAGGAAAGTAAGATCTTAAACTAATTCTGTTTTAACACTAAACAGTGATAGCAAAAACATGAATAAGTGATAATCTAATTCCATTCTGAAATAAGAAGGAAGAGTCAAAGTAACACACATCACAAAATTATTAAAAACATATAACAAAACAACAGCAATAAAAAAAAAAACCTCTACTGACCAATCATCTCTTTTCCACACAATACCCCTAGTATATTTAAGGATTTTTTTAAAGATATTGCTGTAAAAGTGTTAAGGAACCTGAAATGTACAGAGTTCTTTCCATTATCTCATTTACATAAAGGGAGTGTGTTCTCTCTTTACAATCTAACTTGCAAGGACAAAAAAAGTTTAAGAAATTCAAACCTCTCCTTTGTTCAAAAGCCTTGCCAGTTTCTGTTCTTAGTGATTTCTTTAAATAAAATGTTAAGTAGTAGGTGTTAATAAAATCACGCATGTGATAAAATGACTATTTTTTTAAAATCTGATCTGCAATAAATTTTATAAATTCTGATTGCTAGTTATTCAAGCCGTCAAAGCTTTGCCAACAATAGCCAGCAGAGGTCTATTACTGAAGTAGTATTAATATAGACATCATCACCAATTCAAAGCAGATAATAAAGGACTGACACATTTATTATCATTATTAATTAACAGTTTTCTGAGATGGAATTAAATCAATATGCTGCTCTGATATCATTTTAACTAGTTATGCAAATCAAACATTTAGAGCCCATGAAAGGATATAAATGCCATTCAAAATTCACTTCACACTTATTACTGTAATATCAGAACTTTCAGGCTTTGCTAGTAAAAAAAGGACTTAATGCTCATTTAATTACACTCAGACATAAAGCTTATGGAATGAAAGTTGAAATAGCTGATTAGTTAGGAAGTCACAGTAAGGCTATAACACTAGGGATAGACAATGAGATAATAATGTGAAAATGCAGAGCTTTTGCTCAGAGTTGTTCTGGCAGATCCTATTAAAAAGAACAATGACATGTGTAGGAGAAAATGTTTTAAAATTACAAAGTTGAAGAATCTTTCCTAAAGCTAGGAGAAAAAAGAAACCATTAGTTGTCACTTACATAAATAGAAAAATGCGATGTTAAATCATGTAACATTTTTTCTAATTATGCGATTACAATATTTAATCTTTTAGATGTGAAATTTTAACTATTTGTCTGCATAAACAACATCGTTAAAGAACCTTCTTTGGCAGAATAAAATTTTGATACAGTTTCTGTGGGAGAATGAAGCAGCAAGCAGCCCGGCAAAGGGCTCCTGGCTGATGCCATTGGAGATGACAGCCTGACAGATTAAAGAGTCTCCAGTGAGGTCAGAGTTGAGGCCGAGATGGCTGGCAACAGCCGGCCCTTGGCCAACCACACTGGCCACTTACGATCAGGTTCTAGGCCACCCCTCCAGCACCAAGCAAAAAGAGCATCTCTGAGAAGCCCTCATCAAGAGGCCAACCAAAGGTGGCCAGTAAAGAAAAAAGGACAAAGACCCAGGGGTCTTTTGATCTCATGCATCTTTGATCTTTGGACCTGTGCATTAATCAGAGGAGCTTTTTGTGTGGGTGTTGCTTCGCCAGTGCAGTGTTGTCCTCCACTTTATCCACAGGAAACTTTAATAGGGTTCCCAGCAGCTCAGGATCTCACAAGTTGTATGCAGTCTGCACTGTAGAAGACACTAACTAAACTTAGGTTTTGCATAGTCATTGTGAATATCCATCACACCACCAGGTTCTTCAAAACTGTGGGATGTTTACCTAGATTTTTTCCCACAGATGTTGAGCTTGCACCCCTGCCTGCTTTACACAACGCTACATTGGGCCTGAAGCTTAATATGGAACTTAGTATGACTGCAGCAGGGGAAGTGACAGACTTCTTACTTAACAGAAGCGTCTAAATTGATCATGGTCACAAAATGAAAGTTTTGGCAACGCTGGAACATTTCTCCATTCAGTACACTCCATACTTCAGGGACAATGCTCAGCCTAAGTCTTAAAACAAGCAGTCACAGAACAGATTTATTTGCTGGGCAAAAAGGATCCTTTCCCCACTCTGTCAAAGTAGGACTTAGAGGATCAGGTAAGAGGATGCTAAGAGGCTGGATCAGAAAGGCAACCATTTACAGAATAAGGTAACTCAGATCTCGTTGCTCAAAACTATTAATCATTAATGAAAAAACAATACATAAGGCAAAAATTTAAAATTCTATGAAAATTATTAGAAAAACCTAACTTGCAAGATTCCTATCACTGCATGAACTAACTCAATATCTAGGTAGGTTAAAATACTAGGCTTGCTAAATTGTCTGGCATCAATCAGTAAAGTGAGGGCAGCTACATTCTGTCAGATAAGGGTAAAACTGAAGTCTCATCTCTATATTCTTTCCTGACTCATTTTATGATTAGCAAGAAGCCTTGCTAGTAGCCAGAAGAAAATTTAGACCCATGAACTGAAGACAGGTGAGTTAACTCTCTTCACAAAGAAGTTGACTCTGGCTGGTATGTAAGAAAATTTTGTAGTTGGCCAGATCACTAAATTTCAAATCTAATTAGAAAAAAGTTCTCCTTTTTTGCACTGTGTGCACTACAAAAACAGAATATGGCATGCTGTAATGAATCACTTTTTGCACCCAGTATCAAAACATGTACTTCAGGCATTAAATATCTATAGTGCATGTCTGGAGAGCACTCACAAGCCTAAATAACTGCTCAACATTTTTTTCTCCTGTTCAACAATACTGAATCAGGAGAAGTCCACCAAACACCAGTCAAACTGTCTGATAACCTTGATCAGGTGGAAGGGTGCACTACAAACAGGAAAAAGAGTAAACAATCTAGCAGCGCTCCTTTGAGCACACAAAGCAGTCTAGAAAACAGCCATTTTTATACTATGTAATTGGAGTATTTTGCCTTCTGATTATCTGGTTTTCAAAATTATTTGGTTTTGATGAGACCTTAACAAGGCATTCCTAGAAGTACTCCTACACCTGCAAAAGCCCCCAGAAAAGCTGGGGGCTTAAATATTTGCTGGTTTTATCTCTGGTATGGAATGGGAACAAACAACTTTTTCAAAATTCACACCTTGTCACCACTCTGAAAGTATAGTTATTATTATCTCAAAAGTAAAAAATTATTAGAAGGGGAAAGCTTTGCACCATACAAAGAACTGGAACAGCTGGGAAAAGTCTTATCTACGATCCTACAGCAGGGACAGTCAGGTGATAGCACCTTTGTGACAAATACTTTATTGCCATCAGCTGTCTAGTGGCACATAGCAGCTCAAGAGGAGGGAACAAGTTTGTCACCAGAAAGGCTGATGCTATGCCCTACAATTGTTAGGTTGAGACCCAGGGATCTGAAATACTTTTTTCCATAACTGAGGTAGGGAGATCTGCCAAAGCAGAAGAGCCCTGAACTGCAACCATAGCTAGGGAGCCAAAGACAAGGATGAAAAAGGTAGGGGGAAAAAGTATTTCTAAACACAAAGAATTTGAAGACTGGTGTGCAGTAAGAGTAAAGTTGTGCTGCTGCAGCCTAGAGGGACAAAATGTTGGCAAGTATGGGGAATATCTTCCCCAAAACTCTGTGTTGCATTTAAAAGTGAACCATTCATTTCCCTTAACAGTCCAAAACACAGAAGACTGAAGGAAAACATAGTAGACTGCCAACACCTACTATAAGAATCTCCCTGCAACTGTTTCCTTCTCCCACTTTAATGGCAGAAAAAGGGGGAAATGTTTTTCTCTGGGTTCACTTCATTCAAGACCACTCTCTCACAGAATACTGGCATAGGGAATGTTGTATTCTCCACACAAGATGAAAATTAAGTTTTCAGTTCTAAAGGCTTTAATCTTGCAAGTTGCCATTGTTGAAACCAATAGGTAATAGCTTGGTAGAAGAAACAGGAGTTTAATTTTGCATTGAAAAAACAGCCCAGTACACACAGTGCAGCAATCATATGTAGAAAGAAACACTACAGGTTTGGGGGGATTTATTAATAATGTCCAACCCTGTTCACATCCCTGCCCCCACCCAAAAAAAACCCCAAACCAAACAAACAAACAAAAAAAAAAAAAGGCAAATAAACAGAAAAAACCACACAACAAACCAAAAAACACCCAAACCACAGGAAAAAGACACCACAAAAACCAAATCCAAAAAAGAAAGGCAAACAAAAACCCTCAAAGGACCACAGAGCTGTGCTGTTCAACTCCTAAGCATCCCATTCAACCAGGTCTCATTTAGGCACACAACAGTAGATCCAAGACAAGTGAAAGAGTTTTAGTACAAAAGCTTCTGTAGCCTAGAAGGTCAAGCTGAAACCCTGCTTAGGTCAAAAGACACAATGAAATGCCAGATCTCTTCCTATCACTTAGGTTTCATTATAAGACTTCCATTCTTTGAATAATAATTCAGCTTATCTGAAATTCTTGGCAAATAAAAGGCCCCAAACTGGAACAAATCAAGTACACTTTGGCTGACAGTGAAGTACTGGCAGAGCTGAAGGCCAAACATGGCAGTAACTTTTCAATACCTCTGGTCTAGGTTGCTTGTAAGTTTTCACCCATGTTGTGTCTTCCAATTTAAAAACTGATCTTGCAATCTACTTAGAATGACACAAAAAAAGTATCCAACTTCCTTTTACTATCTAAAACTGAATCAATACACTTTAAAATATCCAAATGCCCAACTACCATATGCTCTGATGATGTCTCAAACAGAGAGCAGAATGCCTGAAAGGACAGCTCAGAAAGAGAGATCATCCACCAGCCAGTAAAACTGTCAGAGCTTAAGGTATTACTTTTGAACTCCTAAAATTTGTCCAAGTAATTTTAGAGACATTGAATTTCTTCAGTATTCATGGTGTTTTCTAAAACTTCACTAAATATCAGTTGCTTAGCAGGCTTCCTATCCTTGTTAAAGTCTCATCAAATCAAACACTTCAGAAGAAATCAATGAAGACTCATCCATACTCTCTTGAAATTGGAAGAACATTCACAATTAACTTGCCAAGCTCATTCTTCCCTAATGACAAAATTCTGCTTCCCCTGCTCAGACAAAGCAGTGACCTTTCAGAAAGCTTGAGTAAGGAACCAGTAATGAGAACAGGATTAATAAAAAACAGAAACCAAATTATTTATTTGTAAACAACTAAGAGAAAGCCAGGAGGCAACAGAAACTAACCTGATGTGGAGATGAGAACCAGGGTGACTTCAACAAGAACCCAGGGAGTGGGAATGGTGTACAAAGGTTAGATGAAGGAAGGTATAGAGGTGAAGTGTGAAAGGAGAACTAGAAGTTTTCTGCTTCACCGAGCCTACTACAGTAAACTCCATTCCAGATTCTGACAGAAGGGTTCCCAAGTTTTTATCTGCTGTTAACAAATACCTGTGAATTGACTGGTAGTACATGTCCCCTTTTGATCTTCTTCCTGCACCTACTGAACATGAAGGATGGCAAAGCATGCATGCCCATGTTACAGTCCCTTGGGTGATGTGTCCACTACACAGTCTCCACCCCTGACAAAGATGCATGCAGTGATGCAATCTTTTTATTATTTACACTCTTCTTTGAGTGAGAGAGAGAGCACTTAGTTACCCATATATGTGTTTGCAACAGTGGCTGCAAAGCCAGAATGACAGTTATAGTTAAACCATATGAAAGACTTCCAATAAGAAACAAATATTTAGAAGGTTGGGGGGTTGGGTTTTTTTGATTACTATAGGTTACATTTACAGGGACGCAAGTTTAGTATTTCTTGTGACTGCTTAGCTTACCAACCTTATAGTTGTTGGCAACTTCAGAATGGGAATTATTTCCAAGCATGATCATCTGTCATGTCTACACTGCTTTCTGGAGAGCCTGGACACCAGAGAGATGCTGCAACATCACTCAATGCTACATATTACCTGTCCACTCAGATGCCAACCTGGAAACCAGTGGCAAAAAGCTACTTTAATGATAACAAGGTATTGCTATCGCTAAGCATTGGCCACTCGGCACACCAGCTCTGCATTAGCTGTCACTTGGAATATCCTTTCTCTAGGCATTAACATATTTCTCAGTTCTTTCTCAACTAAAACATAACTGAAAACAACAGTATTATTTAACTTATGTTTCATTATGAGTAACTATTTTGATATGACAGTGTTATCTAAAATAGCTCTCTTTAGAGTCCTGCAATCCAAAGAAATAATGTCAGCAGACATGCTCAGCGATAATCACGAAATAATAAACTGACCTGGATTCCTGTTCCTTACACTATCAAGCAACTTTAATGTTAATTTAGTAAAGCCTCAAGGTCAATGTGAATGCCAGTACCACCATCCTTGTTTCATAGCTAGGGAACTGAAGCATAGGCAGGTTAAGTAACATGCCCAAGGTCAAAAAAAAAAAGGAATATATATGAAGACACAGCACCAGTCTCCCATTTCTTGCGCTGTCATCACATGAGGCCACTTTTACACAGAAGAATCAGATTTTTAATGTAATTCTAGGGAGTAGTTAGTCTTCTGATTCCTTACATAAATTTTAATGGCACAGGTACTTTCTGAGTCTGTGGCTCCAGCTTCATTATTAGTCCTGCTTTAGTAAGGAAGCAGCAATATGATTCTTCCCTGACAAGAAATACCAGCATAATTTATTGCATTATTACTCCTCTGAACTGAAAGCAATTAATTACCTCCAGCAGGATGCACAAGTGAAAATTCATCAGAGAAATGTGATGAAAAATGTACCCACTGCTTTAAAATAATAGGTGCTTAATGGTTTTTTGTTTGCTAGCTAATCTAGAGCATCTTATAAACAACTAAGGATTGGTTATCAGTTGCAAAACCAGGTTTTCCTCCCTTACATTGTTCTATTACCCATAATCTCAGAGAAGAGGAAGAGAACACCAACATGTTCATAATAAAAAACCACAATCATACTATTTTTTCCTGTTATAAAACTGGTGGTATGTTTGTATGTAGAATGCATGATAAAATATGCATACATCTGTGTTGGTAGTAGCACTTCTTTTCTTTGTATGTCATCAAACTCAAACTAGAAATTCCACTGGAAAAGTTGGCAAAGCTATCCTGCACTTCCACAACAGAGAACGTTCCTATGCGTTCTATGGGAAGGAACTGCAAAGTGTGGTTGAAGGAAAAGACAGTATCACAAACACAACTTAGACTGTACTTCAGCAGCTTAGTATAGTTCAGTATCTATACATGCACCACAAACCTTCCTTAGTGTTCAAAGTAACAAGAAAATAACAAACAAAAGAGTGGTTTATGTTAATACACTGGGCATGTGTATGTTAAAGATAGGCAGAGGGCTAAATTCATTACATTTATTTCAGCTCTTCAGAATTATTCACATCTGTATGATTCAGTAATTGTTTTTTCTATAAAGTTATTGGAGTAATTTTACTCTGTATATTCCCGATCAATTCCTCCTCTCAAGGGCACAGTTGAAAAGTGATATTTGAAAACGGTCCCTGATAGATTGCATGGTTAGTCAGCAGCAGAGACAAACAACCTAATCCAGCGCAAATTAGTTCGGCTGCCAGCAATAGTTTTATACAAAGATGTAAATTATGTTGTCAAAATCGGTCGCTTTCTAGCTTGCTGCTCAGCTAACAAGAAACCACTTTGGCTGATAAAGATGAACACTAAGCTTTCCTCGCTTACAAATTTGCAAATCTGCCACTTCAGCATTCTCTTAGCCACAAACAAAACAGGCCCATAAAATTGCTTCCTTTTTTCGCACGGGTATTTTTCTCAGTTCTATTTCTCCACACAGAAATACAAATAAAAATCATAAATAGAATTTGGAAAGTGTAATGGGCTTGAAAATTTTCTTTAAAAAAAAAAAGGCAAACAGGACAGCCACAGTCAGCCACTTTTAGCATTTCCAGCAAAATCGTGAGACATGATACTCCAATACAACCACCCAGTCATACCAATACTTTAGGAGATTTACTGTACAAATGCAGCATTCACAGAACTTCTGAACATAGCACAAATGTCTTGATCAAGAGAAAATACACACATCTATTTTAATGTAAGCTTAAGTGTGTCTTTGGAACTGCTCTGGATGACAGTGATCCATCTGTATCTATTACTTTGCATGTTGTTGTGAAGAGTAGAAAATATATATGCTATTATTACCCCGATCTGCCCACTTTAAATGTAAACTAGATAGATCTAACATTTGAATGAAAATAATAATGCATTATAACTGTAATTATATCCAGTATAAGTCAAATAAATAAATTATAAATTACAATTACCCTTTAAAGTTGCTAGTCCCACTATTTGCTTTAAAATTAATTGCAGGTGCTCCTGAATGTTTTATTACAGCCCCAAAGTTGTATATTTCAAAGAACAGTACAGATGATTCCTGTTTATTTGTTAAATTAAAGCTTTGTTGGTAAAATTACAGCTTAATTAATATTATGGGTACTGTATAACGAAATAGTTTACCTTGTGCATAATTTATTTCCACATGCATATCTCAGTACAGACCCATTACAGCTCTAAGGCAGCTAAAATAAAATATTCCTCCTTTGCTGGCATTTTTCTAAATAGCAGTTCACTAAATCAATATTATTCACTTGGTATTTTTAAAAGCAGTGTATCTTAATAATTACACAGCATTAGAGTAGGCAATAATTTCACTTGCTAAGCATATTAAATTTAGCAAACCATCAGTCAAATAGTTTGTTCTTCTTCAGAATTCGTAAGCAAAGAGTGAGAGAGTTTGGAACCATGTTACTTTGGTATAAATGTCACATACAGTTTAAGGCTGTGTATGTGACTCCCTAAGCAAGCACAGTGCCATACATCTTTATTAGTTTCATTGGTCAGCGCAGTGACCAGTTGTTTATACTCATTACGCAAGACAAGGTGAACCATTTGGCACAGGCCACAATCACAGCTAAAAACATATGACTTTGCAGAAAATAAAAACTGTAGAAAAGGCTGCACACAATGCTGTGTATACATACTACAGAATAACATTATTTATGCTGTTTCAGGCTTTCAGTTTCTCAGATGTGTCAAGGAAAATCTTCTTTGGGCTTTTTTTTTCTTGATTTAATTTTCTGGTTTGTTATTATTATTTCTGTGTTCATCACTAGAGATTTCCAAAAAAAAAAAAAATATTAATTAAGCCAATGGAATAATAACCCACAAGCTAGATGAGCTAGATGCATGTTTGGCTGGGGATTTTTTTCCAAAGTACTGCACAGAAATCGCTGTTGCTGGGGTTTTTTCCTCACAGAACATACTTCCTTACTCAGTGATTGTAATGTAATTAAATAGGTGATATGTTAAAGCAAATGCATTAAAACAAATTACAGATTCAGCTATTTTTTTTGCATTATTTTGATTAATGTATCTTGTACTGCCATGCATATACACTTCTTTCATCACACAGAGGTAAAATAATTTGTCTCTAAAGAGAAAAAAAATATTTGGTTCTTTTTCCCACACCCATCTTTATTGATATTTCAAGATAATCCAAAATATATTTTAAATTATTCTTCCTGAACACACCTGTTCAGCATACATGTGCCCAGGTGTTAAGAAGGTGGAGGGCCAACATCAAAATAAGGAATTAAGGATGTATAAACACAGTTTTCTCTTTAAAAATAGCTGATAAACCAGCCCAGGAATTTAAAAGAATATATCTTTCGTGCCAGATGACAGATGTTCACTGATAGTCACAAGGATAGAAGCAAATCTGGTAATAGTCATATTTCAGATATTTTTCCTTCCTGATGCTGAAAACGAGAAGATTAACTCCAGGAAAGACTAAGAGCATAGAGTACCTCCTGTTGTGTCTGGGGTAATCTCCTTATGATACAGGAAGATAGAGACAAGAGTCTGGAGAAGACAACAGGAGGGGATAAAAAAGCAGGAAAAAATAAGCAAGGCTTGGAGGGGAAAAGTAAGAGAATAAGATGAAGATTTAAAAGTGCATCACAGCACTCAAGAATGAAGTTTGGAGACAAACACTATGCAGTTCAGGGGATATAGCCATTTATACTACAGACACTTGCAATACAGGCAGTGGATTTGTGTTTTTAAGGCATGTAAGTAAAGCTTTTCCCAGGAATATTATAACAATTTTCATCCCACAGTTATCTACAGAAAAACTGAAGTCTCATCTTGACAAGCTCTAATAGTTCAGCATCCAACAAAACTGAGAGGAAATCACTTGTACAGAACTGAAGAAAAATACTCAGTACACTAGAAGGTTAGCAACTGCTTGCTCATTTTACACCATGTTTTCGGGAGGGAAACACAAACTCTTATGTCAAAAGTGCCAATTTTGATCCATCAGGTCACCTCACTCACCAAAACCTCTTTCAAGTATGGATAGACTACTGACACATGCACCTTAGTAATAAGTGTAGCGTTCCAAATCCTTTTCTCAAGATCCCATATTGATAGTGACTACAATCTCAACCAAAACATGCATTTGTTTACTAGACAAATAAAAATAAAACAAAACCCAGAAAACAGATCAGAAACCAGAGCCTATCTAACCATGGAGAATGCCTTTGTATGCCCATTTTTTGCCTCCAGCTAAGCCACACAGAGTGATCCTAGACATGGCCTAGTACTTTCAGTGGAAACTTCAACTTAGCAAAACTTCCACTAATAACGACTAAAGTAAAATAGTCAATCTTCTCATTTCTCTAGTAAAATAATTTACATAAATTTCTTATTAATTCAAGGGCTTGGTAACCACCAGCCCACACCATTAGTGATAAGATTTCTTAAAGCGTAGTGGAAAAAGTTGGGTTTTTTCCTGAGGAGGAATTTTAATCATCCCATGTTAGCATAACTAAGCAACCACAGAAACCACGTTTTAAAACCAACCTCCCTAGAGACTATATTCCTAGTGTACAATATTAACAGCTTTACAAGGCTCAAACTACACAAAAAGCTGCTCAAGATCTCAACTTCCCCTTCTGTATTCACATGCAGATTGAGAAAACTAAGTTATTTGGGCTTCCTGCAGAAATATATTACCACAGAGATATTAGGAAAATAGGAGGGGGGAAAAAAAAAAAATCAAATCACTTATCTATAGCAGAAGTTTCACAAACAACTGTAGCCCAGTTTCCCACAGAGCAGGTCTGTCAGAAGCACAGACGCCCTAAAAATCCATGGATCTTGTTGATAATAAAAACAATTTTGCAAAAAGAAAAATGCTTTGCATCAGAGATGCATTATGATTGCAAGAATGGTTTTCTTGCCATCCTGTAGCAGGAGCTTCATCTTCACCTGCAGGTTGGAAGTGCTTGGTTTAAAGTTTCAGACACTAAAGCTCTCTAACACAGTGATTGGGAAAAAATCCCAATTTTTTCTTATCTATTTCCTGAAGATGTCTCTTAATTCCAGAGACATCAAAGCACTTGGACTTTTATAACCATAAGGATCAACCTGCCATTTGATTCAAAGAGATAGATATTTATAATATTGAATCTTTTAAAGAATTAGTACCTTTCTCTCCAGCCACTGCTGTTTGTGAAATCTTTGACTTTCAAGCCATTACTGCTTCATTATAGAGTAGAAACAGTAAACAGGAAGACCACTTGCTTTAACATTTTGTTCCTTTTAATCTGCAGAAGTGTAATTAGATCATGCACCTATGTTCATATTGTAAATGTTCTAAAAGCCAAAATTTCACAATTTTCCAATATGCTATTTTTCTCTGTAATAAAATGTAACCAAAATTTGTACCTTCTTCAGTTTGCCTTTGCCATTACAATAACACGCCTGAGTTTTCAAAATACAAATCCTTGCTGAACCTTGGCTGCCAATCTGTGAATATATAAATGCTATTATCAGTCATGCTGTTTATGTATTTTACACAGCACATATTTGTGAAGGTTTTTAGAACAACAAAATCCATTATAATGTTTTGAAAGCATACTCTAGACAGACACTTGATTGACTACATTTCAATTCTTCTGCCACTATGAAAGTTTGGGGTTTTTCCTCCACTTGCTTTTGTTTTTATTAGAAGGGCACTTTTAAGGGAAGATTTTCATTTCTGTCTACTCAAGAAGCAGTCAAGGACACAGCAGCAGCAGAACCATACCAACTTTAGAAAAAACTGTCTTTATAACTGAGGGAGAAAGAACACTGAGCTTTTAAAGTGCCTCTTTTAAAATGTATCGTAGATAGGTCTTCACATCTTGCCAATGCCCTCTGATTAGAAGGTGTCCAAGTACAAGTCTTTCTCTTTTTTCAAAAAAATCACCTTAGGATGGCAGAGTGCATACCAAAGCTACTAGTCAGTGAATATGTATTACAACTGTCTGACCTATGTTTATGTCACCAGATAAGTGCCTACACACAGGTACAAACAGCCAACTGAGATCTTTTTCCCTTCAAGAAAGGGGGGGGGGGGGGGGGGGGGGGGGGAGGAAAAAAAATTTAAAAAAAGGAAAGAAAGGGAGAAAAAAAAAAAAAACCATATTCAGGCAGACAGGAGAAAGGAGTACTATAGAAGGTCCCATCCATACTCCCCCACACCCCCCGCTGCTTTCCCTGGACTGTGGTATGAAAAAACAATGGCTTTTCTGAGGCACTGTGCAGACAAGGCAGCTCTGAAAAAACTAATAGCCATGATTAATGACAATGGGCTAGAGGAGAGTTGGGACACAGCCGCCACATATATCATCCTTTCCCATCAGTCTCTGCTCCTCCCTGCCCCTCTTCCTCCTACCAGCAAGGCATTATAAAAATGTCTTATCTGCTTTCGACTTTTTTCTGAAATCACAGTACTGCTGAAAAAGAAGAGGGGGAAGAGAGAGAGAGAGAGAGAGAGAGAGAGAGAGAGACAAAAAGGCAATAGGATGAACAAGAAAATGGCATGTAAAATAACTATAAGATATTCCAGGGGAAAATGCACGAGCTGTAATCATTCAAGATTTCAGCAACTTGACTCTTCACATGCTGAAGCCACATTTTCAAGGTCTTATCTGCCATATGGTTCCCTGTTTGGATGATTTATTAGGTGTAGAAAGCACACTGATAAATTTTACTGCATTTCCCTGAATAGGCAACCTATGGTGTCAATAACAAAGCTCAGGCCGCTTTAATGAAAACTGTAAGCACCAAAGGGTAACCATTTATTTATGAGTCACTACAGTATTACTAGGGCAAAATTTATCTTCCCTTCTCACGCACTCTGCAGAAACCAAATCTGGTCAAAGAAACAGCGATCACATCCATATGTCAGTGACTTACTAACATGTCTCCTGCACACTCAGGGCTTGTAGCCAAATAAACAGTTTCCATTTAATGACTATTTTCTCTAATGTAAAATATGCTCTTATGTTTTAAAACTTTAAAATAAAATACATTGCTGACAACTTGCATATCCACAAACCATTACGCAGTGTTAATTTTCTATGTTCAAGATAAAAAACAAACATATCAAAAATAAAAATAATCATTTATCAAAAATAAGAATAATCATTTCAGCAGTATAAGCTTTAGCTATATAGGAGTGGATCCTCAAAATCACTTTGGATAATCTTGGAAAACAGGAAGCTAAAAAAAATGGCAGCTTATAAAGGAAAAAAGCAGTGTTTACTGTTCCATCAGTGATTTTAGAAAATCTAAAAAACTGACACTTTGGCTTTAACTCAAAACCCGTAACTCTTGAAATTTATTTTGTGTATCTGTTTTTCTTTTTTTTTTTTTCCCTAAGGCTTTAGCTTAAAAGAATGTTTTGCAATTCCTTTTCTATCTCACACATTGATTGTTACTTATCTCATGCCCACAATCCAAGGCACTTAAGACACCCAAAGAAAAATTAAGAACTGCAGAAGATAACTGCTTATAACCACAGTTATAACCACAAAGGCAAAATGAAATTCTTTGTTAATCATCCTCTAGGAAAAATATCAACGACTCAGAACTAATCAAGACTGACAAGACTCCTTGTCTCTCTCCTCACACATATAGGCCCCATCTTCTCCCCTTTTAAAAACCAACCACCAAAACGACTCATGCACCCCATGCATCGTTTGGTATGAATATAAAGATTAGCATGAACACACAGGGTGAGGTGTTGGCTCCAGACACTGTGGCCTGTGTTTTTTTTCCCTAAAGATAAGCAAAAGCATATATTAGCAATTCAATTAATTTCAATTTCATTATTACATAACTCCAACAACTGTGTAAGTCTGAAGCAAAAGCTCCGCTCTTTCAAAAGGTCATCTGCATGCTTGAAAAAGCCTTCTATTCACCTAGATACTTCACTGGTAGCTTCCAGATAGCAAACTACTGAAAATCTCGCCCTCAACATCCACCTTTAACTCAGATACATAACATGTTATTGGTACACACGTCCTTTTTATTATGACTATAAACCTCTGGTGCCAATGAACAGTTCCTGGCAGATGTCCAACTGCAAACGTAAGATTGGAGCCCTTGGGGGCATGGAGCACAACGCGGTTAAGGAGCTGAGCAGTTAAAAGACTGGCTTTCTACATGGGTTTTTAACCTTTAACTAGAGTTGCTCAAATTAGGCTTTCCACGTAAGTAAATGAATGCCATGGTCCAATGGCCGAGGAAAGAGCCACTCCAGTGTTGAAGAGAGAGCCACTCCAGGCTGGGTCAGGCTCTTATACAAAGCCTGACTCCAAAGAGACAGGGTACTTTGTCATGACCAATGTGCAAAACATCCAAAATGACAGACTCTAATTAGTAAGCAATATTTTCTGAATTAACAAGCACCTTCTTTCTTGCTATTGAAAAATTTCCTAATGAAAGAATGCCCAAATTACTGCATATGCATTTTTTTCTCAATTTAACACCTGAATCACAGCCAAACTGTGCATTCTGAAATCCTTGATGGAAACCATAACAAACAGCAGATTGGGCATTTTTGTTCTCTCACTTCTCCACCATGGAAGACTGTTCTGAAAAGAATTTTAGTATACCTTTTTAGCAGGGGAGCAGATACAGCAAGATGGACCTGAAATATCTTAGTATTAAAATAATCCATCCTACATAGTCCTGAACAGGTTCTTCTCTATTTCCCCCCACCAAAACAGGGTTCAGCTCTACTGTTCTGATTAGAGAAAAATGCTGGTAAATTACACCAATGTAAACTTTCGGAGGCTCAGAGTGAAGACTGGTATGTCTTTCATAGTCACTGCCCAGCTCTTCAGTACAGCTTTGAATTCAAGGACTTTCATACTCAGGATAAACCCACCAGTTACCTTCACCCATATGCTGCCCATCTGAAAGAGCCTAACAGGTGTCACCTGTCTTTCTTCTCAGGGCAGCTCCCTAAGTCTGACCCTGTCCTTTATCCCATCCAGCACACAGCTCCCCCCAGTCACGCACACTGACCTAGGGAGAAGATTTATCTGTGAATGAAATAACTTTCTGTCATAGCCTTTCCATAAGTCAGTTTTATGGAGTAAGAAATGGACTCCAACTTTTTTAGCCAACAATCATTTTCATTTGGCTGTCCTCTGCTGATAGTCTAGATGTTTCCTGAAAGTATTAAGAGAGAAAACGTATGCCAGAATATTAGATGTAAATTGGTGCCAGGATAATAACAGTCAGCTGCAACTGTCCCTGCATAAAATGTTTTGTCTTCTTATTTTAAAAACACCCCACAGTTTGTTCTTTACTCCCCTCCAAAAATAAACTCCACAATGAGCTCCACTGTAATGACCTCCAGGACACTGAGTTTTATAGTTAAGAGTGAAAAATCCTGTGCCTACACTGAACACCCTTCAGAAGGAGGAACTGTATTTTTATTGTGTGTCTATCCACTAGAAAGAGGACTCCAAACCTAGGCAGAAGTTCCTCAATACCACCACATCACTAACAGCCCATCTCTATTTCCTCACAGTACCCGTAGTCAGGGTGGAAGGGGGAGTCTCCTGGAAATGGATGCCGCTCACCTAAGTGCCTGTGCTTTAGATGTTGATTAAATTTATTTTTCCTTACAATACCAGCATACACATTTTCAGAGCAACTAAGCTCATGGCAACAGCTGTATAACCCATCATGTATACTGTAAGTTCTATGAGCTTATCTCTGAGCCTATTCTGTAAAGTCAGGTGGAAAAGAGCACAATGCCAAGGCTGCAAGTGGTCCCTTCACCATTGTTAGAGTACAGCTTGCTTCAGCTCCACTTTGAATCAGAATTATGCTGAAACTGAATTATAGCTTTCTCCCCCATGTACATTTATGCTTATTCCCCATAGACTGTTTGGGTGTCAAATCTGCATAATCACTGTATATTATTTTTCAATAACCATAAAGCAGGCAAATCACCACGCTGCCTGACATCCATTAGCCAATAAGTGCACAAAGTTCTTCACATTTTTCATTCAGTGGTTGTTTCCCCACAGCCGAACTATAAATACAAAATACACTTTTCCTAACTGTTTATATTTACTTAAAGCATGCAATACTCTTTCTCCCCTTCATTCTCAGCTTACCATAACATACATGATTACAGATATGCCCAAAAATATTACAGTCAGGAAAAGAAGTCAACACAGTCTTCATAAAGACTATGATTTTGGCTCTGGTATTTGGGGCACAAAACACAAAATCTCTAATGGAGATCTTCTCTAGAGAAGAAACCACACGGCAACACAGAGATCAAGATTTTAAAGTTGAGATGGGATGGGATGGATTGGACAAACTAATTTCTATTTAACAGAAGTAACTGCTATCATAACCAGTATGTGGTTCTTACTGCATAATTTAAGACATGGAAAATAAGGAAATGGGATTTGAAAAATGGGAGAAGAAAATGGTAAGAGACTGTCTCCATTTAAACTTTGACCTTTTGACAGTTCATGTTTTCTTCATACTTTCAGTATCATTCTTTTAATCACTAACCACTTAATTTCATGGCCCTTTATATTTTGATTTTGAAATGAACAAATTTAAATCCAAATGCATTTCTCATACAAACACCTGGCCCTAGACCTTACATAAATCAAAACAGTTATTATAGTATTGTATTCAAGCCATCCTACAATCACATTTAAAATCAGCAGCCATACACACCAAAATATACGTTTAGTAATTCTTTAATGCTTATACAAATTTTGACTGCATAAATTTTGAATTTTATTGACTTATTATTTGACTTACATAAACTCGTTATTAAGCTCTATGGCACATACAGTGGCACACACTTTTGTAAAGAGCTAGACTACAATATCTAACTACCCATCATAAACACCTTCACATGTTTGAAATAACCCATTGGACAACATTGTTCACCAACTGACATCCTTTGCTGATTTATGAAAGATCAAAGATTGTAGTGGATAAGTATTAAGAGGTACATACAGTATGGGATGAATAACTTTCCTCATTTTCAATATTTCTTCTGTTTTTTACAACAAATTGCCTGACTCTCAAGAACAGTCTCGTAAAAAGAGTGAAAAACACTTTTATCCCAAGCCTTCTAAAGACTTCAAAAAATAAGTGGGAAACACTTTTGAAAATATAAATATAAATACTTCTAGAATTTTATAAGTAGTACTAGTCTGCCTTTCATGTATCTATTTATACTAAATGGTCAAAAACAGCATAGGAACAAACAGAAGATAATTACTTGATGGAGACTTTCCTTTGATTTCAAGCCTTTGAATAAACAGAAGGTTCTCCAGTAAATATATTTTCCAGATGGTGTTGGTTCTCTGGAAGACTAAGACCTTGGATGTTATACAGACTAAAATGTAATGAACTGTAGGAACTAAAATATAGTTGCTTTTGTCATTATCAATTCCCTTCTAAGTCTAACAGAATTTCAATTACAAAAGGAAAAGGCAGCTAGCCAGAACAAAGGTTGGCCATACTTAATCTTAAAAGCTAATGGCAGCTTTTGCCACCACTGCCATTCTTCATCACAGTGGCCTGCAGGCCAAGGAGGCCCACAGAGAGCCTTCTGCTGCTGACCTGACACTGGCAACAGCACAGCTACAGCCACTGACCAGCAGGGCAGAGAGAAAGGAAAGGAAGAGGAACACGGTCCTTTCCCCTCCCATTCCACAGCTGGCTGTGGTCCTCACAACAAGAATTTTTGCCCTATATACAATAAAAATGTATCTTCTCTGAGCTTCCCTAGATGCATCACTGTACCATGGAAGATAGCACAGAGCCTCTGCCAGTTCTCCACTACAAGGAAAGAGCTCTGTTTCTGGAAAAATAGAGTGCGAGGCAACAGAGCCACAGGTCTGTTTTGGATATGTGGTCTTTAAACAGGAGCCAGGAAAAATACAGGCAGATAAATCAGTATGTAGACAGCCAAGACACAAAAAGTCTTCTTTCTCTCAAATGAGATGGACTAAATACCACATTGTGCTGCATCAGAACACACAAAAACATTGTCTAGCATTCACTTAATGGGAAGTAGAAACTGGGTTTAACATAAAATATCCCAAAACTGACATGCAGCCATTTAAGGGCAACAAGTTGAGAAGATGCAACTGATGGGGGTGGAGGCTGCAGTGTGACAGTATTTCAGAAGATTAATTACAGTTTCATGAGCTAGAATAAATAACCAGTGAGAGATAACTTCTCCACACAAAGAACTTGCTGTAACGACTCAGAAATAAGCTCATACATCAGATATTTTTGAAATCTTTATGTTTTAAATTAAGACCACAAAATGACCTGATTGCAAATTATATAGCTTTAAAACAGGGAATTCTGAATTCCAGGTATCAGAAAACACAACCATTGAAGTCTGGATAGATAAATCTTGTTAATCATGGAATTCCCAATTTTCCTTGCATGTGTTTGCTAACTGATTGTATGACTTCTTGGAAACATAAGCACTGCCTTTGGTTACTTCTTCCTCAGCTTGTCAGATACTTAGGTAGGAATTATTTTGGATTGCGAGGATGGAGGATATATGCCAACAGAAAGACATATTTATGGCAGTTTCAATGAAACTGAACAGTAGAGGTGCACATGTTACCACATCTCTCTGCTGAAGGCAAGTTAGCAAGTCTGCTCTAAGCTCCACTATGAGTGGTCTTTATGTTTCAGTTTTCCTGTTTGCTTTATTATTTGCTGACCATTTCCTGCTCTTCACAAACCAAACTAGCCAGCATAACATAAGCAGTAAATGTCAGAACTATACAACAGACTTAATTACATGTCATTGACACCACACCTCACTTTGTAAACTGTTAATTCAGAGCAATACTGTGCCTAATGTCAACAGGGAAGAAAAAAAAAAAATCAAAGCAATTCCTCAGCAAGGGAAAGATGGAAGAGCTGGAAAGAGAAAAACCAACATTTTCACAGAAAAGGAGCGGTTTCTATGCTACCTCTAGTTAAATTCTAAGAAAAGACAAAATTAGACTCTGAATTACCAGACAACTCAACCTCAAATGTCACCAGCTACCACCTACAATTACTTTCTTCAGTGTTAAAAGAAAGTGCTGCACATACATACAAAAATACAAACAAATCCATATTTTTGTAAAAGGATGAACATTCTGCAAAAAGATTCTACTTAATTTTTTCCCCTCCAGGTGTTCCACCTGGTATATCATTTTTGGACACTGATAGGTTAAGAAACTCTGATATCAGGTCAATACATTAGTGGACTTCTATTTGACCAAAGACATGTTTGCAAAAACAAAAAAAAACCCAACCCAACAATCATAAAACCCTCACAGAATCCAAAATGAGCTTCTGAGAGCAAAATATTTGCATTTCTTTTTTATAATCTTTTCATAGTCACCTCATGTCTACCCACTTCCTTCATTAAAAAAAAAAGAGAATCGGTAATTTTAAGAATGCATTTTGTATTGCATCCATTAGTATTGCATAATTCTGTATTAATGCAGATTTTCTCCATGCATTAAAAAGCAATTTGCATCCACTGCTCAACTACTTTTCTTTTAGTTGCACTCACAATGGAAATAGTTTAGGAGTTCCTCTTATGCCACTTCATTTCTCTTAAAAAAGAGAAGACTTTTTCTCACCTTAATTAAACACAGCACTGCGGGGGAAAAACAACCCTCTGTATGGAGTCTGATCTCAGAATGCCCCAGCCAGTATTATAAAATTTCTGCAAGTATGACAAACAATTCCAAGTCACCTGGAAACAGCTGTAAGGATTCACAACTGTAGCAGTATCTTCATTATATTTAGTCCCATTTGACAAGGTTTGTAATTGAAGTCCGTTGGGACATGTAATACTTCATTACCAGTTATTCTTAAAACACTGTAAACTGGTGGTTTGCTCAAAAAATACTTTAAAAAGAACTTTAACAAAGAACTATCAATGGCTGCAGAAATATGAATCTACATTTTCAAGGATGTTTGGAAACATTCGTTATAATTAGCAAAACAAGTATTGTCCCCATGACAGCCTTTCTTTACAAACCTTTGAATGTTTGACAAGAAAAGGTCGTGTTTTGTAAAATCCTGGAAAGGTCATTCAATAACAAATCACATGAATGAAATCACAAGAGTTCAAGGAGGTTAACAGAAACACCACAGGCATTAAAGCATGTTTTCAAGGTAAACAAGGTAAAAGAAAAACAGACTGCCTCAGCTCTGGAAGAAGAAAATAGCAAGTAGACTCTAATTTGCTACACACTGTAATTTTAAGACATTTTCTCTGCACTTGGTGGTTTAACAGTACGTATTATTTCTCACGTTCAACGCATTTAGTAAAGGATTAACAGATAGAAAAGCCAAAACATTTAAACATCTCTTCAAATAGTCTACATTGACCTTAGTAGATTTTCCCTCCTTAATCTTGTGACCAGACACTTAAAAAAAATAAAAAAGAAACAGCAAAATTTAACTTCCATCTCAACTAAATCTCAATCTCAGATCTCAGAACTTCACTGCTTGAAACTCTGCCAGCCTTTCAGCTAAACACTTTGACCTGCTTGTGACCTTCTATTTCCAGGTCTATTTTCTTCTTTACCAAAAGAACACAACATTTTTCACAGGCAGGAATAACAAAGAGTTGTTTATATAGGGTAATTTAACTACAGGATCAGTGCAGGGAGCAGTGTGATGTATTTGATCCACAGACCAAGAAAAAAGGTCTGCTCACCAGTGTTAGAGAAAAGCCTATTGAATAGTTTTCCTGGGGCAAGCCAGCAAATTGGAGTTCTTTTCATGTATAGGCATAGAAAAAACGAATTCAGGAATGATCCTGGGTCTCTGTCTCCACAGGGTGTTAAAGCCCTGCCCTGCTGCAATTCTGAAGTTTTAAAGTTCCATTATCTTGGGGGAGAAAGGCAGTACTTATTTACATAAATTCAACATTATTCAATAGAATTTGTTACACAGGGGGAAATCTCTTCCAACACAAAATATTTAGAATCACCAACCATGCTTAGTTTATCATCATTACATTTGTGTTTTCATTTATGACAGGCTATTTGCAAACTGTAATTTATTATGAACCTCTTTATGAGATTAATTTAACAGGATCAGACCTGTGGACTACCTCAAGTTTGCATGTTGACTGGCAGCAGTGAGTCTCACAGAAGAGGAAAAAGTGCTCTGTGGCAGCACAGGGAACTGTTTCCCAGAGAAGTTCTATTCTGATCCTTAGTACAGAGTTAGAATTTAAACTTAGCATTATCAGTTCAAAGAAGTCTGAAAGCATTAAAATTTAATACCAATAATATTAGATACTTCTCAGCCACCTCTCTCCCCCTTTCAACTTTACGTAACACCAATACGTTTTCCACTGTAAATGCAGCAATGTAAAGATATGAGGTTTAATTTCTTTTTTTTTTCCCCCTACCAAATCAGCTCAATAGTAGAGCTGGCAAATCCAAGCAACTTGGCTCTTTCATCAACCAAAGCTGAACAGCCAAGCTCAGTACCGTATTTCATACTAGGAGAGGACCATGGTTACACTGGGTTCAGCATTCCTTGGAATGAACAACAGACAGCATTAGCAAAGAAAAGTTGGCTGCCCCCTGTGCACCACCCAAGCAAGGCATCAAGCTTTATGTAGCTAGTTACAGAAATGCTTATTTTAAGTTTCTGCTTAGTCAATAGCATGCTACATTTGTTTAGGGAAAGTGATCCAGCAGAAAACTAAAAATACCAAGAAACAAATACGCAAATATGATCATTTTTCAATTAGAGTGTTCCCCTAAGCTGACTTATGCTACAGCCCCAACAGTTTTGCAAGAAAGCAAACAGAAGAAGAGCAAGACCAATGCAGCCTGTGTGCACTTCAGACCATGGTGCTTTGGCCCTTCTAAGCAGGTGTGGTCCTCTCTAATATCCTACTCCAACCCTTTTACAGGAAAGGGGGCAGAATGGATGCTACAGGAAACACAGGAACCTCATCAGCTGTTTGATGGTCAAGGAATTGGCATCATGCTTAGACATCTGTGTGAGCCTAATAGCAAGAACAGACATCAGCAGACAAAGCATTACCAATACAAAAACAAAACCTTGGAAATTATTTCCAGGTGAAATCAAGGCAGTCATGGCTGTATTTCTTCTTTTAAAAGAAACATGCATACCTTCAAAGGAATTAGGAGGCATAATACTAAATATTGAAAATAATCATGAGTATTTCAAAGACCCTACTAATTAGCATGAACACATGCTGCCTAAGGTTTTGCATCCACAAATACATGAGACGACTATGTAAATAAATACATTTTATCAGGAAGAAATGTAACATTGCTTCCTAGACGGCCATTAAAATAACATCTAGTTTATACCTAGTTCTGTCTATATTCACACACTGTAGTTTTTTGTCTTATTTCAATACTATTCACATGCTATCAGAATGTCTTTCATTCTTCACTATAGAACAACTCAAGACATTTGATTCATGCAGTGCCAAATTTTCCTGGGTTTGTATGTGACTGCTTCTCACTATGGGCCTTATGCTGTTCTTTATAAGCCTTTTAGGAGCTGTGCAGGAAGTATTCTCTGACATATGGTCCAGAACTTAGATGTTAAGAGTGCTGTCATTGTTTTCAGCATTCAGGGTTCATGCATTACTTTTTCCTACAGGCTGCAGGTTTGCCTTTTTATTTTGAGGAATTCAAAAAGAACTCATCTAGAAATGTTGCTTGTCCATTAGTGCTATTGTTTCTTTAAAAAGCTATACCAGTTTGTACTATGACTGATCAAAATGACTATCAGAAACAAGACACCTCATTTTGTCTTTCTTGCCAACTATTTTAGCTTATTTGCCATGAGCACAGGGTATAATTAATATCACACAGGAGCCAGCATTGTCATTTTTCAAATCATTTCCCTGGAAATGTTCTACACCTCTTAATGGCCCTGCTAATGCTGTAGCTGTCATGTTTTGGACAGCTGCGCTTTTACAAGACAAACTCAGCTGCGCCATGTGCCTCTCTGTAGACTTTTTAGCTCAACGGCTCAGAGGCCATGAATGCCAGCTGGTAACGGCTATATGGAAATCTTTGATTAATTTTTTTACCTCTAGACGCTGACTGTTGCTCAAATGTCACCTTCCCAGTTTTCATCCCTAGCCAGTATTTTTTCCCCCTCCCAGTACTGCTTGATGGATGAAGAATCAACTGAATGGGCCAAAAATCTTATGACTAATTAAAGCAAATACAGGCTGTCCAGATGTGGAGAGAACACAAAGTCTGGAAAGGGGCCAGATCACACACAGGAAATGCTCCATCATTCAAGAGATGCAGCTCTTAATGATATTTACCGGGATAGAGTTAACATATACTGATATTGCCACCCTGAAGAGTAAAGTGACACGAGATGTGCTATGTAAGACTTTACCACCACAGCTTGCAGTCAAAGCAAGTGTGCAGTCTTCATCAAATGTAAACACTTCTGATGTAGGAGCTGCACAGATATTATGGAGTGACAAAGCAGCTCAGATTTTATTCTGATTTACTCAAGAAATGATTGGAAGATGACAATACAATCAAATTAGCACTGCTCAGCAGTCATATGGTGGGGCAAGGTGGCTCTAGTTTAACAACTGATCTTGCCTATGAAGCATCCTCTTACTCAAGCCAAGAACCAGAGAATGTGTTCAATAAACCAACCTAACATATTGTAATTTCTAATAAATTCAAGTACATCAGATGTCCATTTCTGCCACATAAACACCTCTAATATTGTCCCATTCAAACTTCACGGTTACTAACGGTCTTCCGTCCTGAAAAAGAAGACTACAACACTTCTTCTCTGATCATGTCTGCAAAATTCTTCATAAAGCTCTGCTCATCAGTTCAGCAGCAGCAGTTCTCCCAGCTGAAACCAGCCAGACCAGGAAAGTGACATGAACAGGATGCTGCTAAACATGCACAACTCAGAAACGCACACTATATTCTCTTCTGCATGATTTGCTGCCATTTAAAAGACAATAAACAGCAACTTTAGATTGCTAACAACATGTCATTTAAGGTTTGCTGTTGCTCAACATCAAGAAAAATCAATGCCAGCTCTACAGGGGCAGAAAACCCAAAGAAGTGAGCTCCATTTCAGGTCTGTTTGAACTCATTTCCTTTCTCCATGGTTGCCCCCTTGTACACCCCCTCAGGCATCCCCTCACAGCAGGCATGACAGCTTGACACATTGACAGCTTGCACTGAATGACAACTGATTTGTACAAATTTCAAGCCTTATAAATCTACCTGTCACAACAACAACATAAAAGAGCTTGGACCCAGCAGGTAACTCAGAAAAAGCTTCCCCTGACAGCATTTTCTGAAAAGCAATGGCTTGCCTCCTGCCAAAAATTCCAACTATCATCCTTGTATAACTTTGAATAAAAATTCAGGGCCCATTTTCTTGCCAACAGGCTACCAATCGTCTTATTTAAAGATTAAAAAGAGTGAATAAGAAAAGAAAAGCCATCCACAGAATTTCATTTTATACTGATATGAAAGTAGTACCACCTGCTATGGTAGGATTACCACACCATTTTTCTCTACAGTGCTCAGACAGAGTAAATGAACACGGCTTTTTACGGTATTTAAACAATATCCCAGATTGCAATGCTGCTATGCATCCATTACATTGGAGCTGTTAGTCAATGCCACTCTTGCTGATAGAAGTTCAAGAGTTTTTTTGTTTTGCTTTGGGAGGTTGCTTTGTTTTATTCTTTTTCCTCACTGAGTTGTTAAAAAAGCAAAATTGCAATTTTAGAAACCAGTAAGGCTTTTCAAGCTACATTTTGCTGTCCAGCTCTAGAGGAAATCCACACAGACATTAGCTAAGTGTTCATAAGCAGCATTATGCAAGTGAAAAGCACAGCACTTAATGCTAACCCTTACAAAGGGATCTAAAGGGAACACAGTAATTTCAAAAAGATCTTTCTGAAAGGAGTTTATACCAAAAGACTTTTGAAGTTGCCAAGAAGACTCTGCAAAGATGATATAAGTGATATGATGTTTAAAATTATGCAACTTTAAATCATTCTGGGAACTCCCCACAAGATCACTTTGTAAGTACAACAGGACATGCTATAGGAAGTATCAAATTAGCTGTCTTTAAGCCTGAAAAAAAATGTTCATTAAATTATGCATGACTGGGGACAGAAAAGGTTATTTGTGTGTTTTAGTTAAAAGTGGCTTGCAATTATAGTTTATAAAGATTCAAAAATAAGAGCTTTCTACTAAGCTGCTGGATAATAAGAGCAATTAGTTATACAAGTATAATTTACATAAACTATAAATTCAGTCAATGAGACTACAAATAAATGCCTGTATTTCCTTTTAACTCAGTTATTACTGGAAAATTTAACTGTCCAAGTCACTTTGCACATGTAGCAAGCTGATGACCAGTGCAAATAATAGCACAAGTTGAGTGCTACTTCACATTTGTAGCTATCATGTGCTCTCTCTATATTTGATACATAACCTACCTAAGATACTGAAAATTCAAGTTTTTCTGTATTCAAGCTTGGCTGACAAGTCCCTCATTTCCTTTCTGTGATGATTTAGTGCAGAAAATAGGAAAGTAGGAATACTCTTATGCAAAATGTTCTAACAAAAAAAAGAGAACAAGCACAGCAGCACAGCGGCACTTACCATTCATGTGGACATTTAAGGGCTGCCTTACATTTGCTTCAGAGGAGGAATGGGGGAAAAAAACAAATATTATTTTACATTAAAATAAATACACAGGATGTGCGAGCAATTTCTAGCACTTTGAGAGTGTTTGAATTACAAAATAATATTCAAAATTCTTTTTTTCCTAACAGGCAACTTTTCAAGAAAACTAACAACCTAGCTTCACTGTTGTTTCCAGTGAAGTTGCAACTCCTCCTTCTGTAGACTGCCCTGATAGTGCAAAATTACAGGAAAGAAAGCTTAAGCAGACTGTTGAAGACTCTCCACTGAGGCATAGAAACCTACACCTACATAAAACAGAATTATCAGAAATCATGGTATTTTCAAAACAAGTACCATCAAACAGGTGACCAAGGTTAACCACATTACTTCTTGAAAACATCAGCCAAGGTAAAATAGTCCTGGCATAGAGCACGTGTCTCAAAACTACTTGCACTGGCTCCTGAAAATACCCAGCCTTATAAAGGAGGAAAAGACAAATTATTTTCATAGCTCCATTAGCTATGTAGTCACCATTACCGCTGTGAAAAAGGCCTAAGGTAGGTACCTGAAGATAATCAGCAGTTAACTAGATGTTATGGGCAGTAAGTGAGTATTCTGGTTCAACCACCTTGGATGGGAAACAAAAGATGCACATTCTCTTTTTTCAGTCCTGGGAATATTTTTTTAAATCTGTTTTGTCAGATCTTCCTTTACTTCTAACATTTTCATACACAGATCAACACCACCTCTGTAGTCAAAAGTGACATAATGCAAGTAGTAAGTGGGTTTAGAAAACTTCTCATAAAATTACAAGCCCTGGAAGAGGCGCTCTAAAGCAGCTGAAGCACTTCACCAACACCTGAGCCATCACTGAGGGACAAAACAAAGAACTTGTCCTTGAAGACAGAAAGCAAATTTCTTATGTTGGAAGAGCAAAGGCTTGAATTTTAGCCTTACTGGAGTTTCCCACTTGCCCAGATTTGGTAACCATAAGCACTGCCACATTGATTCTTTTTTTCCTATGCCAATACCACAGCATATATATAAGCCTTGCTTAACATACACAGCCACGATAGGGCCCCCAGGTAAATACATATTATTTCTCCAAAAATGTGTTGAGGTAGAGAGGAGAAGAGAGACAGCTACACACATACTGTCCTCAACTTCTCAATCCTTCCTATGTGCAGAAATACAACAAAGCTGGTGTCTCAACTTTCTTGCATATAAGGACAGAACTTGTTACTGATGGAAAAGGACCACAAAATAGCATACCACCTGTGAGGGGCAAGTTCTAGAATTTCTAGGATTTTGTCCCTTGAACCTGTGGAAGTCAGTACATTTTTGCCACTTAGAACCCTCTGTGTTATTTGTAACTGTCAGTGGAAGGGAAATCTGTAATTGTTAAGAGGGAAAGAGCCTGTGCAAATTCTTCCCGGTGCAAAGTGAACAGTCAATCACTTTTATAAGGACAGGAACAACCGAAACTATCCATTCGTATACTTTCCTTTAGTCAACAATATTACCTTTAGTAATCTGGGGAATGTGCATCCATAAATTACAGAAAGTGTTATTGCATTGCTGAATAAACAGCAACATTTCCATCAGCAGCAGTGGCAGCACCACAAAGGTATAACAAACAGACTCAATCATTTTCTTGTCAAGCTTTGCAATGACTGCAGAGTTTACTGCTGGAGATAATGTTGCTTTCCTCAGCATTGTGTGCCAAACTGCAAACTGCTTATTAAAACAAAACCTCTTTTTCTGAGCAGCATGAGTTGGATAATCACTTATTGCACTCAAGAAAAAACAGGTTTGATGCCCAGAGGTGGTTAGCAATCAAGCATATGCATTAACATTTGGTTTGTAAAAACTGGTTAAAAAAATAATTGAACTAAAAAGGAATTATGAGAACCAGTGCCTCAGGTTTATCGTTTTCCTTGTTAATATATTGTTACTGATAAAATATTCCAAACTACTCTAATGTGCCTCTAAGAGAGAAACTAGCAGAGAAAGAAAGGAGTGAAATAAAATTCAACTAAACCAAATCAGATACCTTCTCTTTAAAAAATGTTTTTTAAAAGAAACAACTGGATCGCATCTTTCCATTCCAGGTACAGGTGGCAACCTGCTTTTCAGAGAAGGGGGGAAAAAAAGAAGTAAACTTAAAAACTAGTCAACTGTGTCAGAGATACTGCTGAAGCACAAATCTATTATTACCATCCAAAGAAACAGCTTGGCATAACTAAGCCGACCAATACTCCTGAAAAACCCAGTTCAATTTTCTTCGCTTAAAACAGATTGACAACCCTTTTACTTGGTTGAATAACAGGAAAGTCTGAGACACAAATGAGCAAGCTCTGCCATGTCAAGAAAACACTGCTGTAAAGCAAGCCATTATTCTTGACTTCAGAATGGCTCCCTTTTTTTCCTCTTTCCATTTTCTTAATGATTAGAGATATATTAATATAAAGGTAAGCAGACAGCCTTCTCTCTGCTGTGTTGGCAGTACTGATTTCCTTCTAACACTGAGCTATCAGCTGCTCAAGAAAATGGAACATCCAAATAATGGAGATTTCAAGACTATTTTAAGTTGGAGCAGAGTACTCTGAGACTCTCAAAGCCACACACAAAAGAGAATTTTAAGAGGATGACAGTGGCATGCATCACTGATCTTTAGCAAGCACATGAACACAATTAAAGCCCATATTGTCTTCAAAAAAGAAGAAAGTGATGGCAGCCAAGTTCTGGGATCCAACACGTGGAGCACTTACGATATCCTCAGGCTGGGAAGTTCCAAACTTACAAAACCTCCTTTGATTCCACAGAAGTTTGAGTAGCTTTTTCAAGAGTACTTAGGTGACCTGAACCTAAACACTAATGAATTGTTTATAATGGAGAACAATCATCCTGACTGTAATTAGACATAAAAAATAAGCATTTGTATCAGTTATATCTTAAAATTAATTTGATCTAGAAGAGGGTTAAATCAAGCCGATCTGCACATCTGTGCTTCCTTTCACATTCACATAACCTGAGTAATTGCACCAATGTAAGCCCCTAGGAAAAAGACTCCAAACCAACTTAGAGTATGATGATAAATATTCAGATGTTTTAACTTGGTCAAATGCAAAATCATGACAACATTCTTATCAGATTTCCATGTAAAATGAAATTAATGTTGATGAAACACTCAATTAAATGCATTCATAAAATACCTTTGTAGCTATTAATATTTGAAAATATCAATTAATTTCCTTCTCCCACCCATCAAGAAAATTAAATTTCTACACAGTGATATTATCCAGAAGAACAGCAAATAAGAAAAATGCCAAACCATCTCTTACAAACAGCCTAACTCTTTGATCATGTTCGTGTTTATTCTTTTCCTTTCTTACTTTAAAATTTTTACCTCATAAGGCCTTTGCCTTCTTTCTCATACTCTTCCACCACAATCACACCTACAGACCCATTTCCTTTTACAGGTGTAAATACAGGTTCTTCCCAGAAACAAATGCACTACCTCCCAGACCCAAAATAAAATCTTCAGTATGCTTGTGTTCATTCTCTTTCACATCTGCTTACTCTTAGCGTCTTGTACTTCTTGTCACTCTCTAGTCCTCTCAAGTATTCACATATTGAAATTATCTATAGCTTTCTCCATTTTTCTTATTCCTGCTCCTCTCCATAACTCTCAAATGCCTCCTTCCAGTCGTAATCATTTCCCCTTCTCTTACCACAAAAGCCATTGTTTTTACACATCAATACCAAGACAAGCATCACAACAAGGAAAAATGCTAACTGAGAAACAGTAGCTCCAAATCATCCATCATAATTCCTTGAAAGCTCCATAAAAAAGAGATTTTTCATACAGTACAACTACTGGTGGACATTTTTTTTCAAAGTGAGCAAGTGCCTCATGTATCAAACAAACTGTTGCATTGCAACATGCCTGAACTAACATACATAAATAAATGCAGTAATACACCCACTCTTTTTATATTTAACTAATACCATCATATTCAGTGACTACATTTGCAATTGGAGATGATTCAGTTAATATGCAAGTTACCCTTCAGAGCACTAGGTGTATGATCTGCTACCCAAAGGTTCCAGAGTGTCCCTTAATTTCCATCATTATCTACTGACATGCCCAAATGATTCTTTGGCTACTTGTTAATAAAAGAATCAGAAGGTGCTAATCTCATTATCGCCTTGTCAGCAGTTCCTGTCAGAGCGTTGTTGCCCATTAATCGCCTGCTGCTGCAGTCAATCAGGATCCTGCCTCGCACTCCCCAACATGTTTATTCTTTTACCTGCAAGGATAGCAGCCAACCAAAGTGTCACAATGCACTACACTGACTAGCACCATGTTATGGAAACAATTATTTACCTTCCTCTGTAGCATCACAGGTATGATTGCATAGTTCAAAACAGTTTACCTAGGCTGAGGCTCTACATCTTCCACTCCATCTTCCTAATTTATTACTTGGTTTACTTTACAGTCATGCTAACGCAGCCAGGGAAATAATTGCCGCCATATGAAAAACCCCAAGAGGATTTCTATGCCCAGGCAGAAAACTGACACTCACTGTTCTAACTGAAGAGTGCATATTTATTCCTACTACTTCAAACAGTAGGCATAATTTATTTGACAATACACATTGTGAACCTCACTCAACAGTTTGTGTATCCCAAAACACTTTTCTCACTATGTGCTGACAGAAATTTCAGAGACAGATATCCATGATCATTCAGAACTTCGCTCAGATTGGTGTATTTTTAAAAAATCTAATTATTTATCAAGCCTTAGGAGTAGGTTGATGTATGAAATTTATATTAATGAGGCTAGTATTTCCATTTAATGAAAAGGAAGATAAACAAAGATAAACAGCAAATAGCAACAAAAAAAAGCAATGAAAATAAAAAATGCAGACAAAAGTGGGAGGAAGAATCAAGATAGCATGCCAAAGGATAGAAGAACAACCTGTCAAACATATCCCTGTCTTACTAGGAATACTTATATTACCACAGTTTTCAAAAACAGCCTAAAATTTAGGTATGTAACACCATTTTAATAGATCAGGCATTGGTCAGCACACCATGTTACAATTGGAACAGAAAACTCAAAATATCCCCTTCTGTGTCCACCCAGTAGCAGCTTTACACTAAAAGGTATAGAATAATTCTCTAAAATCCATGGAACTATCCAAATAGAATCACCCAAAACTTTCTGGCTCCATCCAGTCTCTGTAAGTCTTAGAAAGGGAAAAGCTAATGCTCTGAGATTGAAATTTGCTCTCTACACAAGGAAAATAATTTGGGGTAGAAAAGGCATAAAAGCAGCCCAGATCAAAGATTCAAAGAAAACAGATCAGTCTGTGATTTGTTCTACTCACAACAGATAAGAACTCTTTATTCTTTACAAAAACCATATAGTACTCTTCAGATAAATACATAGCTACAAAAGGCCATAAAACAGACTTGATATGGTGACCAAGAGAAGGTGAGGTATCCAATTTCCCAAATGGTTGAGATTCGAAGCTAGCTCCAGCAGCGATGCCCAACATATTAACAAAAACTCATCTGCGTCTTCTGACCATAAAACTCCACTTCTGTGATCTGAATTTTATCTTTCACTATGCAATAGACACTACAAAAATATAGTTCTATGCTTGAGAGACTAACATCCTTTAAAACTGCCACCCTAGGAACCATGAAATCACCCCAGCTCTAACAGAGCTGTGAAACACAAGGAACCTATGTAGACAATACAGCTCCAGGTGCCATTCATGCTATGGGCTCTGAAGTCAGCTTAAAAAAATACCAATACCCTTGTAAAGCCTTCTCTACAATACGATGCATGGGAAAGGCTCTCAGGAACATGGGTATCCAAAATAGCTTGTAAGTACCTTCACAAGTTATTCCCAACCTGATCAGCATACAAAGATTTTGGCAGTGCAGAGGCAGAAACACAAAATGCCAACTGCCCTTTAATCACCAAAGCCCTCCAGTATCAGAATCTCAGCCAGAGATAACTTTCATCAGTTTCCCCTCTCTATTAGTTTAGACAGTTTCAACTAGACAATCAGCATAATCTGTTTATACATCAAAAAGCAAAGCATACAGCAAGGTTTGGGGGTTTGGGTATGTTTTTCCCTACCAAAATCTCTTTTAGTCCATTATTTAGGGTTACTAAATAATGTGCAAGCTCATATACTTTTTCTACTGAACATCAATGGAATATTTTGTCACAGTCCTAAGGCATCCACCAAATCTAAATGAAAAACCAACTGAAAAACTGGCTATGTGGAAAAAGGTGAAAAAATGTTATTGAGAAAGATGAAACATATTTGCATCTCAATCCAGACATCCCATGTTTGCCGTAATACCACTACATAGTTGAGTGGCACAAGTGGAAGTGAAATTGTTTTGGCTGAGCTGACAGTAATAAGGTTGATATGAATCATAGAACCATTTAACATGAACTATATTATAACATTCGGTTTAATCATGTTAAGTGTAAGGGAAGGAAAAAGTAGAGTAAAAGGAATATACAAGCAATTTACTTGCAGGCATTTTTAACAACTTTATTTAAGCTCGTTTTATCTGCATAAAGAATATCCCAATATGCTTGTTAAGTGAAATGAAAATGGAAAGTGTTTCAAGTAGCATAAAGACATTAAAGAATGCCTTAAAGTGTATGAAAATTTTACATCAGCTCTTATTACAGTTGATTGCTGAACTGACAAGGGAAAAAATGTATCTCAGGTTTCCCTCCACTTGTACATTAATAAGCACTTTTTAAGCACCATTCTGCAAAGAAACTGAAACACTTCAATTCTGAAAGAACAGCTTTGACATTACCTCTACTAATAATGAATAATATCAAGATATATTTTATTTTGGAGAAAGAAAAGACCTCTCCTGATCTCCCATAATTCCAATTTATTTTGCAAAAGTAGATGAATGTAAACCAATTGATGTTATGCTAGGCAGCCAAGGATACTGATTGTAACCTTTACGTCTCATGTAGGCTTATCAGTGGTAATTCATTAGTAAGGTTAAAAGCAACCTAAAACTCTCCCAATTTGGATGGTAGTTTCCTTTTTCTTTTACTTGCAGTGAAAAAGAAGGGGTTGGGCTTAGTATCTTAACCATCCACATGTAACTGGGTTTTTCAGATACCACATTTTTCAATGAGGAAGATTTCTGTCTTCATTGGTTTTTTTACCTTATGAGACTAGAAATTCAGATGTATTGTTCAGTACTAAATGTCTAAGGGGTTGAACAGATCCAGAGACCTACCAAAACCAGCTGCTGAGAGCAAATCAGACGTACTGCATTTATAGCATCTGAAATGCACTCTTTAACCAATGTGTTCAAAGAGCATGCAAGCCCTTATGACTAGGTAAAGGTTATATAAATGCTTACATTTTCAGAGTACACTAGAAAGTACCCTAGACCCAAAAAGGACTTCCTCAGCCTACAACACATCTCCCAGCTCCTCTTTTGGCCTGTTTGATTAGGATTTAGCCTATGCTGACAGATTATCTTTGGAAAGGCCCCTGGCTGTGCCAAAAAGAACAAGTTAAGCAAAGGATTAACCAATACACTCCCACTAATGCAGTCAAACTGTCACTGGGATCAAAGACTTCCACAAGAGACAGAAAGTGATTTAGGCAAGTGTCCCTCCATGAATTAATGCAAAATATACTATAACAGTCACTTTGTGCCTGACTGAAAGAATATAGTGCTCTGCTTTCACTTCTCAGAAGGAAAAGAAAACAAACAAAAAAAAACTCCAACCTTTGTATTTAAATCCAATTGTTTATTCTTTAAGTAAATACTTCCATCTTCTCAGCACTTCTAGGAGACAAAAGATGTTGTAAGAAGTCCAAATATAGAATTCTTGCAATGGGAAACCATTAAAACAAGAAAATTCAACTCAAACAATGTAACTGAACAGGTCTTCAGAGCTCACTGCTAATTTTACTTAGTCACTTGACACTGAAATACAGTGTAAGATGAAGTAGTTGTGGGCCCAGTTACTAGTTACGTAATAGTCATGATTCAGGAGACAAGTAGTCGCAGAAACCCCACCAAATTTTGCTCAAAGCATGTCATTTTTATTAGTTGTTGTGTGATAGACATTTTATAAGAAGGAAACTGAAAAATTATTTACGCCAAAAATTGCAGAAGCATCCTAATACAAGAAAAAGAAAACTGCTAATTATACTTATAATCAGCATGTTAGAGTCAACACTGTTCAAAAACATCAAGAAATACAAATAATTCCACAGACATAAGGCAATTAGTGTTACTAGTGTTTCCAATGAAAATTTATTAATCAATATATCAATATGTGGGTAATTCTAATCAAATAGTGATCTCAAGTATATCTCCTAACAAAGTGACCCATATTAAAAACAGTGATGTTCTGTGTGTACCACTTAGGGGAGTATAAATACTGAGAATTAGTGCCAAATTCTAAGAGCCAACATGTGAAAAAAAAAAACGATTTCAGCATCATATCCTACTTACCCAAACTCTCCAGCTTACTTAAAACTAAAGGGAAACAATAATTCCTCTTAATGTAATGTCTTCTTCAGAAGCAGATGCAATTTTTTCCTTTTGTGGCAAGAGGTTACTATAAACAGGCTATTTAATTGTGGATTAAAGCAACAAGAGAAGATGCATAACAATTCAGTAAAGAGACTGGTGCTACATTTGTGTGAGAACAAAAAAACTAGAAAAAGTGTGGAAAGAGTATTGTCAGCACCTTTAATAACAGTAGGAGGTAGAACTACTTATTACACATACATTTTTTTTGTCTTCCAGGTAACATCTCATTCTGGTCTCTGAAAGTGTCTATATGTAAAACAACTATTTTGCCCCCACAGAACACAGAAATTTTAAAAAATGTATATACATGAATTCATCTTAATTTAGCAGTGCCGTTTTCCTTGAGCATTTGAGCTCTGTTATTTGGTAACAGACACACAAAGACACAGTGTTAAGTTATCATCATCTTCAAGTTTTCCCCAAACTACTATTATTTAACCTTTAGATGCTCAGATTACAGAACAGCTATGTTTACTTTGCACAGTTCAGAACATACAGTTTACATCTAAAGAGGGTTATAGCAAAGAAAAAAAAAACAAAAACAGGATAACTCCAAATCAATCCCAGTTTCATAAGTAAATTGTCATCTTAAGTTTGTTTTAAAGAATGAAAGGGCTAGAAGTTTTGCATTTCTACTTTTGTTAAACAATTACTCTTTCCTCATTCTTTATTGTCCTGTAAACCTGTAATCACTAGCTAGTCTGCAAAAATGTGAAACCCAATCCTGATCCGAGACAAATTTTGGAAAGTTCATAATATGGCAACACACACACACAAAACCTCAACAAATAATTTAATTAATTAATGGTAAGAGCTCATGACAGCTGCTCTCTAGAGAAGCATTTGTAGTCAGAATGCTTTAAGGAAAGCATACAGTATTTCAACACTGTGTTTAGACTTCTTATGAGATACAGTGTGATTAATGGAGAAAAAACAAATATTAAAAGTCTTACCATGTGCCAAATTAAGAAGAGCACTTGATAAAATAGGCACCACTTCTTGTGAGTAATTTGAAAGAATAACTGTTTTTCATTACAACCACAGTTCCCAGCAGGTCATACATAAACCAAGCCAGCTGCAGTTCAAACAAAGGTCTGTCCAAAGGATGGGCTCAAGGTGCAGATAAATCATTATTGCAAAACCAGTGCAAAGCTTCACTGTCCCTTCTGCTTCTTTCATTTTAATAAATTGGGCTTGACCCCAAAATTCAGTTCTTTTAAATACCGCAGCTTCATTTTTGTCCCATATTTTTCCACCTTATCACACATAAAGATTTATTTACAACAACCAAAGCAAGTCAAAGCTCTAGCAATATCCTCTAAAAGTGTTCACATGATCCCCAAAGTTTATAGAAGCTTATGAGTAAGCTACATGACCCATCAGGTGTATGGTGAACAATTTATCTCACTTTAAAGCTACATACTTGAAGTTATTTCTTGAGAAGAATTACAGCAGTATGTTCACAGATTGAAGTTTTCCGTTAATCATTTTCAAGCCACTCTTTACTGTTTCAAAAAAATGTGAAGCTAACTCAACTCAAGGAAGACAAAGGAATAAATAAAACCAAAAATTAAAAAAAAAAAAATAAATAACAACACGCATATGGCCCAATATTCCCTTGGTAAAAAAAAAATGTTAGGTCTTGACAGGCTATGACAAGACCACAGGATGGGATCCTTGATGTCATCATGACTGTGCAAGAACCTGTTCACTGGTTCCAACGGCATTTATGGGCAGATCACCTGAATTTTTCTGCAGTCTCTCACAGATTTGGGGGTTAATGTGCAATAACCACATGATTTTACCTTCCAATCTTCTCACCTTTGCTAGAGTCTAAGTCTACCTTTAGAGTTCTTTATTCCAAAGTACACAGAGTAACTAACCAGATGCCATGCAGTCACTGTAAGCATGCTACCATGTGCATACAATCTATTTTCACCTTGCATTCTTACTGGTTTTTATTTGCAGTTCAGACTTACAAAACCATCCCCCTTTAACACTTCCAGAAACATACCTTAGTTTTCTTAAATATTAGCACACATTAGTAAAAGTGGCAGTCATTATACAAGTTCAGTTTTTATAAACTTAATATTGTGGTTACAATTTCCCATAGTCTTCCTTACTGTAGTTCTTTTGAAGTTAGTGCCTGGTGAGAAACCTTGTTTAGACAGCTATAGAGTGGAGCTGCCAGGCTTTTAACTGTGCCAGAGAACACAGACCACCGTAGAGGAGCACACAGGAGTCCTTATATCAGAATTAGTAAAATCCTGTCACTAAAACGAGTGTAAGTCCAGGACTGGTATATATCATCCAGGACATTACAGCTCCCAATCACAGCTTACAGAAAAAAATTACATTCCAGAAGAAACGACAAAAAAAAAAGTTTAAAAAGGGTGTGGGAGAATACAACAAGTAAAAGTATCAAAATATAACAGGGACCAAACATGGGGAGGTTTAAAAAACTCAAATAAAGTAAGTCTCATTTCAATCTTTGCAGAATAAATAATAGTTTTAAGTTCCCCTCTGGGGACCTGGATACATCCAAGATATAAATCTGAATACAAGTCAGCACTCACTTTATAAAAATCAAGGAGAGATTAAAGCAATTAAACATCAAATGTAGCATTCTGGGTGTCTTTCAAGAGCAAGAAGGAGCAACCCACACACACACACACATTGTTTTCAAAATATTTGAAATCCTGTAGAAATTGTGAAACATTACATTGTGGTATTCTAAAGTAATATCTCTTGTTTATAACCATATAAATTTAGTCCCCTGGCACTACTGGGCTTATATAATAGAAGAGAGTTATTTTAACAGTGCCCTGTTAAAAAAAGAAGCAACTCATTTTCAACTCATTTTCTCCAGTGGGAGGGAAGTGTGGCCTCATGTGAGAAAGGGAACATGCCTAAGTTATTACTGTAGGAAAGCAATCTGTCAAAGCCTGGTCGTTTTGGCATGGTGAATACCACTGGTGAGATCAGAGAGTCAGATCCTGCTTGCAATTACTGCTAAAGGACCTTGGATACAGGCAGCCTGCTATCAATTATTCCCCTGGCCTCAGACACTTGGACTTGTCAAGTTCCCAGTGTCTTCTGTTTTGTAACAGTAAGAAAAAGGGCTTCCCATGATCGGTTCTTGGAAGTTTCTCACATGTTGTGTCACTCCAAAGTGTCATTAACAATTCAATTAAAATTTCACAGCACATGTCAGCATATTCAGGTTTTTGTCTGCTAAAATAAGGTCCAAGACAGATAAAGCAGATTCTGTCTCAAAATCTTGACTTTAAAAGTTATGCTTTCATATGTAGATTATCAAACATGACACTGCCTGCCACCTCAGTGAAACAGTGTTTGATGTCCCTACTCTACTAATAGTACAAAGAAAAAATTGTTTAACTAGAAAACCAAACAGCAGCATCACCTCCAAGATGTTACAACTTGCACCATTTGTTTAATTTGGTATAATAGCAATTTTCTGCTTGTTGTTTTGTTTTTTTTTTTTAAAAAGTCTCAACCAGTCTATTTCTGATGTTGATTTTATTTTTAGAAACCCTTAAGTATTAAATTATAGGGTTTTTTTCATTAGTTTACTTTCCTGGGTGGGATTTTGTAAAAAGATTAACTCCAGATGTATAGTGTAAATGGATTTAAATTCATCTAAAAGGTATATTACTAGATATGGCCACAAAAAGAAGACATACTGTTCATTCACATACTTTATTTGTAGTTCAAGGGCCCCTCTGCAATTTTTCTCCAATTATACAACATAAAAAAATTTAACATCTTAAGGTTTTCAGTAGAATTGGAAAGAAGGTTCAGTCTTAAGCCTTCTAAGGCAGCTTTTTCTCTAAACCATCAATAGGTTTAGTCATGCAAGGAGAAGATTCTTTAAACTTACCAAAGACTTTGTTTAAAGCCCAGGAAAATGTGGACTGTCAGCATCCTTTGTGTTGTTTTGCAGCTTAAACCCATTCCCCAGTACACTGGTGACCCTCTACCCCAGTTCTCTAGTTTTTCTCTGACATCAAACTCGGGATTATTGTTAGATTTTCTTCCAGGCAAAAAGGAGATTAGAAGCCCAGCTGCAACAGCTGACTGACAGGAGAGGGAGTAGAAAAAAATACATAGATAGATGTAAGAAGTTTAACCACCATATTACCAGAATAATTTTCTTCCACACACCAACTAAAGGCATTGACCAACATACCCATGGCTTGAGAAGCAAACACTCCAAGAAATGTGGGCATCTCCCCTCAGAGTGTCAAGGCAGGAGTTGACAGTTGAAGGCAAAAATGATTTGCATGTAAATCCCGATGAAAAGCAAGCTTGCACCCTGAAGTTGTCAAGTTTTGCTACCAGTCTGACACTTAAATGGGCTATAGCAAAACTTGATTTAAACTGAGGAGAAAAAAAACATGGCAACTCAATTACCCCCTTGCAGATCAGATCTGGCAGTTCAGGTCAAACTTTTCACCCTGCCATTTCTCAATACCTGATGCCTTAAAGAAACAATATGTATTCCTCCTACAACCCTAGATGAAAATACATTTCCCATGGCTCCCTACTGTGCCTTTAAAAGTGAATGGGGGTGGGAGGGGAGGTAGGTTTAGAAATATCTTGCAAAGTTGAATTTTGGTTTTGTTTTGTTAAATTTTCTCCTGACCAAAATAGCTTAAATTATATGGTAGGGAAAATTCTCTTATGCAAATGTATTTGCCCTAAAGGGATGTCTAGTGCATATTGACTTCTAGAAGAATTAATTTACTTTTGAAAAACTCCCATCCTGCTGTAGTTTAGAAGCCATATTTCATTGAAATAATGTTTGCCTGTAGCATCACAGAACACAGAACAACTTTGATCTGCCCAAAGAATGTGAAAAAAAATTCTGAAGTGTGAAATTTCCTGAAAATTAGAGACATATTTATATGGTGCAGTCAGTTTGTATAGTAACAAGGACTGCTCCAGAGCTACAAAAATTAAAGCCAAATATTTTCTAGGACTCAATTGTTAGAGCAGTTCCATCCTTCATCTGGTCAATTCATGCAATGCCTTCAGCTTCACAAATGTAACAGGTTCCTGTAGCAGCAGTCAACAGTTGTAACACCTGCTACTGATTTGTTTTGTGTCCCCAGACCATCCACCTCAGCTATTTACAAAATAACTATGCTCTGTTCATTGCCATTAAAATGAGATGTCTGAGATGCACTTCAGACACTGCTTTACAGGCAAAAAAAAAACCACGAGAGAAACCAGTGGGTTGCCTATAGATAACTTAGGTTCTTTAAACATTAGAATTAAGGAAGACGTTAATGAGATCCCATATCTCACAAGAAGTTGCTCATTTTACTAGTACAAATTAGGGTAATTGCAAAGATATATTCACTGCACTGTCACACACTGTCCAGAACTAAAGCCTCTATGCACAACCCCCTCAGCCTCTCCATCTCAGCTGTATAGTTGATGTCAGTTACAACAAGAGGAGAATATAAAATACCAAAATGCCTCCTTTTTGCTGACTGGAAAACACTATCAATATTCATGATCACCTCACAACTGGTGCTCCTTCCTCAACTACTCAGATCTCACTACACCACAATCCCATACTGTGCCCTGCCTGAGCAAAGTGACAAAATCTGGCCTCCTACTTTAAGCAATAGGAACATTCTGGGGCAAGTTTTCTAATACTAATCTTTCATTTGTGCAATTTCTACATGTGTACAAATAATAAAGAGTTATCTTAGACATTTCATGAGCTAGTTATGCAAAATTTAGCAAATTGCATTGCTTGCACCACTATTGACCCCTGGAGAATGTTCCACAGAAGATGAGTGCACAAAGCAAGAACAAGCCTGTTACTTACTGCAGGCCACTGCATTCACTACTACTACATTTCTAAATAAACTGTATACTCAGACAGCAGTTGGCACAACTGACTCTAATGCTAACACTCATATATTTCTATATCAAGATTAACACCAAAAATAAAGTGAGCAAAAAAACAGTAGTAAGCAAGAGGATTCAACTTAGGACAGCTATCTATTGTTTTCATGACAGGTCACTGTAAGAATTAGACACAATATAGTTTTCTGCTTCTACTCAAGAGACAAAAAAATATTCCATTACAGTTATGAACATTTTTCTATGTTACTATGAACATCTCTGACCATGACACAGTATCAATGAAGGATTTTAAAGCTTCATGTGATTAGGAAACATGCAAGTATTTACAGTATTATTGCTTAGATTGTAAAATTTTTGCAGTAAAGATTTTTTTTGTTCTGAGTTGTACAAAGCATTGTCAAAACAACATCCTGCTGCAATAGTGACAATTTTATACACCCCCAGAGCAAGTGCAGACATTATTTCAGGGTATTTTGAAATGTTGCCATTTTTATTTCTACAAATCTAACTCAGACTACACCTGAAAATATAATCAGATCTTTTGTGAATCAGACTGAAGTATTCAAAAGATAAATTACCTCACGATTTGGTCTCAGATTTGGTCTCTAACTTCAGTTACATAATGCCATCTTCACTTGCCCTCATCTTTCATTTCTGTAGTTGTAATGAAACTTTAAAAAACTCATGTCTGCAGTCTGAAACAAACCTCAATTACAGAAGTCTAACTAAGCTACTCTACCTCATTATCACTGGAGGAATAAAAATCCATCAAAATTTTCTTAAAAGAAATCCTAAAAACCAACTTTGGGTGTAACATTAAGCCGCTCAGAATCCATAGAGTCCAAGTAACCAATTTGTCATAAATCTACCTAAACTTTAATATTTCAACAACTACTCTAACTTTCACACCTGAAAAACCGGGGGTTTGGGGTTTTAAATCATTTCCACTTAAACAGTCTCTTGCTAGAGAAGGCAGCACAACAATTCTCCCTCACCTTTTTTTTTAGGTGTTTTAAAACATAGGGACATAAATTATTTTTATACTGTTTTTGTGCTAACACACTCAATCATTCAGCAACTAATTCAACAGTGTGGAGAAACTGTTTTATTTCATTATTTCATTAAAAGTCAGAGTCGATCCCTCTTGAACTACTTGTAAAGCAAACAACAGCAGGTTGGTTGACCCTCCACTGAAGGAAAAGATCACACTGACACAAACAACCAGCTTCCTTACGGTGGTTCTGGACTGAGCTAACATCCCTGCAACTTGCAGGGAGTAAAACAGAACTTCTGCTGAAAGCTCACAACAGGGTGATGTCCCTGACTCGCCACTAGCTTCATAAAATCAGGTGTGAGATTCCAAAGTAGCAGGTGATGCAGTAGTAAGAAGTTAGAAAGGAGCTCATTAGTATTCTATCCTATCCAGGAAGAAGAGTGATTTTTCACCATGGTTCACTTCTAGCCCAACCGAGAAGCAGTTCACATACAGTCACCTCCTCACCACCAAGAAAAGGCACAGTTTCCAACTTACTGGCAGATAGAAATCATGTACTTCACTGCAATCTAGTTCTGCAGAGTAATGATATGCATTTAGAGACCTCAGCTATATGTAAAGTAACATGCTACAAGCAGGTTCTCAGAAGTTTCATGTAGTCTGAATTCAGCATAAATCAACTGTAACTTGCTTCCATAAAGATTAAAGCCGCCTTCTCCCTGAACAGACACAGCAGATACTGCAGTACTCGCGTATGCCCTTACACTAACCCCCCAGAATAGCACCATTCTACCCCAGGCAGCTCAGAAGTGTTACCTATTTTCTTTTTTTTTATATGAAAGTGAAAATAAAATTTCCACGGCTATTATACTATGTTTAATTTGGAGCATGTGGAATAAGAAAGAAGACACTCTCCATTGTTCAGTTCCCACGGTGCACAAAATAGTAGCAGAGCAGCACTAACCAGAAAAACTTTTCCTTTTAACAACCTGTTCTGATTCCACAGACAAATGCTCCTACTACAAGACAAGAGTCATGAGATCATGACTATCAAAACTTTCATTCAGATTTTACAAATGTACTATCACAGATGTATAAAATTTGCAGAAAGCAGCATTCCATAACAAATCAGTCTGACAGCCCTGCTAATTTCCAGAAAGGTAAAAAAATATCTTCTGTAAAGTTTAAAATGTCAGAAAAGGAAGACTGCTAAAAACAGTGCCAACATATTTTCAATAAAAGCACACGCACTTGGCTTATGGAGTTGCCTGGTGCCACTGATCAATAAACATTCTTGCTTCTGCTTCTATTCACTGGAGAGAGTTTCAGTGGACTACCACACTAGTGCACCCAACACAGACACTGCCAGTGGAAAGTGAGCCTTGCCTATTTTTTTTACTGCTATTTTATGCCTAAAGATTACTTACAATCTTATTGAGTCTAAATACATTTTGTTTCTTCAAGGCTCACAGAGAGAAAGAGAGCCTAGGTTAGGTTTTCTTAGTATCACCCTTATAAATTCAAAGGTCCCCCTATTTCTGCTCAGAGCTAAATCAGATTTACAACAACTGTCAAAGCATAGGATGACAGATAAATTAATCTTCCCTTCATGAGTTTACATTCAAGGCATCTGGGCTGCTGATCTGGCCCTAACAAGCACAGGGTCTCTACAAGCTGTCGTTTAAAGCTGATGCTTTCATGACTGGAGATGAATTATTCTGTCATGAGAATCTATTTATTCAGGAGTTAGAAGGTGGGGTTTTGGCTGCAGGATAGGATGATTTCATGGGTTAAGGTCCCCTTGAAATGTCTGTTTAAATCTTGTCCTGGAGTTGACTCTAATACATTTGGAATTTTTAGGACATTTACAGAATAGGGAAATGCCTTTTTCTTCCACAAAGTTTTACATTTTCCTCAAGCCTGACACCAGTAGAGGTCCATTCTCTGTACAGCAGCTGATTATTAATTTCTCTCCTCCAACTAAGGTTGATTATCCAGACATTAATAAATGGACATTTTTTTAAAAAGCATGATTCATTTCACAACACTGCCTGCTATGCAGCAGCCTGCTACAAAACAACAGCTTGCTACAATCTGCCAGGATGTTTTCTTATAGAGAAAGGAACGGTTGGTAGAGGAGCTGCGAAAGCCCAGCTGCTGGACACTGATGCAGCAGAAGCAAAGCCAGTCCTTGAGCAAAGCAGTCAGGGAGAAGTTTCCATGTATTCTATCTCAGGTCAGCAACATGCAGGGAAAATGAGGCCATCAAGAAGTCAATTGAGGATCTATAAACTAAACAAGAGGATAAGCTATTGAATACTGCAAGACATTGAGTGACAAGCTTCAGTCCATCGTAAAAGACAAATTCCACAATAAACCTTACGTGTATTTAACCAGTTCACTCAATAGTTAAAAAGATGCCTATGTCTTGTTATCTAATAATAATGGACACCATTCAAATATGGGACGCCACAGGGAATTTGGGAGAAGGGATGGGCTTAGTCTGTTAAACAACTGAATACTCACGGTTCAATGGCATGTTCCTCAGTTCAGCTTAGAGCATGAATCCAAGCCAGGTTACCATAATATTGTTAAAAGAAGCCATTAAGTGGTGAAAGAAAAGAATCAACATACAAAATAGATCCATATCTATCTAGGTTTCAAGATAATTTTGGGCAATATTATATTGTAAGAAGAGGGAAGATTAATACATTTAAAGAAAAAAAATAGTAATGTTTGTCCATCAAAGAAGCAATAAGAAATATTCATTGTGGGAAGAACGATAAACCAAAATAACTTTCTTTTCCAAGGAATAATTTTCAAGAGCATAAAAGGAATAAAGAAAAATCCAACACTCTTCTCAGAAGATAACCCAGTTGCAGGCAAGAAATAGCTGATTTTCAGTAAGCAGTGAGAAGTGGTATTAGAATGCTAACATAGAAATGAGGTAATCTAGGAGAAGCTCGGTTTTACTGTTGATACTTGATTTGCCATTTTCTCCATGCTCCTTTCTAATCCATATGCCTTCTTCACACAAGCTTTATTTTTTTTTTTTTTTTTTTGGGTGACAATACCCTTTTGGCTACATTCCCTTTTACACATATATTCATCATTAAAATGTCACTATGGCTCTTTTATTATTCAGAAAAGAGAACATTCTTTAAAAGGCCTGAAAAATACACCCAGAAGCTGATCTATGCAAAACTATCACTCTTCCAAGAAGACATCTAGTCTTCCTCTTCAAGCTGTCATTATCAGCCATGAAACCTGCAGAGAAGTCCAGGTTCAAAGTGTATCCTCCCTTGAAATTTCCTTAATACTGGCACCCTCAACTGCACAATGTTTTCTCAAACCTCCCTTCTGTCTTTTTAAGGAATTGCAGGGGTGTGGGAGGGTGAATTCCACAGAATTTGAAAGCAGCAAACGTAAACAATGCAGAGACTACATTTCTTACTTAGGCTAAAACTATTTTAACCACAGGACAATTTAAAAACATTTAGAATACAAAATGCAAATGTACATTTATAACAGAACTGATCTTCTACTAAGCACCGCTTACAATTTCCACTGACCTAAATCATCTCATCTCACTATCCAAATCCCACTTGCTTTTTTAGTTCTAGGAATTCAGCCATCCCAGATGTCTGGTTTTCTGTTATCACTTCAAGAGAGATTTCAACAAAACTACACACAGTAGCAGGACAAAACATTTTGAAAACCTCTCTTCTGTTTATAGACATTGCAATGCTTTGGAAGTGTTAATTGAAAATTTAGCATTGGGTGCTGCAAAGTTGATCAACTTGCCTTTGAGAAAAGAAGCCTCATATCACTCAAACCAGACCTCTGAATTTAATTTGCCTCCAAATGCATCAGACAAAGCATTTTGTTTTTCTGAAGGTTTAAATATAAGCCAATATAAAAATCAAAGGGCCATTCCTTTAGGATTAGCATCAAAACAAGTTGATACTTAAAAAGCCACGAAGTACAGTAAGTAGATCTTAGCAAAAATCATGCAGCTTCCTAATTATTTTTAATATACTTCTACTAAGCACTGCAAACTAATGCAAGATCTATAAGATGTTAAGGAAAGAGGGATCAGTCTGTGGTATTTATGACTTTAGTCATTCTTTCTCAAAACAACAGATGAAATAAAATGTATGACATTCCCAAAGAGGGAGTTTCTACTGTAATTCATCTTAAAATGCAATGTTCTGTCATCTCCAGTAACACTTACTGAAAGCAACCATCAATACTTTTTGTCAAAAACCTGCACTCTGTGTAAAATGTTCCATCAATCTCTATTTACATAAAATAAAAAACTTTCAGTGTGATTCTAAAGCAGAACCATTCAGATTCTCAGTCTTCCATTTTCATGCTCTGTTGAAAAATTATTTTGACTGACACAAAAAAAATCCGCATGCCTAACAATTTATAGTAAGGGTTGATTTTTTTTTTTAATGTAAAGCAAAACCATGTAGATTTGTTCTTTTCCATTGATCAGCTAAGCAAAACAAAGCATTTTTGTGTACTTTGAACCCTATCCAGTTTTCCTTCTATGTTTAAACAGTCTAAATAGTCTTACTTATAATTGGTGACCAATTTTGCTAAGTAAGCAATTTATTATAGTTCACTTAATCATGTTCCTCTATCCCACATGCTTTTCCAGACATATAAAAAGCACTCAGAGTCACCATCCTATAATTTTACTCACATGACCAGTACCATAAATTTCAATCTGAACTAAATCACAAGGAGAAGAATATATATGTATTCAATGCTTTTGGGTTTAGGGGCATAGTTTTCTAATCCTCATATCACATTCACAGTGTTTCTAAGCTATTAGGCACCAGCAGATCAATACTCAAATAGTTGTTGTTAAAGAGCACAGAGGAAAATTGCAGCAGAAATATACAGCCACAAAGCAGTCATTCATTTCCCAAGTACCAAGCCCACAGCCCTATTACTGGCCACATCCAGAAATGAACTAGCTGACTTGAAAAGGGGAGCATAGAGTGCTTCCCAAGTTCATTCCTCTAGGGTTTCCTCTAGAATAGAAATGTTCTTTTGCTTTATCACCTGCTCAAAGGAAACTGTGCACCCCACTGTGTAACCAAAGCAGGTCTTTAGGCCCGGAGGAAACAAGACTGGGACAGGCAATGGCAAAGTAGAGCAGAGCTACCACGGACAGATCACACAAACCCCAACACCACTGGGCTCCAGAACAGCACTGCGGGGGACAGAGCAGGACCTGGGTCTTCCCTGAACCCACAGCTGGACCCCATCAAACAACTATTGCACAGTATTTCCTTCTCACTAAATGGATTTGATCAATGATTTACCCCACTTTATGTACTCTTTCTACAACTACTGGTAGAAAACTATTCAGATCAATGGTCATTCGTTTGTAAGTTTTATTTTAAAAGGTAAGATGAACTAAACATTTTTTTTCTCTTTTTGCTAGAGTATTTTTTCAGCTAATCACTAAGGTGACTTTCAACTGGGGATATGATTCAAGATTTGCCATCCTACTCCACCCCTATTTGTTAGCTTATCAGCAGATCCTTCGCCATTTAAATAGGAAAACACTCTGGCAACAAGGAACTTTTCAGAAAATATTGCAGAAACAGAATGTAGTCAGCTCCTCGATGTTTCTGAACTGCAGACAATGGAGAGTCCACAAACAAAGCAAACAAATCCTAAGGAAAATAGGAGAATACCTAACAATAAAACAATACCTAAAGGAGAAAAAGAAAAAAAGAATCTAAGAAAAAAATGCCTACACTTAAGCAGGGATCTATAACTTTAAACAATCAGAAGATAACAGACTAAATTACAGCATTAAAATCTAATGGACAATCAGATAAAGAATCAGAAAGTTCTTGTAAAAATTTCTAATTTTCATACCCACTATTTGAGATAGACAGTAAGACTTTATTGAGCCCAACTTCATCCCCACCCCAAAGCAGGGGTGTGGGGGGGTGGGGGAAGAAAATTCTTGCCAAATCCCAGCTGTTAATAAAGAAATAACATAAATTTTAGAAAGACCACAACCCATTTTCTGCAAGCTCTCATTTCCACGCAGCTATATGGAGCCACAGCTGAGCTCACTGTCACATAAAGCACATGCTAAATTTGCTGGCTGAGTAGTATCACTTGGAGATACAATCAAAAGCTCAGAAAACAAGATATTTATTGCTCCCTTCTCTAATGAATCAGAGACCCCAGCCAGGACTCCTCCTCTACATAAGTTATATGAATTAATTAACTTTCCTAGTCCTAAAATTCAACAGTTGACAAGTCAGTAAGTAAAACTATTCCAACTTCCCCTCATAGCACTAAAATGAGCAGTGTCTTTGTAGTAAAAAATCTACCATTTGATTTCTCCTGGTTTTATGTGTATTTTATTTATAAATTACTAATGTCTTTCCTGGGGGGAAATTGATGAAATAATACCTACACAAAACCATCTTTCATCCGAAGGGAAAAAAAACCCCAGTACAAATCGACCCAACAATGGGGAGCTATTAGCAATGAATACACAAGCAGTGCTCAATTCTGCACAATCATCATTACCTACAAAGCTGAACACTTAATGTGCTACTTCTAGAACAGTTACAAAGTGGCTGCCTACATTGTTTTATAGGCAGTCAAGAAAAGTAAGAATATGATGTACGGCTAGGAAGAAAAATAAATGTTGCATTTTTTTCTCTTTCACATAAAATAATGTCCAGTTACACAAAAATTTCAGCTGAAGATCTCAAGGTACACCTTGCTTTTTTCAAATCATACGACACAAAATCAGGTACAGTACAAATGTATCCCTTTAAGTGGAACTAGTAATCATTTGATTACAGCAGACACGTTTGGTCAAAGAACTACAGATTTTAAAGCGATTAAATAATAAAAGGTAACCCCTCCCAATCACTATAACATACATGACACAAACAACAGGTGAACAATAGCAAACAAAGTTACTACAGACTTTCTTTTTTTCTTATCAATACATCACATGCCAGGAAAGTTAAAAGTCAGCTTTAAAAGAAGAAAAAATTTTTATAGGCACCATGAAGCTGTGTACACCATCTCAGATGCTACTGGACAGAGAAGGTGGGGAGAACCATTTAAGTGGATGCATCCTTTCCTTGCATGTCTAAGATCCTTTGCTCACATTATAAATTCATGGTTTGCATCTATCACTCCACTATACAGCTGGCCTGCACCACTCTTCCCTTGGGAGGGAATAAAATAAAAAGAAAGTCAATCTACCCTAGGTACATCTAGGGAGAAGAGAAACCTGTTCAAACACAACCAAATGTGTCCTGGAACACAGTTTTCACTTGCTTCAATAGACAAGCCATTATTAGACTTTTTTTGGTTTTTTTTTTTTTATAATCACTGTTAAAAAAAAATTTAAAAAAAAAAAAAAAAAAAAAAAAAAAGAGAAGAAAAGAAAAAGAAGAAAAAGCCACCACAGGTAATGATGCAGATAGGAGTAAAGAAGTTGACTGTGAAACTTTTTTCTTCCTTTCAGCAAGTACTGATTAAAATAACTGTAAGGGTCTTTAAAAAGCTGACGAAATAAAATTGTAATAGCACAGTGCAGTGGTGGGTTTATACTTAGTTCACTGTTCCCCAGCTGTTTTTGCAAAACACAAGCTCTAATTTTTCAGGATTAAATTAAGCTTTAGCCTTTTATGCTTGTGGATGAGAACAAGTTCAATGTTGCATTGGGAAGTCTTTGGGTTTCAAAGAAAAAATGGCCAATTTAGCTTCATTTTTTTCAGGAGAGTGACACAACTAGAATCTGACTCAAAAATTCTAAGAAATATAATTCCAAGGAGTACACAATCAATCTAATCTGGCCATCATAGCTGTCAACACCCATTCTTCACCTGCCTGAATCTTAAAAGAACCTTCAATTTATTCTGGCTTAAGCCTGGCAGTTCCCCCAAAAATGAAGGGCTTCAGTACCAGCAACACTACTTTATTCCAGTTCTTCCTGGAATAAAAAGCAAGCACTCCAAAAAGTAGAAAGGCAGAACAAGACCCCTTAGAAAGATCCCTAAAACCCAGACAAATTTCTCCTGAAGATTGGGCAAAGCCCAGCTAAAAGATTCTCCATACATCAGGTCCGTTTCTGGCTTTGGATTAAATCCAGAAGTTTCCTTCCTCTAACTCACAAGAGGATGCAATAAAGCCCCAAGTTCCCTACCAATCCATTCTCTGGAATACCTCTCAAAGTCATTCCTGGTCTATCCCCGTTATTCAACGGAGTGCTTTCGTGCAATTTTGTGAACACAGCAACACACTAGATCATCCTGGCAACATAAAAGCAGCACAACTTAAACTGGCGAACTGTCAGTGGAAAAAAGATGGGTCGACTGTAGGAAGAGGAGAGAAAGTGAAGGAACAAAGACAAAGCTGAAAGCAAAAGACTCCTTTTGGAGAACTACCCTAGAGGTATAAACAGGGACAGATTCTTTTCTCAGCTCTGACTGCTCTAAAAGATGCATCAGCTATAGAATTAACAAAGGTCTCAAGCTACCATCTCTAATCTAGTTCCTACTGACACAAAAAGCCTTTCACCAGTCTGGTTCACCCACTGACTTTTCACATGGGTCAGCTTTTACTGAGATCTCCTAGTGCCTTTCCGCAGTCTCCTGCCCAATGCTCGCCAGCAGTTCCACAGGAATGGAAGCATCACAGGACTCTATCCCCAGCAGCCAAGAACTGAGGGAAGTATCTTCCAGCACATGTGGGAAGCAGTGAGGGCATCACTGGTGAGGGCACATCAATTCAAACATGATTTTTCGGTTTGATTGTTCCCAATAAGAACAGGTTAATCCAAAGCCCAAATCATTCATGCTGACCATGCAGTGAAAAACCTCCTGGACAAAGGTTTGTTTTGCTTATACAGCAGCACTTTACATTCACCCATGTAACACAATTAATTTCAATGGGGAGAAGTTTATAGCAAAACTGGGCAGAAAACAGCATTGACTGCCCAAAGCTTAAATATAACTCCAGAAATACTTTTACTCAAATCCCCAGAATCTGGGGTCTGGCTGTGATGGCCAGACAGTGAACTGGGGTCCAAAAAAAACTCTACACAGCTTAGGTAAAAATACCAATTGGCTTTGACCTCACTCCATGTGGGATCACAAAAGTATGCAGAATTTATCAACTGATGCATGTTAATGAGGATTACCAGTGTAAAATTTCTTCTACCAGCGCAGGAGTGCTAACTTCTGCTTAAAGAAAAAGAAATGGATACAAACAGGAAACTGATGTACTGGGAAACTTAAAAAAAAAAAAAAAGGTTCATGCAGAGCAGCTCCAAAACACAAATATCTATCATTCTTTTGTCCTGGTCCTGTCACTGTCCAGGGGCCAGCACAAAAGTACAAGATGAAAACCATTAATTTTAGGCATCATGCAAAAATAATCCAAATCAATTGCCTCCAAGCTCCCCAAAATAAAAAGTGAGCAAGTCTGATCAATGACTTTCCATTAAGATGATGAAAAACGGCTGCTGAATTTGCTTAAGGGAAGACAGAAGCCCCATACACACTGCACTGCTCTTTGTTATCTCTCTAGTTGAAAGACAGTACAGATAAAGAAATCTGCCACATGAAATTTCAAGACTCATCCCAGCTGGCCATAAAAATAACAGAATTTCAAAAATTTAGAGACCAAGCCTATTACAATGTTACAATTCCCACTTAACATTTCCCAAATTAAAAGTCCTTCCAATAATAACAGAAATTTAACTCTAAAAGCCTGCATTAGTGCGTGCTAGCTCCTTCCAACTGTTTGTTCAGAGACTCTCCAACAAGCATACAGCACACTGTAAGAATTCAATTTGGAAACCATCATCTAAAGCACAGAGGAGAACAGGAAAGTCATATTGCTATAATGCTTAGATTATCAATCATCTTGACAGTTTATTGGCTTTATCACCACACATACCATTAAAATGATGTCTGGCCTAGAATGTCAGGAGGCGAACATTAAACAGACCAGGATTAAAAAGCAGATCCCAAACAGCACTCCAGTAAAGTTTCCCATCCACTCTGAAATTAGTTAGAGCTGACTAAGTAACTGGCACTAGACTTTGAAGAAATATACAGCCTAAAAGGCGCAGAGTCAACACAGACCTGACGAGCTGATAGGTAATGTCATGTTATGGCAACTCTAAAGCTCCTGCCGTTGATTTATCACGTACTGTGTGCAACAGAATGATTGCTAATGGAGGGAGGGGGGAAGCAAAACAACAACAGCTTAATTTGATGCTTCTTACAGCCAAGGACTTGAGTCAAAAGGGTCAAATGAACTCTTTGAAGTAAAGGAGCAATGTGGTTTTTTATCAATTTTGTAATTATCAAACACGCACATTAAAAATAACATTTTTATGGAAAAGTAATTTTACAGATTAGGAAAATCTAACTGACAAAATATATTCATAATTCAATCATAACAGATAACTAAAGAGATACAAATACTGAGCTTTTAAAGCATAGCTCTGTGTGTTAGTCTGGTAACTAAATCCTGACACAATTAAAATCGTGTATCAACAGAGTGTAATTGAGAACCGTGTCATTTGTTCAGAACCATACCTCCATGTGCTCAGGAACATGCAGGCAGGCAGTTACAGATAATTAAATGCAGCTCCCTTTTCCTCCAATTCCTCACCTCCAAAAACATCTGACATTTCTAAGGATTATTTTAGTTCCTGTTTCCTTATCTTCTTTTTGTCTTCATTTTCCCCCAAAATGTACTGGCATTTACACTGTCCTCCTATTTTATTTAGAATAAATATGTCCGTTTAAAATTACAAATGAGCTAATGGCATGTCCAACCAAGAGAACCAGTCAAATAAGTGAGTCACAGTATTTATTGAAAATATACTGTTTATATGCTTTCTTATGTCAGTCAAAATCAACATGCACATACCCATCTCAATTTTAAACAGATTAATCCAATAGCAACTCCAGCCTTCTATACTGATTTATCTCTCATCATGCACCCTGCTAAAAGGAGTACTTCTATCTCTGAGAAAGGTGTTGGGACATTTACTATTTGCCAAATACTGATAAATCTTTGTTGCCTGTGCACTGAAGCTTTAATATTTTGATCCCATTGCAAGTAAGATTCAGCTCTGTAATTACTATTTTACAGTCCACACTCATATTTTGAGGGACTGAAGCAGTCTTTTTCAGTACATGCAGTTCTTTTTTAATTAAGACAGCTAAATGAAATTCTAACTTAAGAAAAAGTGCTGACTTCATACTTGATAAACCATGGCAGCAATTTGTAGTAAAAATCACTCTTATCCTTAACTGTGACATTTACTATGTATCGGCTCACACAAGAATTTCAGTAAGGTCAGAGCCACAGCAGAAGTCTATCTGAGCTGAATTTTAAAATACAGGTAAAGACATCTAGAACTGTTATCTGGCAGAAGCATACAAAACACACACAATTCCATAAACAAGACTGAAGAGGAAGAAGAAAAAATATTTTGCTATCGCCTAAGACCTGAACACTTCTCAGACATCTGGCATCTCTGAACAGCCCAGGTGGAAATCCTAATTGACCAAGAGGATATCCTTAATTAGAAACCTTAAGAGAAATCCCTTTGTTGCCTCCAACTATCACACTGAGGCTGAGAAGCAAGGCTCAGGACTAATCTAACAATGGAACCATCTCCAACAAAGGGAAGTTTAGATGCTAAACGTACTATTGGGAAGTCAGGAATAGAGGAAGGAGCCCTCATAAAAGCGCAGATTACTGAAAAGCAAACACAGATGTGAACTCCCCTCTCATCAGCCGTTCTTCATACAGTGATAGTTCTATGCATTTATTTGACAGAAAGTTGGGGAGAAGTGTCCACGGAAGAAAAATGTGGGGAGAGAAAACACACATAACCCACCTATAACTGTTACTGTGTTGTCTTTAAAATTATTGAGGAGAATAAGAACAATTTTCTCCAGAAGTAGATGAATACCTACCAAAAAAGCACTATCAGAATCAGCATCTTGAACAGAGAACAGTCATGTTTGCCTCAGGAGTGTCCACTTCATCAACACCTGCCCACTCCCAGCATGTAAAACACACTGCACTTGTAGCAACAAAGTGTTACAGCAAACCCCAAGATATTATGAGGAGAGAGTAATTTCATCTCTCACTGCATCAGGGTGCACTAAAATCAGATTGCTTCTCTATGAGCTTTACTTCTCATACCACAAGTGCTGTACCCAGCAAGTCCCCAAGGACCCGGGCCTCACAAGCAGTTAATGATCCATTAGACAGCCACCTTGATGCAAACCAGAAGGTGGCTAATGCTCTAACAAAGTGGTCCTAAACTACAATAACAGACAACATTCAAGGATTACAGCCACAATAAACCAGTAGCCATAGTTAATAACTGTAATATTTCATTAAAATGGCTAGAAATAATGCACACCAGATACCCAAACAATTACAGGTGACCGCAATAGTATTAGAAAAGTTGCAATGTAACACTGAACGAAAACAAGTTAGACATTTGCCACAACACACTGAATGTGTCTTCTCAGCATAAACTCTTCCTAGTTGTTTCACCATCACACACAGAAAAATTCAAAAAAGAATAGAAATTCAAGAAATAGCTGGTGTATTATTGCCAGTCAAAATAAACAAGCAGCATCTCTAGGAGTAGCAAGAAGACTTCTGCTCTGTTACTGTGCAGCTCAGCCAATAAAACTATCTTTATAACTTCCACTTGCTTATATTTTTCTTGAAGACTACCACACCATTAGCTATGTCATAAAATATGCATCAAACTTCACGTGGTTTAAAAATGTACCACAATCGCTTCATGGTCCCTTCATGCACCTTGCAAATTAATTTACAGACCTAGAACCAGAATAGTTTAAAGAATTATAATCTTAGTTTAAATATCAAAACAAATTATATTACTGAAGAATACTGTAGCATAGTTTGGGCAATGCTTTTAGACCTGTATCAACAAGATGGCAAAGAAGATCCTTTAAATTACGAAGCTACCTCTAATATACTGCTATAGCAAAAGGTATATATAGAAGCAAGGGAAAAAAGGGCAAAAATTAATATATTAACTACTTAATTTATGTTAAAAATTCATTATATACTAACTTAAATTTAGTATTAATAACATGAAACAGAACTCTTCAGAAAGCTTTGTATCTTGATAAATGAAAAGTATACCATGAGTGTTAACGCCTGTTTATCAGAATTAGGATATTAGATGGTATTTCTGTTGTTTTGTTGGGTAGATAGTAGGAACCACGTCCACTGAAAGCATAAAAAAAGGAGGCCAAATAAAGAAAAACTAGTTGGAATAAAAGAGTGGAAGTGTGATTTCCACAGAAGTTCTGTAAAGCACTATTTTACTGGCAATATAGTTACCCTTTGGCAATGTGCCATACACCCAGAGAAACACAGGCCCTATAAAAAGCCTGTGACATGGTGCAAAAGAAGAGTTTTAACACACCCTAAAACACATAGATGGCAATGACAAAGATATTTACATCCTGAAAGAATACTCTTGTAGTTTTGTAAAAAGTGCAATCAATTTCATCACTGAAGGAGAATGCTTGAGAAGATGAAGTTAAATTAATTTAACTTTTCTAGCTGGTTTAGAATTTTTAATTGGTTTGTTGCTTTTCAGAGGTGAATGAATTGAGTACAGATTAAGTGACTGCTAGCTAAAACAGAAGTCTCAAGATCCTGTGGCATAGCAGGCACTACTGCCTCCCTGGGCAGCCTGTTCCAGTGCTCAGCCACCCTCTGTAAAGAAGTTCGTCCTGATGTTGACGTGGAACTTCTTGCGTTTTAGTTTATGGCCACTGCTCCTTGTCCTGTTTCTGGGCACCACTGAAAAGAGTCTGGCAGCATCCTCACCCACTTTTGAGATGTTTGTATGGATTGATGAGAACCCCTCTTGGTCTACTCTTCTCCAGACTAAACAGGCCCAGCTCCCGCAGTGTCTCCTCATCAGAGAGATGCTCCAGACCCTGAATCATCTTTGTGGCCTCCACCAGACCCCTTCTAGAAGCTCCTTGTCTTTTTTGTACTGAGGAGCCCAGAACTGGATGTAGTGCTCCAGATGTGGCCTCACCAGGGCTGAGAATACATGTATTTATATATGTATACTTACTTAATAATAGCAATTACTGCATAACAAGCTGCAATGTGCTGCCCAGCACAGTAACAAAGCAATTCTGGTCTAAATACAACTTAGCTGTCAGAAACAGAAAGCTGTCATTGTCTTTACATTTCCAATAAGCTGCCAAGATACTTACTCCTTTATTCATCTCCCACTAAATCCTCTCCCCAAAAAGTGTGGTAAGAATATCAAGACCATTACCCACATGGTTTGAAGATATTCAGAGGTCTCAATCATTATGTCTTCACTGGAGGTTAACGCTTGCTTTGTGCAAACCTAGAATACAGCTTTCAGCTCAGTCCAGTTTTCTCCAAAAAGAGTCTAGTCTGCACATGCTTAAACCACCTTGTGGAACAAATTGGTGATCAGCAAGCAGGGACTTCTGGGGGATGTGCTTTCCAATTTCATTGCTGCTCCAAGTAAAACCACTAACATAGATGCAGCCTCAGTTATGTCTGATCTACCCAAGGGAAAATGAGCAGCAGCAGTTCCAGCACAACACAGGAACGCATGAGATAGCCTGCTGAAATAACACATGGTGAAAGTTTACCACTACACCCTACAAGCAGTGTACTGAGTCAAACCAGATCCCATAGCTCCTAGTCCTGGAGAATCCCAAGCCTTCCCTTCCAGGTACTCCAATATTCTCATCCAACTGCTTGCTGCTGTGCAATTACAGCACCCAGCCTCCAGGGTTCAGAGTGCTTGGAAAGCAAGAAGATACTGAATTGTGTCCTCCAACCATGTTGGAGCAGGTGGGTTTAAAAATCAGTAACCGCATCCTACTTCAGAGTGTGAAAAGAAAGATGATTTTTTCCCAGCTATTCCTGGAAGAATATTCTTCCTTAACTTAGGAAATAAGATTTAATAATTAACTTTCTTGTAAGTCTACAATTTCAATGGTATTTGTAGGACTGATAATTCTCCTACTCATCAATGCAAATCAGTGTGAACTTCAGAGATACTATGAAAAATACAGTGGTATTAATTTCTGGGGGAAGATTTTAATAATCTCCTCCAAGCAGTTTAAGATACTGCTGTATAATTTGCACTGTATCCTTACCCAGAATTAGAAAATCTTATCATTTAAGAAAATTGTATAAACTACTGTTATAACAATCACTTTCATAAATGATCACCGAAACTGTCTTTATTAATTTTATACTGAAAGCCCATAATTTAAAATCTCAGAATGCAAATCATACTTTTACAGTGAGGTATACCTACATGTCTTTCTATTTACTGTACTAGATAAAGAAAAATGCTGCCAAAATAGCAACATTTAGTACCTGTATACCAACCATAAAACTGAGTAAGTATTTTGAAATCAATCAGCATGTAAGATCAAAACTAAGTTTCAGCAACAAAGCCCTTATGCATTTTTTCAGTGACTGCCAGGACACCGCAGGTGTGTTTGCTGCCTAATTCTGATCTGCAAAGAGATCCAAATTCCAAGCTTGCCAAAGCTGCTTCTCTGAAGCAAGTGTTCTTCAATCAACTAAAATGCAGTATTTTAGAGCATGCAGCTCTCTTATCTGGTGTTAATTTTTCCTAAACAATAAAGAGAATGGAGCAGTTTGGAACTGAAGTTAAAAGTGTCCCAGGACTCTCTCTATTTTCTAAAGCTTTACTGAGAGCAACCCTTTACTTGGTCCCAAATACTGAATGATTATGAACACAAAGTCACGGAGCTAAAAATAAAATAAAAATAATTACTTAATAAATAAATTAGTATTACATCATTTTTTTTAAAACACATGCTTTTCAACTCAGTCTTCTTTTTACCATCTTCAACTAGTATCTGAATACTACTGTAACCTGTCTGAATCTAAAGCTTTCTGAGGCTGGATAATATACCCTGTAACAACTCAGGTGTTCAAAGACATTAATGGCTTTAATGTTGAGGATAAACATTCCATTATCAGCTGCCCAAATTTGATGAAGTTTTTTTTCAGACCTCAGAACAATCATCACAAGATACAGAAAAGCTCCTCCCAAATTAAGGACGTTGCAACTCCAAATTACTAAGGGGAAAACTTTTTTACCCATCCTTGGTCCTTAAACCAGCTTCACTTGAGGTGAGGGGGGAAGAACAAGCAGAGAGTAAAAGGAAGATAAATTTGTTGCTGAATTTTTGAAAGATAACACATCCATTGTATTTCAGAAGTTAAAATATTTCAGTGTACAATTTCTCAAATTACTTAAAAAAAAAATCAACAGAAAAGAAAACGCACAACTAGTCAGAACCAGACCCTGTGAGCAACACCTCACTGTTAACTTCCGAGACTCCACGCAGCTTTCTTGATCCCACGACCTGTATCATACCCACACACACACAACATTCACATTCCCCCCTTCCCTTAGGATTGTTATACTCACGCTGGATTTCTTCCCGCCAAAGACATCTGCATCCCTCTTCTGTTAAAGTTTAACAAAACAAAGCCACCTTTTACTGGTTCCACTGAGGAAATGTCAAATTCTAAAGTTACAGAGACCTCTAGAATGTGACAGGTCTCATAGCAAAAAAACTATTCCCTACAAGTAGTTGCCTACTGATAGGGGAGGAACAGTTTAACCAGAAGAAACATCTCTGTGCAACCTTGGTCGCATACACAATGAAATTATGAAAAGTTTGGGCTCTGCAATAAGAGCTTTGGAAGAAAAGTCCTTCAGGCTAGCACACGCCAGTAGGTTTTGGTTCAAAAAACCAAGTACTGTACAGAGATGATGCATATTTCCTTGTTTTCCATGCCAGAAATATAATCTCAAATTTAAAAAATTAAACATTATTTCACAGAGGCCACAAAAAGCAGTATCCTTTTCATAAAAGTAGAAAGTCTCCAGACATCCTTTATATTCTTTCCACGAGCACTGCTTAATAAATGTTGCAACCCTGAAGCTTTTAAATGTAGTAGTGATGATATCATCATTTTAAAGGCACTTTAACAGAACATTAGGAGAAACAATTTCTTTTCTCAAAATCAAAATAACAGTAACCAAATTGATTAAAAGTGGTTTATACTAAAAATATTCACAATATCCACATTTACAGGCTTCTTCAGGTAAGACTAGCAGATAGTATACAGAATTCTGAAATAACAAAAGAGCCCCCATGAACTAATGAGGCACAATAAACATTTCATTTAAGTTTCAAGAAATACATGCTAGGAAAGCACAATTTTTACATTATAGTGAGTAAGAATAAATACTAAATAATAAATATTTGGAAGAATATAGTATTTCCACCTATTGTACTTAAAAGCTCAAAAATGTTTTCAATTCCATGCATAGAGCTGCTCTGAAAGCCACACTGAATATATTGCCTTTGTTTGTTTAGGTTATGCACAAATAAATATTGGGATGACAGTTAAAGACACATCCTTGAAGTAGTCTACCCAATAAATTTGGAAAGAAGAGGAAGAGGAATAAAAAATCTAGCTGTATAAGATTTTCTTTGTTGCCTGCTTGTTAAGGAATCCTTCTGGCACAACTGAGGGGATTATGAATTCACATGTGAATTTATCCCCTATTAAACTTTTAGTGAAAGGGTCAGTTAGCAGGAATGATAAAGCTCAAGCACACCAGTCACATGCTGGCAGAGCATCTGTGACTGGCTCTACTCAGGCATATCACTGGTTTATAGCTTTAACATCGAGAGGAAGCTACAGGGGCGGGCAGAAAACAGGCCACTTCTGAAAAGATTGGAAATAGTGAAAAGTACAGTTTCACACAAGACAAAGGCAGCGTGACTTTGTGACTTCAGGTCACACCTTTTTACCTTTTTTTTTTTTTAAGAGAGCACTAAGGAGACAGAGCAGGTTAAAATCTCCCATGTCACTGGCAAGGTTCTCACCATCTCTTAAGACTTTTCTGTAGCACTTCAGCCACTCAGATCTTCCTCTTTTCCACCCCAACTCTTTTTCCTTTTGCTACCTTAGCATCCAAGCAGCACTCCTGGTCCTACATGTATCACTGCTATACAGGTAGCAGTTAAAAACGTACAGCAACTGTGCCCATGCTGAAGCCTGGTCAAAAGCTACATTTACACACCACCTCAATATCTTATACTTCCTTTTTAAAATTTATACTTCTATTGCAATTACGCAATGTAACGCAGAGGACAATCCTGTTTACACCTTCCTATGGTTATGTTATTCCTACAACAGATTTGGTTCAAGCTTTTGGGGCAAAGAAAATAGAAAAGTACAAAGGCCAGCAACAATACAGCAGCTAGTCATGATGGAAGACTCACCTTCCTTATGACAAGAGGTTCTGTGCAGCCAGTCTGCACATTCTCACCAGTCACCACGTCCACTGTCCAGCTGCCCTGTCACCTAACTTGTCTTCTCAGGCTCTTCTTCAAAACTGTTGATTGAGCATTCTCTACAGAGTCAAATGAATCTGACCTTTCCCTAATACTCCCAAGCTGCAACTCCCACACTGTGTTTGAGCACACACCTAGACCTCTAAGCTGTTCCAGGGCCCGTGTAATAGGCCTGCAGGCTGGCTGAGCCCAGCACAGGCAGGGATGTGCCTGCTGGTGCAGCTCTGAACTCAGGACCATGTTGGGAAACGCTTGCTCCCTTCCCCACTGTGTGACTCAAAGAACCCAGGAGCATACTCCTCACTTGCCTGCACCTGCAGGACCTAATGGGTGCAATATCTTATGTTGAGACTTTCTGAAGTCTTGTTATTTTAGGAGTCAGTGGTAATACGGCAGATACATTACTTGGCAATCCATTTTAAATGTCCTATTAGTGAATTCTTTTGCATTAAGTGACACAAATAAAAAGATCATAACAAAATCCTGACCTTCAGAAAACTTTTACCAGGCTTGGAAGGAAGCACATTCTAAAACAGCCCTCTAGATATATTGTATGGAAAAGTGAAGATTTCCAGAAATTCTGAAATAATACTTCATTTGCCCATAAGATAATGCAAAACTACTTTTCACAGTTATCCACAAAAGCTAGATAGTGAAAACTGGACCATACATACTGAAATTGCTTTGAGGTAAAAGGGAACAACTAGTTTGGATTAAACATGCTTTCTGCTCACTTCCCACTCCAAGTAACCCAATTTTCTATAGTTATACACTTGCTTTTTCTGCCCATTGTGGTTTCATCAAGAATATGCCTAAAAAAGGTTTCTTTACACTACCGGGTCAGTTTCAGTCTGCAGCACAATTGATACAGCATCTATTTCTATTTCCTGCAACGATGAATAGTCCAGCACTCCTGCCAAACATTTGTCTATGTAAGTTTAGACTTCACTTTTGTAGCATTTTTAGCCATCATTCAAATTGCTTCCATTGTTAACAGAAAGAAAAAATGAACTTAGTTACAATCAGACTGATTAATTTATTTAGCTAATCTTTTTTTGATATTAAATAGGAAAAGTGTTTCTCATGTTTGGAAGAACAGGCTTACTTAGTCATATTTTTCTCAACTCTTGTTTTTAATCTCTTCCAAATGGTCGATTTGACTGTGCTATTGATGTGCTGTTGATGCATATGCAATTCCATATGATGCAGTTGTATTGCACAGCTTAACATATGAAAACAACCGAAGATCAGAACATTTAGCACCTGCAAAATAATCTTCAATTACTGCCTTTAGCCAGATAATAAACTAAGTAAATGACAGCCATGTGCCATGCTAATGAACTTTCACAAGAGGACTGAAAAATGTGAAAACAATTTTTAAAAAGAAGTGGTGATTTAGAATAGTTTTAGGCTCTGTAAGATGGGACTCTTTTATAAATTACTTTAAAGGAACAGTGTGCAATCTGTGAGACAATGAAATTTTGCATCAACTAATCATCAGATTATAATGTTTTTGTATCATAATGAGGACACAACTCAAAAGTGCCTTCACCATTTCCAGGAACTGTTCAACTGCTGTCTTTTTCACCCACACAAAAAGAAAGTGAATAGCCATTGAAATAATTTAAACACCTTCTTTTATAAAATATAAATAAATAAAGCTTGCTTGCTATTATACAGCTTGGAGAACTTTTGTTGTCAGAATTTGTCTTTTTTTTTAATATTTAGAAAGAAGAGTACAATGAAGAAAAGCATGCCGGTTTGCCATCAAAAGCATTCATTGCTCTGACACACAAACACCTGTCAGTGGAAAAAGTCTTCAACTTCTTCACTTCTCTTTACTATGAAGCAAATGCGCATGAAGCTTTCAGACTATTTTCTTCCAGTGTTTTGAAGTACCTTTCAGTTCACATGAAGGCTAACAATTGCAAGGAAGCAGAAGCGAAGGAAAAACTGGCACAACGGGAAGACTGAGGAGTAGTGAAAGCCTCCCTGGTTATAGCTATTCTTTTGTTGAACACACGTATGGCACACCCATTTTAAGTACAGCCAAAATAATATACAAAAAAAAAAAAAACAGGAAAAATATTTCAGAAGTTTAATTCCTAATGTAAATTTCTTCCCCTGCAAATATTTTTTTCCAAGTGAATTTATACATTAACCACACAAATCATGAAATATTTAATGAGCAACAGTAACAGAACACTATTTATATAAATTTACAATTTACATGTATGTTTTTATGCATTTATACAGTAATCCCCAATTACCTTATTCAGTGTGTAACTGCAAAATAACTACAGCAGACTAAGTCAGTTTCACAGCTAACACAACTACTGAAACAAGAATCAACATTTTTCCAAAGTGTATGAAAAATGTAACAGATTATTTTGAAATTACTGTTGCCCATGGCCACATAAATGGAATTAAGCTTGCTAATTTTTTAAGAAAAAAATCCCAAAGTATCTGTATCTTTCACTGACATAGATTAAAATCTTTACAAATTTCACATTAAAAAAAAGAAGAAAACTCGCAGAAGCATCAAGCCAGCAATCTTGTAACAACAAAGCCTATCCTTCTTGTGGATTAGTAAACACTCACTCACATCTGATCAAGTAGTTCTTCCTCCAACTCTCAGTGCTCAGCCTCCCCTATCAATCCAGGGATACCTTTTCTCTGAAACAATTACACTTGAGGAGTTTTGAATTTCTGGTTCAGACTAATCCTTTTAACTACAGAAGCACCTTTCAAGCTTCCATTTGACACAAGTCCATCGTTCATCATTTGCTGGTGCATATGCTTTTTGCTGACAGAGCTCCATTACTAGAAAAAGCTCAGTAAGTAAAGCTGATTTGAAACAACGATATATTATAGATAGCCTACATGAGACATGCTGATTTTGAGTCCAGAAAATCACCACATAAAAAAGGAAAGGGGGAGGGGTGGCTGAAAAGAACTACTTAATTATTAATATACTTTCACTTCTTACCAACTGCTGCAATGTGATTTATTAGTGTTAATTTGCAATTTACTCGGGGCATGGGAAGAGAAATTTAACTCTATATAGTAAGTACATAACATGCTTTGGAAGTCTTGGACCAGAAATGGTTTTTTTCTTTGATTAATAATAAAACAATGCACCAATGCTATACAGATCCCTACCAACTTTAGCATGTTGTGATCATCAAGCTGGATGGAAATCAATATGCTGAACCATAAATTCTGCAGCACAAGCAAGAACATATTTGATTCTATTTCTTGACCAGTGACATAATTCAGGTAACATTAACAAGGCATTTCTGTTGTATATTTGGCAACAGTAAGTGATTTACCAACATGCATTAAGGTTCAGCATTTGGTGTGGTTTAGTATTTCAGCCTCTATTTTACCAATGCAAGTATAGGGCAAAGAGGGGTTAAGTAATGAACTCAACGTTCACATTTTCTTATTCACCACTTTGGCTAATAAACCTTATGGCTACTGCAGGTGGGTATAAGAAGATTTCACCAGTTTGTCTGTGCTCACTCAACCATCAGAATTTTTTTTTTTTTTTTTTTTTTTTTTTTTTTTTTTGAGAGACAGTCAAACCATAAGAAAAAAATAAAATACAAAAATAGGGAGTATGGTAACAAGAGCTGGCAGAAAAGTAAAGGGTCTAACAATGAAGTACAATTAGCCTTCATGAAGTTCCTTTTAGGCGTTATGAAAAAAAAGCACTTCCATGGAACCAAGAGGGTACTGAATGTCAACTAACAGTTATATCCCTGCTTTTTGAAGTGCCTTGCTTTGGAAAGGGATAAAGACTCACCTCCCCTAACATTCAGAAATATTAGCCCAATTTTTGGGGGGAAGAGTGAGAGAGAAAAAAAAGAGGAAAGAAGCAGCTGAAATAATAACAGATTTTAGGATCTATCTTTAAGGTATAGCCAGATAAGGCCTTTTCCAGCAACCAGTATTCTTTTCACTGACTGGAATGAAAGAAGAAGTTAAAAATGGCAACAGAGATGCAGTTTGTTGTATTCTTGAACAGGAATTAAGTTCTATGCTTCAGTTTGAGAGAATGGGACTTGTAAGTCCTACCTAGATTACAAATTTTTGTACGTTATGAGAAAATTTTTTCCTTTCAGTTTGTAAGCACAGTACAAAGAGCAACACATGGAAGTAACATCACTGGGATAAAAATTGGTTATCTTGATAGTCCATGACTTCCTAGGCATTTGACTTCTTTGTTCCAACAGATTTGTGACACCAGTTACTTTAATCAATAGGAAGTATTCAAGCTGCTTATGATGAGTTCCTTATGTAGACATGGTGAATACTTCTCCCAGAAGACTGCATAGGAAGCCAAGACTGGAGCCTGGTGTGCTCTTTGCCCTCTTCAGCCTAGATGTTAAAGAAGCTACCTCAGAGTCCTTCACATGTCATACAAGCAGCATAAACATGCCTGAGGCATCTCAGTTTGCAAAAAAAACCAGGGCAAATTTCTCTGATTTTACAGTATACTTAATACAGCACAATAGCAAAGCTGGAACATTCTTGAATACCTTAAGGAAATTCACATTTATGCATACAAAAACAATCTCCAAATTCAGGACAAGAAATTTGTCTCATTACCTTCTTACCTCCCATACTGGAACTCCTGGTAACCATGCTCAATTTCAGAGTATTAAGAGTATTTCAGAGTATTAAGAGTCCTGTTCCATGCATTTTTTTCCCTGATATCACCTAAGGAAATGAAGAGACAGGGAAAGCGCAATGTGCACTTTACTGATGCACTTTTTAATAGCTAATGTGATAACTTAACTGAAACAACCTAATTATCTTCATTGTGAGGAAATATAATCCCCTTCTCCTCTATTCCCCCTACCAAACCACAAACACAATCTTTCTGTTTAAAGAGAAAAGCTGGTACACTGACACATGGAAAATAGTGTCTACTGATTTACAGGTATCTCATTTAGAATTATTCAAATTTTTTAGTATATTTTAATGAGAGGCAGAAAGCATATAAGCTGCAGATGGGAAAAAAAAATCAACAGGAGTGGACAGAAACAAAAACCTAAATAGAACTCAGATGATCAGACTAAAACAGGAACAAGCAGCAACATTTCTGAAGCAATTAGAAGGGAAAACACCCCCCTTCAGTAGGGACAACACCAGTGTTTTCCAAAGCCACAGTGATTGCCCAATTATCCCTCCCTTCTCCTCTGTTTGACCATCAATTTCAGACTAGTACAGGAAAACTAGGTTAACATGATCTGAGAAAGCTTAAGAAGACTTTTAAATGCTCACTTTTATAAACCTTTATTTTAGTGAATGTGAAATATAAGCAAAATAGCTGCTACTAAAGTTCATTCTATATCCAAAGATACAGTAAATGCTTAACAGTTTAAAATCTCTTTTGATCGTTACTATAATTTTTATATTCTTTTCATGGATCTAGAACACAAGCACTTAAAATCTTACCTTCAGTGTTATTCTAATTACATATTCCATATATAGGCTGGATATTAAGTTGTACAGTAGAATAATTATATTAGTTTCTAAAGAGTTTATCGTACTTAAATAGTTTATAAAATATCAAGGTTCCATCAAGGGTGTGTCTTAGTACTTACTGGGAAACATAATGAAGAAAAACATAGAAAGTCAACCCAGATAAGTTTTAAAAAGTACCATAGCAATCAATAAAAGAAAAGCAGTGTTTCCTCACTACTGCTTCTGTGCTCTTAGAACTTTGAATGAGCTATACCTTATAGCACCTGTTCAACTCTCTGATCTTCACATTCTCTTAAAAAAAAAACCTCTTCAGCAAGCTACTGCAAGACTACCTACATAATTATTTACCTTCAGAAGAATGTGTTCATCTGTAAAACCTATAAAAACTATACACTATTTCAGAAAATACACCTATTTCCAGAAACTAAGTTTTCAAAACTTCTTTGTGTGCACATTGGATGTCATGTTTTGCTAAGAAAACAGTTCTCCTCACTGAACAATCCTTCAAGTTACACAAAAAATGTCTACCCCACACATCTTTGCCAAAATTGAACTCTGAAGTTCTAAATTAACGCAAAATATTGATCCTTTATTAAAGCAAACAAGCTTTAGAACTCGAAGAGACAATCTAGGGTTGATCCATCCTGCATTTCAACTCCCATACCTACTAAAATGGGAGAGTGAAGTACAACACACTTGCATCTGACAAGGATTGGACCTAAACCTATAGCATGTTGATTTAACACAGCCATCAAAATCCTTGCTTAAACAAAGGTTCCATCTGTTGCCATGCATTTTAGGTTAATTTAAAAAATGAAATTATTACAGGCCCCATTTAGCTACAAACTGAGAATGTGCATACTCTTCAGAAGATTACTCACAAGCATGGTCAGGAGTAATGCATATAAAATGGCTACTGGCAGTGTTACTCATTTTTTATTTACTACACAAATAGAGCAGACTAAAAATGAACATAAGGTCCTGCAGGGCAAACTCTGTGTTCTGTAGATATAAAAACAATGCTCATTAAGAAAAGAAATCAGATACAGTGGCTACATTAGAGAACAGTTAAGTGTGTAAAGAATGGAAACATACATCAAAATACAACAATTTTGTATTTTCTAGGAAAAACCAACAGTGATACTGATGTTATGAGTCTCCTATTTTTCATTTAGTAGGTCTCAAAACTAAATTATTAACAGTGGACCACTCTACATCAGTCAAAAAGACTGAACACGAGACCTTTTGCCTGAGGTTAGACTCTGAGACACTCCAATCAGCACATTTAAACTCTTAAATATGATGTTGCCTTCAGTATTTTTTCTATCTAGCTTCAAGAGCAATTTATGAGCTTATGAGAGACAGATGCCCACAGAGAAAAAATTGACCTGTCTTTTTCACAGGACGTGCAAACTTCAAGAACCTTGAACCTTTCTAATCCATCAACAAAATACTTGTCTTCAGTTGCCAGATGGGTATTTGTAAAATAAAAATAAAAGCCACACACAATATTGAGACTAACAGCTCAACAATGAGACAGAATTCCATCAGAATACCTATACGAATCAGAATACTATATGTCCATACAGCTGTATGTGTAGATGCACACAAGCAGCAGAGAGAGAACACCTGTAACAGAAACAGCATCAGCATAACAATGAAACCTCTCCAATGGCGAGTTCACCCAGTTTGTTACAATAATAAAGTAGCACAGGTAGGATAAGCAATTAAAAATATTTTTAAAAAGAAATAATGCTTGCTTCGAAGAAGACATCAGAGACTACAATGCAAAAGACTTTCGTCACAGTCAACTTTTTGTACTGGCTGCTTACCTGCTAATTTAAATGTTTTTCTTGTGAATTACATTGTTCATTACGAAGATACAGAGTGTCTAGTTTAACTCTTGTCAGAACAGCTAGAAATGTGGAAGTCAGAGTTAAAGCTTTACTTTCTAAATAGTAACAATGCTAAAATACATTTGCACATTTCAAAAGGTAACAGCCTACTTTTATTACAAACTCTACATATTGATAAATCCCAGCTCCAGTCAGAGGTCAGCAAGGCATGTTTGACTGGCTTCTACATACTTCATCTGTCTCAATGTGTACCCAAGAACTGAGGTGTGTACACATCTACAAAGTAACAGCGATCCACCAGACTTCAACATTTTTTACCTAGGAGAAAGCAATCCCTGATGCAGTATGTACTCTAAGCATCACAGCTCTCTATCTGATGAAGAGGTTGTCAGGACTGGAGGGAAGTTTATATGCTTAAATTATCACAACTGCAACAGTATTATCATATCTTTTAATCCTTAATGCTAGACTGTTCACAAAATATCAAATGCTTTTACAGGGAGTTGCTCTCTTTCGCTCTCGTGTAGTTTCCTCTACAGCACGTTACCCAAGAACATTTCAACCCCAAATATCTACTTCTTGCTGTCAAATTACAGGGAGGAATATACCTTGACTGCTTGCAGTTATAACACTTATTTAAGAAGCAAAATAAGTGAAGAAGACAGGATCACACTGAGTTACACCTTTGTAGTATAAACAGCAGTATCCTAAGTCCCAAAATACTCACGGAGGTGTAACATCATAAATATGTGCTTATGAAGACTACCACAGTTTATCATATGACAATCATTATGCCTTTTCTAGTTTAATACAAGTTACATTCACATCCAAAGATAATTGAAAAGCTTAAAATCTAAATTTTACCAGACTGGAAGGCTGAGATGGTTCAAATCAGCACCATTTGTTGATTGCTGCTAACTAAGATTTTAATCTTGTTTGAAAATCTTTTGGTTTAAAGTAAAGAGGTGTAAGATATTTCTTTAAACTGAAGTGAGCTCCCCTCTGAACCAACAGCAATTTGGCAAGGAAGATGAGCTGGCACATCAGAACACTCTATTAGTTCATGAAGACCAAGAGCTTCTCTGTAAAAATATGCAAGGGCCTAATGCACTTTGACAAATGACAACGGTTATTAAAGGACAGCTTGTGGGAGTATAATTGCTTTGTGACTTTATCACTATTAACAGAAAGAACATCGGTAGAGAGTTAACAGCATGAAACATGAGTACAGGAATCCACCAAGACCTTGACTCAGCAAAGCACATGAGGACATTAATTCCACTCCTGTATTACAAAACAATTAAGAACATGGTTAAGTGCATGCTATATGACTGTCATTTAACTGGAGAAAAAAACAGTCATCTTTTCAGGGGCCACGACAGTCTACATCACAGTATACATAGATATATATACTATATAGATAGGTAGTACTGCTATGCTAGTATATGATTTCTATAGATAATGAAAGAATCCTTAACAACTTTGCTGTAGTCTTCATACAGATTATGTTGAATAACTTACAAGATGACTGTGAGTTTGCAAGGACTCCATCTTCACAGCTCTGCCCAGAACATTCAGGGTCTCCTTCCCCTGCCCCAAAAAACCCCAACATTTTCTGCATGCATCAGTTTCTCCATGTTTCTCAAAAATACTTACCAAAGCTGAGGTGTAAATCAGTTTATATTACAGGAGTTTAATGGTTTCAAAATAGAAGGAGGAATACCAGCGAGAAATCTGACAAGGTTAAAAGGAAACTGAGGAAAGGTTGAGGCCTAGCATATATTAAATAAAAATCAATCACGATGACTTTTCAAGAATTACAACGTAAGATACAGTATACCACTGCTCAAAGTAAGGGGAAATGAGGGATAGGACTCCAAATCACATGGCAGCATTCACTTTGTACAGAAATAAGATACATTAACTCTTAGCTCCCTGCAAAGCACTGACTCCTTGGCAGAGGCAGAACAAGAGATTCAATGCATTGCACTGAACAAGCTCAGAATTCACCGTGAGCCAGAAGCCCCTGCCTTGCTCGTGGGCAACACTTCCACAGACCAGCGAGGCTCCAGATTTTGCTTTTGTGGGGATAGCTGAACCTTCCGCTTCCTATGTTTTTACAGTGGCAAAACACTTCATACAAACTCATTGGAAGCATATTGCCTGATACAACACAGAACTCCCAAGTTTCACACTATCTTCTGAAAAAGCTGTGTGCCACTGCAAACCTTGCCCCTCCTCCACACAACAGCATTAGCTGAAAAGGAAAATGCACACACAGTATATTCAGAAGGGTAGGTAAGAGAAAAAAATGTTTAAATATTTACTTTATATCAAAGGTCCAATCTACACAACAAGGAAACAAAAATTCACAAAACAAGGGATAGGTCATTTGGAATTCATCACAGTCAGCTTTGTACTGTTGGCACAATGGTTGTACCATTGGTTTGAGGGGTTTTTAGCACAGACGTGTTGTATAAACAGCTGTTTTTAGCTATGCTATTTTTCTTTTAGTAAAAAAGGATGCATTGGGTCCTCAGACACTAGGCAGAGTGCAGTTGGCTAACTATTATTCACTATGGAAGGATCAAGCATCATTTATTAAGTGCCAATTTAGAGATCGCCACAATTGGTTCTGTGTATTTTGTATTTCCTTGGAGTTAACAATTACAACAAATTGAAAGAACTTAATTAAACAGTCATAGAAGTCCGTATTTTACCTAACTTCAAAGGAAAAGGTTTTACAAGGTTTACATCCCTCTCTCTGGAGTCATTTGTATACCCAGCAGCCAAGAGATGCTTGGTGTCCCAGCTCCCCCAGTGTCTCAGCCAAGATATTGGTATTTGGACTGATCAGTTTGCTGAAGTGACAGTCTAAGACTTACGCTAAGCCATCACATCTTTCCAGCCACTCACATAACTAACTCACCTCCTTTTCATCCTTACTGCCTAGAATTATCTGTAAAACTAGTGTGATCTACCTAACTTTCCCAGATAGGTTTCTTTTTAACTGATTCAATGTTGGGAGTATTGTCAGTATTTTATTCACCTGCTTTCTTCTCTGCTGCTGCAGATAATATCATCTCAACAAAACTGTGACTGGTCACATCCAGAGTGTTCAATAGTCAAAGCTCAGTTTAACTAAGTCAGATATCTACAAATGGAATACCGTTTGAAAACAACCCAACTTCTTAGTAAACCCAACCCAACTTAGTAGATGCTGCTCCTACAGTTTCTCAGCAAAGGAAACTTATTACCTCTAAATGGAATTTGCAATGAAATGTTGTGGGAGCCAGAAAAATCAGTATCTGCTAGAGCTGGGTATGGCCTCTAGTGTCACAGCAGAGATTATTCTTGCATTACATCAACCCACATGAAGCAGCTATGTTTAAGGACTGAAGACAATTTAACAACCATTTGTAAGCTAGCATCAACATAAGGTCCCAGAAGACAGACATAGTAGAAAAGGAAAAGCAGGGGTGGGGCCATGGTGGTAGAAAAAAGAAGAATCCGAACCAATACTCCTTCAAAAACGATTCACTGATTGTTTATTTCAACACCATAAAAAACAATCTTTCACAAAACAGATTTGCTTGGGTAATACATGATGTCACCATAAATCTTATTTTCATCTTCTATCAGAGCCAGCAGTTTTCTTGGACTTCTCTGAAGGAGGGGAGGAAGAAAAAAAATTTTAAATAACAATAATTAAAAAAAATAGAAGAGCCAAAACCATCTTCCAACTTTGGCAGAAAAGGGTCTTTTTGTTCCTAAGACATGTCTTCACATAACCCACCACCACCCTTCTGTAGGAGTCATGCAATGAGAAAGCATCACAAAGGGTTATCAAAATGCAAAGACAGTATCAGTATCAACTTTCTACTCTTTCCAAACAAGAACTTCCTTCGTTATAATCTTATTTCCTATTCAGTGAGGTAAACTGTTCATATTTAAAACAAGAATTAATGTCATCTATGCCAGGAGACCATTCAATAGAAAGACAGCACTGTGTGACAGAAGTCATGAACTGAAAGGAAGCCACATGTTAATAACAAAGACAAGCATACAACTTCCTCTACTTTTGCCCCTTCTTTTTGGCTTTTATTAGACTGTGTACTGCTTTTTGCTTCTTCTTAGTCAACTAATTATAATTTGTCCACAAAATATAAATTTGCTTTTATTCTGATTACAATTCTCCACAATGACCTCTGATTATTACACAGAAATCGCTTTAAAGGACTATGATGGTTGATGAAGCTTTCATGAGAAACAAGAAGAAAACAGAAAAAAGCTCTTAACATAAGGCTTAAGTTTAATACACTTCAAGACTTTTATTTCTGATGGGGCTTATGAATTATAGTAAACACCACAGCATTTACCTTTGTCCTCTACAGATATATAAAACATACTCTGTCTGCTCATGCAATATCATTCCTGAGCCTCCTAGTTTAAAGTTCATGACCATAACATGCTCTTTTATTATATTAGGCCTATCAGCTTTAACAAGGAGAGAATAGCAACATGCTAATTTTCCCTCTCTAGTTTTCAAGTATGACTCTTCTGACATCGCAAACAGACAGCAGATGCACCATCTACAACAGACATGCAATAAAGAATAATACATATTTGTGAAGAAGTTCCACCCTGAGGTACTGAAAGCAGTAACTGTCCCATTGACTTAAAGAAAAGGCCAAAGTACAGTTATGTGCTGTAGAAACATATGGTTGGTAGGCACTACGTTATCATGTGAGATAAGATACCTGGAAGCAGAGGAAACATTTTTGCAGTCACACAGAATAGAAGAATTTGTAGAAATAAAGCGGAAACCAACACAACTGTCCATCACTGGGTCATCCAAGGTAGCAGTCAGGCAGCACAGGAGTGATTTGAGAAGAACTGAGTACAGAGCAATCAGAAAGGTTAGCAAAGTAGAGCAGCACAGAAGTCCCCTGTATGTGCAAACTAATATACTATTCATTAACACATATCAAACCTAACAACTGAAATACCCACCCTGCACACTCCCAGTATCACAGCAGTCTGGTAGGAGCAACACAGCCTGTTAGAACTGATGGCACAGGACAGAATCTACAAATCAGAAGATCTCAAACTACTAAAGAAATATACAACAGAGCAAAACCAGTTCTGCAAGCTATTCAAAACTTAAGACTGTTCTTAGTTTATGATTGAAATTCCTATGTTGAAATTTCTCGGGCCTTTCAGGTTTCATTTTTCAAATATCCAAGGAAAAATAAAAACAACATTAGGCTCACATTGAGTGGATCCTCCATTAAGAAAAACATCTCTATTAAAGGAAGATATAGATTATGTATAGGCTAGATGTAATAAAATTACATAGGCATTTTTTGTGACTTGTGATCAGTTATGAGTTTTAGGCTTAAACTGGACAAGCTTAAATCAGGATAGTAAACATTGATCCTTTCCATGGTAACTTTGATAGCATCATGAAGCCACCAGGTAGACCCCTTGCAACTACTGGATGCATCCATGCTTGGCTTGGAGAATTTCTACAATGGACAATTTCCACACCAAAACTAAAACAAAATCCCCAGAAAATAAGCATCAGAGGAAACTATTCCTGAAACTTACCATCCAAGACACTTCTAGAAATTCTGAAAGTGACAGATCATCAGTAGGACTGTACATCCTTGCACATTTCACCAGAAGGTCTACATACAACTTTACTGAAATTCCATCTTCAAGATTTGTTTCCTCTCCCAGTAGGAATGTTTCCAACACCCAATTTGAAAGCTTCTGCTATTGTATCTTGTATTACAGAGGTAACATGCTCAGGGTTTTTTTAATAATAATTTTAGTTTAAAACAACCTTGAGATTGTTATTCTCAAGTCATCTAAAGGATGTCTGGAAGCATTAGGCAGGAAAAGAACCTGCTAACCACTACTAAAAATACTACTGAAAAATATACTCCCAGAAATGAGAAACCACAACAAAGCAAAATTAGTATAGGCAGGCTGGGATTTTGATATAAAGGAGGAGATTTATTCTTACAAAATTCCCCAAGTTTGCTTATGCAGCTATCAAGATGTGGACAATAAACTTACTCAAAGTAGCCTATGTATAGTTGGAGACTACTTTATTTCTTCTATTAGTTGCATGCAGATGTGGATGTAACTTTGAAAGCTTGCAATATTTTCACAAAAACAGGGAGACACAAACCAAAAGCTGTGATGATTAGTACTCCTGAGTACTACCAAACAAATTACTTCAACAGTTACTATTTCAATAGTTAGAAGGCAAGTTCAGAGTTGCAAACATCAGCATATAAATTTAATACATGCTATACATATTAAATATGTATAAGGAAGATGGATATGGAAGGAGTACAAGACCAGAAGACAGAAAACTGTTTTGCAGCACTCCAACAAAGTATTGCAGTACTTGGAAAAGGAAATTTTGTTTTTAAATAATCCCCTTCAATAGTCCTAAAATAATAGCACATAAAATGTTTACAAAGTAAGCAAAGCAGAACTCAGTAATTTGGATTTAAACATTAATCTCTGCTAATATAACAAAAGAAATGGTGTATAATCAGATTCCACCTGAAATATCAACCAGGCATTCTACATAAAAATAGTGACTATAGGTAATTTATTATTAAAATAGCTTTAGGAGCACTCAAGTGACCAAGGATTTTCAATGAAAAATTAAAGCCAAACAATAGGCATAAAGCTTAAAATGCTATTTACACACTGATTGTACGGGGGAAAAAAAAGGGTGAATTACAGATCTCAGAGCAGTGTTTCATTAAACTAATTGTAGTCTCAGACTACTTTCTTCTTCTCTGATGAAATATAATCTGAAGAAGAAAAAGAAACTCAAACTAGCACAACTGAAGTTTTTATAGGTCACATGGGATGTCTGCTGCCATGCACCAGATGCGAGTAGGAAAAAGAAAGTGGTCAACATATGATATTAAAAACCAGTGCAGTTTCAAATATTTTAAACATGATGTCAAGTGCATTCAACAGGTCTACAAATGCACTACATTAGCCTAAATTTAGTAGGTGATAATTGAAATCAGAGATCCAGTCATTACCGCTGACATGTTTCTAAATACTACCCAATAAATTTTTGTCTGTTTCAGATTCTGCATGACAGCTGGCAGTCGGGAGGGGAATCACCCAGAGGGTATGAGAGCACACATGTACATTTCTGTAGTCAAATTCCTGCATCTTCCCTTTCTAGAGTTAATTGAACAGTGATAATACTGTCATACAAACACATGCTCCCAAAGCAGAATTCCACAAGCTGAATGTTTTCTCCAGTCTCTTCACGGCATCTTGCTGCAAGCACTGGGTATGAAACAGGACAGTAAATTAATTAACTCCAACTGTATGTCCTGTGTATGAATTCTCATGAAGAAATTCATTCAGTTCTCTTAGAGAGACCAGATCTGGTACTACTACTTATCCTTACTGACCATCTCTTAATTTTTAGTTAGAAAAGGAAGGATGTCCATCAACAGTAGAAGACACAGTCTTAGCCCACCTCTTTTTTGCTGTTATCTTTGTTATTTTTATAATTATATACCGTTCAACCAAAAGGAAACAAAAATTTCTTCTAAGTCTATAATGTATCCTTTCTTTTTAGCCTCTGCTGCATCATCACCTTATGATACTTTCACTATCAGATAATACAAAATGCAGCCAAGTAACACATGAGAATAACCTATCTCTAGGATCATTTCAGATCTGGTAAGTGGACAGGTGTCAGCCATTACTTCTTCCCCCACGCAGAGGTGGTTTATGCAAGTTGGTGTGAAGAGCTGATAATTATGTTTGGCATGTATAGTTAATCAACAAGGCCTCCTCACAACTCAGTTTTGCCATCTGTAAAATGGAGGCAGTGTTGTCTTTCTACTTCTCAAAGGAAGCTGAACTTCAAAGCACGTGATGAAAAACTGCCTGAGAAGACACACCTGGCACTTCAGATACCAACAGCATGGCTTTTGACTGGAAATTTAAACACCTACTTAGAACCAGTAGTGAAGGCTGGAAATGAAAAAACAAAGCTTTCACTAAAAACTTACAGGTATCCAAGGCTCACAAACCTTTGTATACAAGCAGCAAACACTTCTTAGTTTTCATGGATTATAATATTTTAAAATACTACCTAGCAAAATAAATTCCAAAGAAGTTTGAAAAGACTAGCTTTTTAAATTAAAAAATAAAGTAGGGCTTCAAGAGAAAAAACACCTTCTCTCTTAGTATTCATTCTATAGGAAATCTACTTACAGAGCAGCAATATTTCTTAAAAGAAGCTGCACACTACTCATTCTTAGCTTTTTAGACCCTAAGACGCAGAAGACTCATAAAATTACTAGCACCTATTAGAAGTATTTAACTCTGTTACTGGTCTCAATAATTAAAACTAATTTTACAACTGACATTAACCATGGACTGAAGTAAGAGAGCCAGGAGATACTTTGAGATAAACAGAGTAGTCACAGATAAAAAAAATTTGAGAACCCCACATTAGATGGTGGGAAGGGGAAAAAGAGCATCAGTTTGATATTTTTTTCTGCTACTCAATTAGTTGCTAGAAGAAAGTTTAAAAAAAAAAAAAAAGAAAACTAACAAAGAAATCCTACAAAGTTATGAATGACAATTCTACCTATATTAAGTAGTATCAGAATTCAGAACATCTAAGATTTGCTATATTGACAGCTCTATTTCAAATGCAAAACCCAAGTAACTTTAAGACTTTTAATAAATTGTTGTTCAGAGACATCCCTCTTGAAACATCAACTCAGTCAGCCTCACTACAGATCTAGAGTTAGTCCCTCACCAGATTGTGAAATGCCTGAAGTTCAGACAAGGTCATTTAGAAACAAAGTGACAGATCATTTGGGAAGGAGGGGGTTACACAGTGAGTGTCCTGTACAGCACAGGGTTGGTTGTAAGGGCTGCTGAAGATAAAAGTGCCAATCTACCTTTCTTAGGACTTTTGTTATAAAGTAAAAAGCAAAACGGCAGCCTCTTATGACATTTTAATTCTATTCCCCCTTTCTACCACCTCCATTAAAACATTTTCCTCCTCTCTTTTGTGCTATCCAATATTAAAAATCATTTATTGCAATAAAGGGATTTAGTGATTTGGGAGTAACTTTTGTATACTGTACACCCCCTAGACACCCTGAAACTATGTTAATAATTTTCTTCCTATTAATTGTCTCATCAACTCACAGCTGGCTATGCTTTTTATTTCATTATGTTATTCATCAATCTAAAATAGAACTATAACAGAAAAAGAAATTGGAACAGAGCAATTTCAATATTTCAAAACAGATGCAAATCAACACTAGGGAGGCTACATAGCATATTTTTATTGAGACAATTCTATACATGTTTGAAAAATGAACTTGTAATAAACTCATATCCTGTGAAGGTATGTTTTCCCTTCCATCTTATGAGCTAATTATGCCAACACAACATAACGTTTTCCTAAATGCCTTATAAACTGACCCAGTTACTCAGAAAGTATTATTTTTAAATTGATGTGATAGATGCAAACTGGAACGTTTGGATTTCAATTCTGGCACCAATTCCCAGATCCCCTTCCCAAGTAATTTAAGGACTTCCTCCCGATAGTTTTTCATATTCTTTTAACTGACATTTTATCTTTATACAGTATCTCAGCAGAATGAACATGCACTAAAACAATGACAGCCCTTCTTTGGCTGTCATCTCTCATTCTGGCAAAGACAGATGTCTTACACTGGCTTATGCCAATAATAGAGCCGACAAAAAACAACAGAGACTACCTGCCTCTGATGTAAAGGCACCAATTCACATTTGTGACACTCATTTGTCAATTAACAGATTTCTTCCATTGTTGACACATGGGACTTAAAAGATGTGGGCTAGAATGTGATGAATTAAAAAAGACAGATGAGTAAGCTATGAGCTGCAAAGTAATACTATAATGTGCTTTAGATAGGAATATCAACTGACACCCCTGACAGGCCATACAAGGTTTTATTTCATTTTGCTCTGTATCTAGGCTTCATACTTTGTCTTCTTTGTTCTCTTTTCATCAAGCTCCTAACATCTCATTCTGACAGCCAGAGACATTTAAGGCACTTTCGTTTCAAATGCAAGTTAGCATACTTGATTTGTCATTAAAATGCAAAACGATTGCCATTGCAGGTAAATGTAGGTATGCTTAAAAGGTTGTATCTGCAAAGTAAAAGCTGAAAACCCGTTTCTGGCTGCTTTGCTTAACTCTTTCCCGAGCCTCAAGGTTTTTACAAGGCAAGTGTTACCATGCTGTAATAGAAGTGTAGCAGCACCTGCAGTTTGATACAGGGTATACTTTAGTATATTTAAATAACATCAAATCTTAAAGTTACAATGTCAAGCACAGAGAGGTACTGTCAAGTTTACACATGGAGCCTTAGCATGACTTACACGTCAATCTGAAAAGAGTCTATCATGTAAAGCTTTCTGGGGTCAAAGCTCTCTATTACCTAGACACCAAGGAGGAAAAGAGGGGGAGATTTGTTTACTCTTTTTAATACACTAGTTGTGGTTGAGTTAGCTGGAATCACCAGAGAGGGAATTTCAACAGCAATTTGCTTTTTCTTTCAATGCTCACTTAAAAGAGACATGAGGGCCTTAAAATAAATAAAGAAATACATACATACATACATACAGTGCTCTGTAGCAAAAGACGAGGACAGATTTAAAAATTTTGCAGAGCAAGAGACCTGCACAGGATGGGCATAAGTAACACTTAGCTTTCTACATAACATGCATAGATGTGAATGCACTCTATAATATGAAGAAGGTTATTTCTAGTCAATGGGATAGATCTGAACATCAAGAATCTCATTTATGTTCACCATACAAAATCTAGTGAAAAGAAATACCTATTATTGTCTACAAGTGGTTTGAAAAGCAGAATTATATAATTTAATTGAGCAAATGTTCTTGACACAGAGGTTAAGTTCATATATTTGATTTTAGGAACTTACAGAGAAACCTTTATCCTAAGTTTGTACCTATCTTTTTTGTAGACTTTCTTGGTTTTTTTCACTAGGGGAAAGAGAATTGTGAATATGGTTTCACTCCATTCACTTGGGCACAGAAGTCTTTTTCCCTAGTTTTGTTTTTCCCCTAAGAACAAGAGTTGTATGGAAATATGCAGTCAGGGAAACATTCAGAAAATTTGATTTAGATTATGACATCATAGCGCATTAAATATAAGGTAGAGAGAACCTGAAACATTTGATGCTTCTGTGTATAGAATGAAGCTTACTGACCATTTTTGATGCTATTCTGCCTACTGCTAAGGTGCATCTGCTACAATATAGGTATTATTTATTCATCCCATGTTATATGATAATAATAGGCTATGCTGTAAATACAAATATCAACTTTACAACGAATAGCTGTCTTGACCAGTTTCTAGTGCTACTTTCTACCCACACTAGTCTTAAACGCTTCCAGGGCACGTATGTACCCACAGAGAAAGAAAATACGAAAACAAAAAAAAGTGGAAGATTACCTTAAAGCTGACTTCACCATTTCACTAGGTTTTAAAATACTAGGGCTACAGCAACCAAGACTTTCATATGGTATACTAAAACACACAAAGAAACACATTCACACTTTTAGCACAATACAGACATTTGTTCTCTCTTCCTCCATTGACCAATTACTATGAAGTGAGACAAAATGTACAGTAATGCATTAGTCTCCTTAATTTTAGAAACTTTTCTTCTGCTCAATCATTTAAATTCAGGTGAACCTCTTGTTTCAAACTACCTCTGGTTGCAATGACCAGTGTCTCTAATTCAGTGGCAAAGTAGTGCCCATACTGAACAGGTTGAGATAGATTCTCATAAGAGGTATGTCCAAATTTCAAAAGCCCTTTTATTAGTGGTAGTAAGAGACCATGTGGTATGACTTATTTAAAGGAAGCTGAAGAATTAACAGTGAAAGAAACTGAACTGCCCTCTGACATTCCCCACTTAGACTGGCAGACAGTTTACTAATTGTGCACCTTGTAGAACTAGAACCAATACTGCACATGAACAGAGCTAACAGCTGGCTCCCGTTACATGCAACACAAGCAACAAAAGAGAGACCACTGGCAAGAAAGCAAGAACCTCATGTTGCACCTGCACCCAAATCTCTCAGCAGCACCTCCAGCAGCCTTCTACTCATTTAAGGAGCTGGAGGCAGTGGGGAAGAAAAGGTTGCACAGAGTGAAGGAAGAAAGTAAACTGGACATACACAGCCTCTCGCTTAGTTGGCTTAGTTTCCATTGCCTAGAAAACATAGTGCTTGACAATTTTTCCCAAAGCAATTCCAGTATAATCACCTTCACATATGACTGTTTCTGTGCTATTCCAAAGTACTTCACTGTCCAACATACAGAGTGTATTAAATGCAAGATAATAGGTAGAAGAAAAAAGTGTTCAGATCCTTGAGCAGCTGTGATTTGAGCATTCACACATTGGACTGTCAAATTATCTTAACATAACTATGTTGGAAGCAGAGTTTTACGAATATTCAATATACTGTTAATCCTTGGCCTGTCTAGAACATCTTTTCTTCAGCCTTTAAGTGCTCTAAAATAATCACTACGCTTTATCACTTAAGTAACTAGGTCAACTATGTTCGAGTTTTTCTTATCTCTTCAACTAAAATGTCTTGAGAGTCCTGGGAGTCTAAAATACAGCATCCTCATCCAGTGCTTTTGTGGCCACATGGCCTTGCAGAGTCGTGGCACTTCAGTAAGTTTAGGATCTTACACAAGGTCCAAGAAAGGTCCCACCTTTCAAATGGTTCAAGGAGAATTCTGCTGCATTTCCTCGTACTTTAAGAGATTTTACACTCAAGAGATTGAATGTTTTCTGCAAGCAACCTCTAAGTAGTATGTTCTTTCCTTCAAGGTTACATATCAAAAGGTTGTCAGTGACAAAGTCCTACCACAAGTGCTGAATCAAAGTAGAAAAATACTTGAGCATCACCCCCAAGTTTACATACATTAAAAATGTAATTTATATACCATACTTATATATAAAGGAATTATACATACCTCATAAAGATCCTTATTGATAAGATGTTATTTTGTGTGTGTGTGTGTGTCTCTGTATGTGCATTAAATGCCAGTAAGCTGGCAGCAGTAGCAGCCACCACACAATATGCTTTCTATGAAAAAAATAAACTGGCTTTGTGCACACATCCAAGTATTACTATCTGCTACAGCTCATACAGCAACTGCACAGCAAAAACAGCAGAGACTTAAGCACTTGAAGAGCAGTGTTGGGCCAATTTGCAAGAGCCTATCAATCTCCCTGGCTTTTGGACAAATTAAACTATCCCCTAACATTAGACATTTTGCATCTCTTAACTTACGTTCTTTTCAAATGTATTTCTGCCACTGTAGTCTCTCATCATAGCAAGGTTTCCTACAAACATGGGCAATGAGAATGGCCGGATTATAGAAAGAACATTCACCACTTCCATTTATAGACTCAGCAGGAAAATTAAGTTAAAAAGGCAAAATAAAGTATTAATAAAGGAAATAATCTTCCAGCTCTACCAGTGAGCAACTCACTCAGGCAAGCATCATCAAAAGGAAAGACCAGGAGAAGCAAAACAAAAAATATAAACAAAAATTATAAAATGCCACATAATTGCAAGCATCAGTTCATGGGTAAAGCCTGCAACTGAGCTATAACACTGCATTAACCATGACCCTAAAGACAGTGTAATTATTGTATAGCATGTCTGGTTTGACATGCTGACTCCAGAGCCTGAGAAAAATACATGGCCCTTTTGCACTTCTATGCTCTTCACTCTTCATGCTTGCACGAGCTAAGGGTTTGGGGACTGTCCTTTTAAACTGAAAAACCATCTCCAGGATAATTTATGTAAAGATGATTTATGTAAAATGCAAGATCTCAAAAATGGCACAAAACATGCAAGACCACATAAAACAAACAAGTGATGCATAAATAGAAGCTCCATAAGGATTTTCCTGCCAAATGCCAAGTAGCTTTTTGCACCATGATCACCAGCAGGTTTGCTGAACACTACAGGACAGAGGCCCACCTTAGTGATTAGAATCAGCAGAACTAGTCCAGTTCTTTACATCTGCAACTAGATGCCGAGAATCTTTTATATATTTCATTCAGGTGAGAAGAAGATACCTTTCAACAAAACAAAGAGGAAAAGACAGAGACAACAATTCCAGGGTTAATGCAGGTTCTTCCCTTCAGCCAAGCTCCTTGTCCTCAGATAAAAGTTATTTCTGCAGTCCTTCGCTCTTGTCTCACAACAGCAGTGATGAGGAAATACTGTTTTAGAGTAAGAGAGATTAAGGAAGTCAGAAACTAATAATGATCCATCTGATTACTATACTTAACACATGCTCTTTATCATGCCCTTTTCTTTGACCCCCAATGTTCTTGTAAAAAAGTACTTCTCAGTCTTAAAATCCAGATAATCATGGGCTATGCAGGAGCAGTCACCAAGGTATTATTTTCAATCTACTGACATTCTTTGAAAGCCAAAACAAGTACGCCAAACTATTTCTCTTCCAATTGCCAATACTTTCCACAGACTGTGATAATCTTCCATTTATTAACTGATGTTCTCTCTAACATAGATTCCTATTGTTCAAAACAGAATTCAACACAAAAACTGATTTTAGTTTAAGACTGGTTAGTTTTCACAAGAGGAGTTGGATTGACTGTGCCTGTGAATTAAGCGCTCTGGGTACCCAAATAACAACTGCAGATTGTGTGGATTTAGCCTCCAACGTCACTTTAAAATCCAACTTCAATGTCATACAGGAAACCAGATCAAGAAAAAGCATTCACTCCCTGCAGATTCAAACACAAAGAAAATGATGTGATACAAACACCAGTTCACTGGGACATGCTCTGCCTCAGTCAAAAGGTTTTACCAACAGCTTTGAGACAATGGATGTTTAATGAGATCCTATCTCTGTTCAAGTCCGAGTTGGTCACACATCTTTGTTCAGAAGTACAGATTTCATTTTTACTCATAATTGCAACAGACCCTTAGACATGGATGTCACCGAAAAAAAACCTTTCATCAACCATCATAGCAATATTCACCAGCTATAATTAAGGATGCAACAGTCAAAGCTTTATTTTAACTTAATATGAAATTGTGCTATTTGTTTAATATTTTTACCAGATTTCAAGCTCTAGTAATCCTCACAAGAATTCTCCGCTACACAATATGAACATCATTGCCCACCCCGCCCTGCCCCCCCCAAAGGCTCAGGTAAAAAGTTTTTGCCCAATTCTACCATGTGATACATCCTCAAGACAACTCCTTCCACAGTCTTAAGCCTTCCTGAGAAAAGCAGAACAGAAAACAATCCTGTGTTCTGACCTGTCAGGTACTGTAAATCAATGGATAACGGCCAGCACTGGGGGTCAGAGGTATATATACCACAGTGTTTTCACAGTCTGTTAGTGACTATGTGGCCATAAAAAGTCAAGCAAGGATCAATGGACAAAAAGAGAGGCTGCTGGGACTAAAGAAGATAACAGCCACCCATATTGAAATACAACAATTTATACTCTTAAGTTCACCCTTACATATTACTGAGTTTGGAAAAATAACTTCTCCATTAAAAAATACAGCCTACACCTATGGCACAGTATGCTGAAATCAGTGAGATATTTAAATGCATACCATATCCCATTAATTTGATATTTTTAACATTAGTCATTGACTGGTCCCCTTTGTATCAACAATAAAACAATGACCACAAATAAGACAGAGCAAGAAAATATACAAGTCACAAAAATACTCACAGATAATACTTTGTAGTGGCAAATATTCTATAATCACATTTAAAGTTGACAAAACAACAGAACACAGGCATGGCTATTGCACGCAAGACAAGGTGTATCTTAATATTTTTAACGTTTTCCAAGTTTTAAGGTGGCTTTTCTTAAGCTCACCTTAGGCTTTCCTTGTACATTAGCCAGATCACACCTGGTTCCTGTTGAAATGCCACTTTTTAAAAGGGGGTGGTGGGGAAAAAAATGGAAGATAAGAGAGCAAGGAATAGATTTAGCTTTGGTGTTGATCAACTACCAAAAGTAGAGTTAATATCTGAAGTTTATAATTGCTTTTGTTACTGGTAATACTCTCCTTCTAGTTTTCCAATAGTTTTACATCTATAAAATTTTATCTTAAATGACTCCCTAGGTATTACCCATGTAGAAAGAACCCATCAACATGCTTGTCTTCAGTCCATCTAGTAGAACAAGAAGTTCTTTTAGGAGAAAGATAATTATGCATAAAGTAGTCCACAGTGATGGATAAACACATAAGACTTCAACAAAAAGACTATTATATCTGTAAATAATTTCAATGATTCCTCGTGTATAAACATTTATTTCAGCAAAATTATTCTAGGAGCTGAATTGCTTCTAAAGACTGATCACCCTTAGCAGCGTTAGTGTACAAGTATTTTTAGATATCCATAACATTTCAACACTATTTAAAAAACAACATCTTGTGCTTACTGTAGGACATCCCTTTAAGGGTAAACTTTGAGTACTCACCTCAAACTACACATCTACTCAATTGAACTTGATACATTACTGCAGTAGTAGAAGAAAAATAACCAAGAATTTATAAATTTCAGCTTGCTTAGCTACGGAAAACATTATCTCTTTGGTGAAGTCTCTCTATACAATTCCATTTACCTTCAAACAGTAAACAATACCCAGTATAAAATTTACAATCATTTGGAAACTATTGCTTTCTTAAAGTAAAAAAGAAAACTATTACTGAACATTTTTCTTAAAAGAGCAATACAAAATCTTCAATACTTAAACATTCTTCTTTTACATAGTAAACTGTCGTCATGCTTGAAAGAAAATAAAAAAACAAGGAGAGTGAAACAGATTAACTGCATAGCTCCAATACACTTATTACAGACAAGATACTATAAATCATCTTGAAACAAAACAGGCAATTATAATGTGCACAAATGTTATGATATTATGCATCTCTACTGGTCCAGTGGTTTAAATTATTGAAACTGATGGTTGAACAAGGGCATATTGTTTCAACACACTTGGATTCCTCGAACAATTCTAATTCTTCCTTTAGCTATCCAGTGTTCTGCAGATCTCTAATGTCAATAAACAGATAGATAAATGTTTCTTAAATAATTCAGGGCACATCTAAGGAGATTAAAATATATGTCCAAAATTTCTCTAGCAATATCTTTTGTAAAGGATCACACAGGTTTTTTCCCTTCAATACTGGAAGAAGCATCTAAAATTAAAGCAAGTACATACATCTTCCTTCCAAGCATTCAGTGAGGACAGAGCAGCTCCTTTCTCCTTGTAACCACTACCCCGTATTTCAATCCTCTCCACCTCAGTGTAAGGGAAACAGGAGTGAGAGCCGTAAGACAGAATCATTTCAAAACACAATCAGCTATTTGTAAACACTCTTTCCTGCAGAAAATCTGCAACTGTTAGTTGCAGGAAAAAGCAGCGCGTAAGGTAAATCAATTAGCTTGCTAATTTCTCACCCTCATTCATTTAGCTCTGCACTGTATTTGTCGTAATTGACTATAATTATGTTAATTACCAACTCCAGCATAATTACTATATTTATTGTCATTGAGCACACTATGTACCCAAAGCAAAGCTGGCATTTGTTGGGCATCAAAAAAATAAATAAATAAAACCACACAACTGTCGGGAGGGCTTTCTCTGAAAACTGGCTGATATACCTTTAGCAAATGAAAGGGCAAAAGAGATTTCATGCAATGCTAGTTTGAAAGCATCGGTTCATTAAGGATATTAATTTTCTGATAACTACACATTTAAGCATGACACACTGGAGCAGTATCTACAGGATTTAGCAATTATTAATGCGTGACAGTTTCAAATGCTAAGTGAATCAATTAAACAGCAGCATTCACAATTTGAGAAGAGATAACTGCTTCATAACTGCCTAAGACTACAATTTTCACATGACAAAAAAGGGCCATTCAGGCTCCTTCAAAACCTGACAGGTCAAGAAAGAAGTTTGAAACAAAAGCACCTTATAACCATCATCTCTCCTCTTTACTTGTCAGATCAACTTTGCTAGTGTCTCCGCTGAAATGGCATCACCATGCCAGCTGCCACAAGGTGATTTTTCATGTCTTGTCAAAGAAATCTTTTATTCTATTTGCTCTGCATTAACATGTTACATTTATTGATCAAGCCCTTTCTGCAGCCACAGCAGGGCACTGTGCTCTTATGCCTAAGGGGGCTTTGATGTCCTGGTGACATTCTAGACCGAATAATGCACATACTAAATGGATTTAATGCAGAAATGTGTTTGTGCATGACAGCTACATTAATAACAGCCCCTCATACTGATAAATATGCAATTGCTACGATTAAGAGTTACCCAATTATGGTGAAAATATTTTTCTACCTTATAAATAAAACCATCAAAAAGTTTTAACAATAGTACATTTTCTTCAACATTTTAAAGTGCTATAAAGATGAGTCTAAAGGCTTTAAAAAATGTGTCATGCTTTGTTTTGAATTCTGGCTTTTATTTCCATCTCTCTTTTGTTGTTCAGCTTCCTGTTCTGCATGTCTTATTGATGCGCAGACTGGGAAGGTGGCAAGGAAAAAAAAAAGCCTTTCTTTCACATACTCAACTTACAAAGAGGAACATGCCCTGTAAAAACTGAAGCCCATTTTCAGGCTGCCACTTGCATATTCCCCCAGGCAAAAAAAAACAGGAGGCAGAAGAGAGAAAGAACATTATCTAGTCCACAGAGAAGACATTACAAAGCCTCAGCCTCACAAAAGTCATGGAGGAACATTCCAGACTAGGATTGAAGTTCAAGGGGATGTTTTCATACACACACCTTCTTCATCAGACAGTAGAAATTATGCACAAGCACATACTGTGCAAATTATTCATGCTCCTAGCAGAAATAATCTGCACCCTAGAGAGAGGGAAGAGATATTTGTATCTCCATGAGCACAATTATTGGATTAATCCTTCCTCATTGGCCAAGATTAAAGATTCACTCTCCCTTTCACCTCATAGCTTAGACCGAGAAGGAATCTCTGGAAGAAAAATGAAAACAACTCACATGCTGAAAGCTACTGAGGACAAAATTACAAGATGGGCTTCTAGGTGAACTGAACTGTAGATGTTATTTATGAAAGCATGGCACCTATTTGTACAAAACCACTGACATCTCTTATTCAAGTGCATTTAGCCTTTAATATGAAAGGAAAAATTGTATACAAAGTCATCTAGGACAAGCAAAAAAAGCTTTGAATAAGTTGTGGGTTGTCTGAGGTTCTTTTCTTCCTACGAGACAGTAAGATGCATCTAAACTAAAATCTTTGTATTTCATCCAAATCTCTACTCCCTACTTCCATTAGATCCTTCCTGCTCACTTACTGCTTTCTTTCCTTCACCAGTGATTACTATTCTTTTTTTAATGAAATCTTTAATTTTCAATGATCAACAATAGTTTGACTATTGTCATTCCACCTTGAAATCCTTCACAAAGTGTCCAGGTAACACTAACACTGACACATCAGTGTCTCTTCTTCCCATACTCTATGCCTTCACAAAATGAGAACCTGGGAATGTTTTCCACATATTATGAAAGGACTCTGTTACTAGGGAAGGCTATCAAATACAGTTGCCATGAGAAGCTCAGGAGCAGACTTCCAAAGTAAAACATCTCTGCTCCTGAAACATGCCTTATTGAAAATACACAGTGTAAACAGTTCATTTCTAAGATAGCTGAAAATCACTATCAAATCAAAAGAGCTGCTACAACTCAGGCCATTATGACCACACCAATAAAGCTGAAGAATCACAGCATAACTGGGGTTGGAAGGGGCATCTAGAGATCATCTAGTCCAATTCCCTGCTCAGAACAGGGGGATTTCAAAAGTTAGATCAGGTTGCTTGGGATTTTGTCCAGTCACATTTTAAATATCACCCAGGATGGAGATTCCACAGCCTCTCTAGGCACCTCTTCCACTCCACCTTCCCTGTGGTGGCTGGAAATTCCCTTGCTGCAGCTGTGACAAGTGCCTCTTGTTCTTTGGCTGTACATCTGATAAGAGTTTGGCTCCGTCTTCTTCACACCCCTCCCCCCTCAGCCCCAAAAGGAAACAAAAGGTATCAGAAAGTATTCAAACAAAATCTGTAATGAAAACTGCACAAGAAGTCACAAGTGGACTGTAGTTGTCTGGGATTGAAGGATTTCCTTCTGCCAAAGACATAAGCACGAGGCAGTCCAGTGGTACCATATCTTGCCAATTACAGCCAGCATCTTTTAAGGACACACACTTTTGTCCCTTTGCCTCACACACAACATATTGCAGTTACTCCTCCCCTTTCACAACATTCCCATATAAGTTCCCTTGTACCTTTCTCCTCTTTCTTTCCTTTCCCTCACAGGGAAAAGGGGAGATGTGTAACCATTGCGACTGGTGACAGTCACTTCGACCGCCAGAAGAAGAGTTGGATCCATGTACTGCTCAGGGTAATCAAGGAGCAACACTAGTTTTTGGAAAAAGGCAAACAGGAAAGACACAAAAGCAACTTTTTATGATTATGTATCAAGTGCTACTATTAGATCTACCACATCTGATGCAAAGATAATTAAACATCTACACAGACCCTAAATTTTAATTAAGAAAGAGGAAGGGGCTCTAGTCTGGGAAGAATTCTGAAGTCAGAAGAAAGCGGTGAAAAATGTACTTTCCTCTGTATGAAATTGCCAGTTCAAAAGATCTAATGACAACCCTCTCCTCCTCTGTTATATGGATACATCACAAGCAAAAAGAAAATAACCAGAAAAATCTGATAACAAAACCACCACACTTAAGAACATTTGGTCTTCTTTTTTCCTTTCAAAAAACACACAAACTCTCATCCAATAATAAATCAAATTGAAATGAAAACTAACATCTTTACTGCAAGTAACTACTGTGCTAGCAAAACACAGTATTCTCTTCATCTTTTCCTATATTCTGATCATCCTTGGTGTTCTTCACTCAACTTACACCTTTACCAAGAGTTAGCAAGTTATACTAGAAAATCAAACTCCTTTCTAAATCAACATTAATTACAACATTGTTTCCCTAGTGAAAACAACATATTAAACTTTTCAAATTAAGCATTTACTGGTAAAAATCATAAAACTCATTGCTATACCATAACATTGTTAGATTTTTAAGCAATAATACCTGTTTAAAGAAGATGACACTGCTTACACTTGCTTCAACAGCTGCTCAAGACATTCTTCTATATTCACATTCATTTAAGGTTATGACATTTATTACATATCTTGTCTGACTTTCTCTATAATATGCAGGTATGGAGTTTATATACAAGTGCAAACCAGTGTGAACAGCTACTGTACCATAAACACTTCACTCTTAGTTTCTATATGCTTAGTAAATCTAAGCACTGCTCAAATGAGAAACCATTACTGCTCTCATCCCACTTAGTATTAGCTTCTCAAAGGGGAAAAAAAAAAAAAAAAGAAACACTTCTCCCCTTTCCCAAATCTGATTTCTGGTCTTAAAATACTTTTACAGATTTACAACTACAACTTCTCCTACATCACAAGCTGATTGTTCTTCCCCAAACCTCAATAAAACCAAATTATATCCCTTCTGAAAAACAGGCTGTTTTGGGCAGAAAAGGAAAGAAGGAAAGAAAACACAGATTTCAGAAATACACCACCAATTGTACTCTCCATGAAAATATGATCAGAGTTTTAAAGCAGTATTTTACATCCAAATTTAATGTTATGATTTTACTTTATGAAATAAACTCAGAGAACTGTTCTTCAAATCATGCATTAACCGAAAGAAACAAACACTTTTTTTTCCCAAAAATGTAAAGAAGGAGCAGTCTTGTCAACATGTTAAATCTAAATACACATACAGACCTTTAATTATCTTTATGACAAAATGAAAAAAATTACCATTTGATCCCCTCCCCCAGCAAAATTCTCTTTTCTGATTACAGTATCCGAAGGTACAGAGTCACAGTATAAGGTAACAACAATCCACAGATTTAGTGTTTCCTTTGCTCTGCTACCTCTTACATGTAAGATTCAGTCTTTCAGAGTTAGCAGAGGCTTAGAAGAACATTTATGAGTGTTAAGTAAGTTAAAATCGATGGCTGTTTCTTCTGGGAAAACAAGGCACCACAGCACACTACTTTTTGTATTACTCCTCACAAGCAGGCTGTGAGCTTACCCCAAATAAAATAAAAGGAAAATGAATTAATGAGTCCAACCCTATCTCCACAAACCTATTTTTGTTATTAAACAGACAATTGCACTCCAATTCTTTCTCCCTACTTACCTGAATATTTTTCAACCTGAAAGATACTCTGCTGAACCTCACCAGGCTCTCTTAGAAGGATTAAATGAAATGGGACACTGTAGTAGCTAACAGGAATACTACAGAATCCTAAATCAATCCATACATTAAAATACTTAGAAGGAACTACAAAAAGAGCTTAGCTTCAGCACTTAACTACACAGATGCACAAAAATAAAATCATAGAACAAAACACATCACCTGGGAAAAGAGCATTATAAAGAATTTATAGTAATAACCAGAGGTCCATAAATAAAATTTTTAAAAAGGGAGAGAAGCACACACTTCATTTGTGTTTTGGTTAAGGAAAATTCACTTTCGATCCCATTCTTCATTTCTTCAGGTAACAACACTTATTTTCCAATTGAAGCAGAGAACAAACCATAAGCTTCTCAATAGGCATCATTTATGTTAACACGTAATAATTTTCTGTACTCACCTGGTTATTTGTGCTCCAAGTGTGGGAGAAAAGAAGACAAACATTACCTATAAAACAGTGTCATCCACTTGATAACAACTAAATTTACCCGACATACATGTTTCTACTTTGAAAAAAGAAATATTCTATTTTAGGAGTTGGTATTCCAGATTGCACTTGAAAACCTATATACTGGCACATACCTTAACAAGTTGAAGCTAAGATCTAGCCTTTTTGCCATATGTCCATATTTTCTTCCTAGGAATTCTGGAATCTCTTCACAGTCCTGACTAATGTAGGACACCTGAGAATTGGAAGCAACAAGGAAACATTTCATGAGTAGATTTAGTAGTTTCCCTTCCAGATTCTGTCTCATTGATAAAATGACAACATGCAAGACAATGAATTGTCATTAAGCTTTAAACTACCTAAGTTTTACAGATATTAAGTCTAAAACACAATCTCATTTTCCTATTGATACCATAAACTAAGTATTTGTTACATCTATAGTCTTTATGTATGTTTTGTCTCCTTCCAGGTAAAAATACTTCTATTAAATATACCACATTTCTTCTATTTCATTGTAAATACTTTGAGCTAATGTTACGTTGTATTACCATTCTAATATGCTCCAGAAGAAATTCGTTTGAAGGATCAGAAGCCATCCAAAATATCTTCCCGTTTTATGCTCCATACACAACAAACAAAGATTGTTTTCTAAATTTTGGTGCAGAAATACCTAAGGAGTGTACAGTCAATCCATTCTCCTAACCATTCCTTGAGAAGATTATTACGCCCAATAACATGCTAGGGACAGAGCAAGAGGGCTGCCCATGACCTGGAAAACTAAGCCTGCAGCCTCTTTTCAGACAGTCATGGAAATCTTAAGGATTTCTGGCTTGACCACCTATGATCAGATCACACTTCTAATTACCCCTCAAGTACATGTAAATGTCTTTTCTCTTTTTCATACCAGCCCATCTAACCCACCTTCTCATAAATTCTATTTATCTATACTGGCTCATCCTTTCAGTGTTCAAAATACTGGTATTTCAGATTTTGTGCTGCAGAAATCTTAGTTTCCCTTAATGGCCAACTTGCTAGTTAAGTACCACGTTAGACCACTATCTATACAATACTGTTATATATACATGCTTAATTATAAAGTCACTTTCAATACTATATATCCCACTAGTCTAAAATATGTTAGATGAAAAATATGCAAAAAAAAGTCCATCAAACTTTGTTTTGATAGTATTTCACCTTCTGTTAAAACAGAAACTCCTCTGCAGAACAGACTGACAGTATGTACTTCTGCAAGTCATGCTGATCTCCTACGCTCTGAAAACGATTGCCTCTGATAATACTATATGGCATCCCATTTAATTCATTTTGTTCAATAACTTCAACAGATAAAGCTGACAACAGTGAAATAATTTTTATGAGGAGAAAACAGGTAGCTTGAAGCTCAGTGTAACAACTTCTTCCCCTTGTTAAATCAGACCTGCTCTTGCAATATAATCTGCTGCCAGACATACACACAACTTGAGCAAATATAAGAACAAAAGGGAAAGGAATTGTTTTGGATGGAACAGAAAATGTTTTGCAGAATTTATTAAATTAAACATGTCGGGGTTTTCCTCCCGTTTACATCCAAGATACTTACAATGCATTTTACAACACACACAAAGGTATGCATAAAAATTGTTTCATTCTTCACTGAAAAGCAGATTTCTTTAAATTAGTGCTTGCAAACCCTTTGAAAGGCATCACATTAACAGCTTAATAATATTTTGGATTAAGCATTTGGTTCAGTGTAAAACATTGAAACAGAAATGACTAAAATATGATGCCTACTAACACTAGGAGGGCAAGACTCTCTTGAGCAACTACAAACATAGCAAGAGCACAGACTCTCACTTTGCTTTTCACCCAGGGTGGAGCAGCTGAGAACGAGCAGGGGACTCTGGCCTGTTACACGCTGCTTCAAAAACTTACCTGGCCATAAAAGTTCTATCCACAAGAACAAAGTTGAAGAAAAAGGTTCATACAAATGTGGTTTAGAGCACACAGGAGGCAAAATACACAAAATGTTACAAAGCTTCAGCCTCTGAACTATTATATGCAAATATATTTACACAACTGGTACAAACAGATTATTCACAGGCATATTTGCAGATGACATTGTTATCATGACCTTTTAATGCTGAGGCCTTGTAAAGGCATTTTACATCCATGGAGTCCATTTCAGCACACTCACAGTACAACACCATTTTTCAGTTTAAAACTATTATATTTATTTTTCCAGGAAATATACAAAGAGCATTCAGCTTCATACTTCTACACTCCACAGACAGGAATTTGCTTCAGATATCAAATAACTCTACAGTAAGAACAACAGAAACTGCCAGCAATGCAATACATGATAAGCCTTTTTGAAAAAGTTTTACAGAGTTATTTCCCCACTCTTCTGCTTTTTAGTCTTTGAACAACACTGATATAAAACAAGACTTCAGTAGACAGAAGAAAGAAGACTATTTCTTCATTTTCATTGTTTCCGTTCAAAATCATCTGCTCGTGAAACAATAAAATGTACATAATTCAGTATTCTTCCTTTTGCTTCCATCTCAAATACCCTCAAAATGAGTATGAGCTTCCATGTACATATCCAGAGACATCACCACTGAGAGATGAGAGCAAACTTACTTTTCCCAAGACTCCACCTGTTTGGCTGCAAGGCACATCAGTAACAGAAGATTTCTTAGATTTTTCTATATCAGTCACAGAACATCACACAGGATTAAAAACTGGATGTAGAGGTTTCCATGGCTTAAGTGTCCAAATCAAATACAGTACAGGTTGGTCACAGTTAGTCATTACTGGTGTCCTATTCAATACCCCACCAAAATGTTCAGTTTCCCACAAAGGCCAGCATCAGATAGGCTATGGAGGCCTGAGAAATTCTTGCAGACTCTTCAACACACTGTATGCAATTCAGGAAAAAGGTATGTTTTTACAAAATATTTAAGACTTCAGTTAACGATCAATAGCAGTTGCACCTCTCTTCTGCTTTAGTTTCAGAGCACATTACCATTTAGTCTCTGTGATCATTTTACAATGATACTGTAATCTTAATAACCCATAGAGTAACATCTTTATTAAGGAATGTCACCAAAAAGGTCATGTATGAACTCTCAATACTGCATATTCTCTCCCATTGAAGGGAATTATATCTGGAGAATATTTCCAGTCAGCTGAGCATTACATTTTACTCTATGCTGTTAGAAGATTGTATGGTGGGCACATAGCCAAATTAAAGGGCTCAAGGTATGCTCAAGGGAAAAAGGCAGCATGTCCCTCAGTGCCAGAGTGCACCACAGAGACCACAGGAACTTTCCTGCAGCAGCTGTAAAACTAGCCAATTGCCTTCATACTGCACACACTTACATGAATTCTACACAGAGACAGTGGCCAGATTAAAGAAGCAATTAGATGGGCATCATCCTGGTTTAACGGCAAACCATTTTCAAAAATAAGTCACACTTCCTTCTCTTTGGAGGAAAAAAAAAAAATTCTAATTTTAGCCACAAGTTCATCACTAATGTCATAAGCTTTTAGCCAGATTTTTTTCAGTAGCCATACAAGGCGGTGGGTAAAGGCCAGCAGGATGTGTTATATTTCCCAACTTCTCTCTAACCAAAACGAAACGTACATAGTGTTTTAATTTCAGGAGGAACAACACTTAGCAGATTTCAGTCCTTCTCCGCGGCCGCCCCCAGCCCGACAGAGCAAGCGCAGCCCCGTGCTTCATCCCGCTGGGAGCGCGCTGCGGCGGGAGCCGCGCTGCCGCCAGGGCACAGCCTCGGGGCCGCGCCTGCTGCACGTGAGCGGCACAGGGCAGCGGCGGAGCGGCAGCGCAGCCCTGCCCCGGCACCGGCGCTCCGTTATCCGCCAGCCACAGGAGCGCACCCCAATGCCGCGGGACTCCGGGCACATCCCCAGGGCGCTGGCGGGGACGGCTCCTCAGCCCTTTCCCTTCAGCAGCCTCGCGACAGCGCGGCGGCGACGGAGCCGATCCCTGCGCGGCGTCCCGTGGCGCGGTGCGGCTGAAAACTAAACCCGGCCCCCTGCGCGCCCGCCGCCCCCACCGAGCGGCAGCGGCACCGGCAGAGCGGCGGGAGCCGGCGCGCAGTCGGGGCAGCCGCTCCCAGCGCCGGGGGCGGGGACGCGCCGGCCGGGGCGAGCTGCCCGCCGCAGGTGGGGCCGCCGCCGGCCTTGCGGGCCGCGGACACGTACCTGTGCTCCGCTCACCACGACCCCTGCCATGCTGCGGGGCGGCCGCGCCGGAGGTTCCGCGGGCTCGGGGCCGGGCCGGGCTGCTGCCTGGCAGAGTCAGCTGACGCGGGCGGAAGCGCGGCCGGGCCGGGGGCGGCGGCAGCGCGGAGTTCCCGCCGCCTCCTGCGGCGGGGCCCAGGGCGCAGCCACGGCCCCGGGTGGCACCGTGCGCCCAGCGCGGGGCGCGGGCGGGCGAGAGCGCGGGGCTGGCGCGGCCCGAGGTGTGCGTGTCCAGGGCACGGTCATCCCTGTCCGGCGGCTGCTCCAGGCCCCGCGGCGACATCCTACCTGGAACGCGAGTCCAAAGCAGCACACAGCGACTGCCGCGCCTCACAGAATGAGTTAGGTCGGAAAAGACCTCTTAGACCATCCAGTCCAACCTAGGACCGAACACCGCCACACCAACTAGACCGTGGCATGAAGTGCCACGTTCCGTGTTTCCTTTACACCTCTCGGGACGGTGACTCCACCACCTCCCTGGGCAGCCCATGGCTATGTTTAATCCCTTTCCATGCAGAAATTCCTCCTCATGTCCAATCCTAAATCTCCCCTGGCACAGCTTGAGGCTACATCCTGTCGCCAGCTACCTTAGAGAAGAGACCAACCTCCATCTTTCCAAACCGTCCTTTAAAAAACTCCAAGCCGCCTCTTCTCCGGCCTAAACAATCCCAGCTCCCTCAGCTGCTCCTGGTAAGACTTGTGCTCGTTCCGCAGCTTCTCTGCCCTTCCTAGCACCGGGCCAGCACCCCGTGGTGGAACACGCCATGGGACGAAGGGATGGAAATAGCCAATCTGTCACACTGGAGGAATCAGGGCTTGGATTTCATTTCCCATAAGAAGCTAGATGACTTGGAGCATTACCTGGACTGGCTTTCAACCTACTAAGCAGCTCATTAATTTGTGGCATAAAGCATAACTTTTCTTTGAAAAGATATATATCACTGGTAAAGCAACACCTACAGAAAAGAAATGAAAACATACTATCTCCAAGAGAGGTCCACATCCTCATAGCAGTATTTTCTTTTTTTTTTTTTTTTTTTTTTTTTATTTGGAACACAGGGTAATTTGTGTGGAAACCAAAAATACCTTTGGAATTATCAGAAAAGCCTGTCAAACTAGTCTTTCAAGATTCACAAGAATTTATTAATTAAAAATTTACAATAATTTATTAATTAAAACAATGGCATGATGTTTGCTTATCACTGTTTAGGCAGACTAGAAGAGCTGCAGGTATTCTGTAAGAATTTTATACAAGACTTTTAAAGGTTTCCCAAGTTTGGATCCTAAATCCTATTAGTCATCTACCTACCTCTTCAGCTGCCTAAACACCTTTAAAAATCTGGCTCGTTTTTCCCCTTTATTGCTAATATAGCATACCTCACTCTTGCTGAAAGCAGAGGCACATGCTGTGAGGGGAAATAAGTTTCAGAAGGATATGTATTCCACACTGCAAACCACTTTCTGGAGTTTATTCAGCAACACAGCAGAAACCAATACTGTACTTGCTGCTCTGCCTCAGTATCAACAGAATAAATTCTTGGTACAGCTGTGGCACTACACCTTCTCTACAGCCATCTCTCCTTCTTCGCTGACTGCTGGACAGGAAACACAGAGCAAATAACTGAGGAAAAAACCATTTTTCCTCCCTGTAGTTTGTATTGTGTTAGAAATGTCAGTGGGCCAGCATGCATAAAAATCAAAATACAGCCAATGAATAAATCACTCCAGTGCTTTGCGTGATCTACTTTTCCTTGTAAGACAGAAGAATCAAACCCTTCAGCCACAGCAAATAAGCTGATCCTACGCTGATGAATAAAAGTTCTGTTTCTCTAAGTAAGAGTTTTCCATCCAGGCATACTTGCTGGTTCAGGTCATCACTCAGCATGCTTCAAACAATCAGGGCCTTTATTTATCTATTAGATTATATAGTAAATAACATATGCCAAGAAAAACAAGTACTATGAGAACTGTAAATTTAAACAAAGCAATACATTCTCCTCTTTCTGTATCTACTTCTTTTTATCTCTCTTTTAGCTACAAGCATGTGGTTCCCACCAGAATGAACACACAGCTCAAGGCTCAAGTGGCCCACTGCTACAGTTAGCTGTATTTGTCTTAATGGGGTAAATTCAGTTCAATACTGCACTCATGTAAAATTGGAATAACTATATTGAAAACAATTTAGCACATCATTATCTATATTATTAGGATTAATTTTAGTAGAGTGTTAGCTGTCACTTTAGAGATATCTACAAAGAAAAGAAATCCCTGCCTGGATAGTTTACAAAATAGCCCACATAAATAATAGCAAATTTGGGGTTTTTTTCCAGCTTCTTATATTGCCTGTTGCATTAACCTGCCATTGATCCTCCTACTTACTAGGCAAGACCTTGTCGAGAGGGAAAAGTTGCAGGTGCAGCTCCCTAAACCAGGTGACTTAAATTGATTTTATCATCTCCTCAATCAGTCGAGCTGAATTTTGTAAATTAAAAAAAAACAACTTAAGGAGGTGGCAAACTTTTAAGTGCATCAGGCTTATAGTCATTCTTTTGCAACAAGTTCAACATTTTCTTGTACAGACATGGCCTAGATTGTTATCTGCCATGGATAAATAATAGATCCCAGTCCTGTGCTGTGTAACAAAAAGGGAGTGCTACCGACCGCAGTGACAAAATGGGACTATTATACTGTAGAGGAAGGGAAAAACAAAACTCCCTGGATCAGAGGAGAGGAGAAGAGAGATGGCTGTCTTATTGTGATGCTTCTCTAGACTTTGAAAACTTATATCTCAACAACCTTAATTCTGCTGCCAGTTTCCTACAGGAAGATTGGTGAACTTCTCAAACTTTGTATTTTTAGAGTCTGCTTTATTCCCTAATTTCTTAAGTGCCCATCACTTGCACATAATTTTCAAAAGCAGTGAAAACTCACAGCTGTCTGCCACTGAAGGACTATTTGTAACATCTAATCTGAAATTGTAAGGAAGTTATAACATAGTCTCAGATTTCAAGCTTATGAGTCAATGTGCTCATTAGTTTGTGCCCCAGGTTGTTATGAAGCTATATAAATACTGGAGGGCTTCTCCAGCATTTGAGCCTGCTGATCATCAGTGTCACTTTATAGCACAGATTTGAGATGAACATGAGGCAGCCTCTAGGTTCAGGCTGTTTTTCACCTTACCATATGTATTTGTACTTCTGAGCATCCTAAAACATTACCTTCTTGAGTCCTGGCCCCACGTAATCTGCATCATCTGAAGATTTTATTTAGCTTTGATAGAGCTGCCTATATGAGTAAAGCTTCAAAGGACTAAGGTTTTCACTTATAGAGTATATTTTTCAGTGGTTCCTCAGAAGCTGAAAGTTTTGTGAGGATTCTTTGTAGAGGTTAAAATAGTTTACATGACAGTTTGCCATAGCTGACCTTTGAAATGTCTTTTCTACAGTGTATTTATATGAAAAAATATAAAAATCACTTGTTTATTTAAATAATCAGTTTCATTGCCATTAGATGCAGAAGGTGGCACTTCTGTATGGGCCATTCAATATGATTTCCTAAGATTTTTAACAGAATATTGCCAACACTGCTTGATATGTGAGCTACATACAGACAAAACCAACATGAACTTTAAAAAAAAATGGGGTTTTTGAGTTACACTAATATGCTTAGTACATCTCTGATACATATACATATATATACATATATATGCTGACCCATTCTTTGAGTAAAGAGCATTATACATTCAAAATAATACCTGGAAACCAGTTCCAAACAACTGGGAAGCAATGTGTTGGAACCCTGGTAGGTACCCATCAAATCTGCCACTTATAAAAGTTCTTCATATAATAACAGAGCTTTATGACATTTTAGGAGTCAGTTGCTTAAAATGTGTACTCAGTTACAATTAGGAAATCTCATTGACCAAGCAATTAAAATAATTAGCTAATACAAACCAGTAAATATGGCATAGCACCAAGCACCAAATGAGTTATGTCATTTCATATAAAGCCTTTGTATACAAGCATTTCCCTATCTTAAATGAACACTGAACATTTATAAGAGGAAATAATAGCAATCCTGACTGTTTCATTAACTGAAAGTTATAAAAATATTTGAGTTAATCAAAATGGTCTGTTTTCCAGCTTGCAGCACACTATGCATGTATGCCTCCATGTACACAAATACAATTATCCTATATTTCAGAGTAAGTCAAATAAACTACTGTCTACTTAAAAAAACCCCACATATATATAATTTCTCCTGACAAAACAGTGTGTTTGAACAAACTGAGTTTTCTGAAGCAAATGATTTGAGACAAAAAAATCTTAGCCAAGTAACAGAATTCTTCCAACCTGACCTTCAGAAAATTTGGCTCACAGTTTACCCATAAAACTCATTTTCTTGATGCTAACAATGAAAATATTGTTTCAAAATATTTCTTAACAAGTATCTACAGCAATATGATGTGAATACAAACTGAATCCATTTAACTGAATAAGATTGACTGTAGTAGAGATATTTTTCTCTGTATTACCAGAGGAACATTTTATTCATATGTAGCTTCCCTTACACCTGTTTTTAATCACAAACAGTTAAATAGGGCGTTTAATGTCCAAACTAATAACTTCAGATATCTCCCAGGAAACAGCATCACTAGCACTCCCTGCTGTGAAACATGCAGGAAAAAAAAACATGACAGAAAGATGATAAAATACAAGAAAGTATGTAGTTTAGTCCTACAGAAAGAAATACAGTAATGATGATGTCATTTGCCATTCCTAAGCTGAACTGCTGGAAATTAGGTTTCTTCTTTCCTATCTCCAAACTATTTCTCATACTGCCACTTATAAAGATATTTAACAGCCAGTGATAAACAGGTTAAAGGGATCTGAAAAACAAGTTACGCATATGTATTCAATACACTGGTACACCTTTTCTTGAACAGTATTAGTATGATAGTGTGATAAAGTGCTATAAAACTTGAAGATAAGAACATCTGAGTGACATTAAGGTGTTGGGGTTTTTTCCAGAAGTGTATGCCCATGCTGGAGTGTTTGAAACTCTGCAGGATAGATTTGTCCAGAAACGCAGTCAATGAAAATTGGTTATCTCTACTATTCTACTATAGTACTCTATACTACTATAGGCTCGTGTAATAACTCTGGGTCTGCTTTGAGTTTCCTACTGTTAACTAATAGCCTTGATTTATATTTTCCATTCTTGTGGAGACTCATATGAGAAAGATAGGGGGGATTAATATTTTTACATTAATCTAGAGGTTTTGAGTTTCACCCTTTCCCGCAACACAAAAGCAGAGTGTCCAATCTGATATATTTCCTACTTCTCGCATTTTGGCTCTTTCATTCCTCCAGTGTCCCCAGAAAAAACAGAATTATGTCTAAAACCATCTCTGGGATATATTTGATTATTATTTTCATATTATATGGCAGAAGTGTGGTATGAGCACAGTGAGGCTACATGATCATTGTGAATTAATGCAGCACATAAGCTCACTCACTGTTTTATTGCAAAGGCACCCTGAAGTTCAGCATCTTCTGATGTCTTTGAAAAGCTTCATTTTGTAACGTTGTTAGCATCCTTTTAAGGTAAGTTTATGTATATACTTCAAAATGCATTATTCTGTAAGCTGAGTTTTCAAAAAACAGAACTACATAAAAGCTTTGATGACAGGAAAAAAAAACCTTTCATAAAATTTGTACTCTGTAATCTCATCTCACTTCCAATAAAGTTAATGACAGTTTTGTTGACCATGGTACGACCCAAATACAATTAAAAATCCCTTATGTTACATTATATTAGCACACTATAGCTATTAGGCTAGAAATATATTTAGTAAGTTACATGCTCAACAACTAAGACATCACAATTAATTGTGCAATTTATTTCTGCCTTCTCATAAGATATGTTGTGGTACAGTGTTGTATTTTGGTGGGGTTTGGTGTTTGTTTGGTTGTGTTTTATAATACACAGAATTCTGTTTCGTTTCGATTATAGATTGGACAGAGATAAGTAAACTACCTCAAGCACATAAAATATCACTAAGTTCCTCGATGCACTGTATTACCAGAACTTCTAGCATTTGTAATGCACTTATTCTCACTCTATGCCAAGGGGGAAAAAAAAATCCTCTTCTTATTATCCTACAAAAAAGGGAACTGGGGCACAGAATGGATGTTTTATTTGTATAAAAACTTACCTTGTAGTCATCTAGGAAACTGAAGCTACACCTCCCAAGACCTAGGTCTGATACCCTAACTGTACACAATACCCTGTCTTGCCTTTGTCTTTGGTGTAGGTATTATATAACAAAAATTATTATTTCCAGTAAAAAGATGGGCAAGAAACATAAATCCTTTACTCCAAGTAGACAATACCTGCAGCAAAAGTTATTCCAACCTAAAGGTGATTATGATTCTCTGTTTGTCCCATCTAGAGTATAGCACACAGAAGAAGGATGCTGACATGGGGCATCCACAAGCTTTGTTATTGCAAGATTATTGGAAGATTTGGACGTATTGCCAAAAGTAAACGTATAGCACAAACCAAAGATGAGAAATTGTATTTTTCAGTCCCTTATAATTAATGCACTCTAAATGTTTGGGTTTTCTTTCATAAAGCCATCAAAAGGATGCCGGGATTTTCCTTCTGCCAAGTTTCAAAGTCCTGTTGCTAATCATGGAGGCACAGAACACTTAATAATAAGATCATAAGTTTTTTTTAATTTGAAAGAATTCAGTAAGCTTGGTATGGAAGCTTTTGCTACCACTTCTCCTATAATTATATGGTGCACAAATACACAGGAATTACTTTTTCCTAAGCCTAAGACAACTGACTCACAACAGATCTGAAGTGCTATACTTCCCTACAATCCATTATGTATAGGTGAATTTCAGGTTGGCTGGCTGCACAATTGTGGGAAAGTAAATGGCAATACTGAACCAACTGTACATCTCTGGGCATTGATGCTTGCTCATAAGAATGCAGCAATCAGAACTCGGGGGGGAAAAAGGGTACTAAAGCTAGGAGAAAGTCTAATTTGAGGCCATACAACATTGCAGTTGTATTCTAAATAACAGATTTGAGGTTCACTGAGGTATTTTCTTGTTACATATCTCTGTCACAATGTCTGAGGCAGCAGCTGTCTGTCACACTGTGCTGGTTTCAAAGACGAAACAAAACTATTGCAGGAAGTGCTTGAATACAAAGGTCTAAAACAAAGGAAATGGGTGCAGAGGCCAGAACAGCTTTCGTTGAGCTGCTCTCTCTTGTTCAGCTGTCTTGGCAGCTCACTGTAAAACTAAATTACCAGACTAGCCAGAGGTGTTTTGGGTTCTTGACGGGGGAGTTATGGGGTGCCTTTTTTGGGGGGAGTGAAGGGGGTGGGGGGTGCAGGGGGGAGGATTTTTGTTTGTTTGTTTTGTTGGGTTTTGTTTAGTTTTGATTTTATTTTCTCAAAAAGAACTATATTCACCTGATTAATCCAAGAAGACACATTCTGCATCTTATTTTGCAAACAATACTGCATAATAAGAGAGACCCATCTATAAACAGGCACATACTATTGAAAATAAACATTGGATGGGGCCCTGTCCCCCTAAGAGCCATGCCCCTAAAGATGTGTCTTTACCCCAACAGCAAATGGTATGATCACGAAGGAGTTCAAGCCAAGGTGTGGGAATACCTGACATTAGGAGACAGGTTCCTTCTGTGCTTCTCACAGCTTCATTCTTTAATCTTACATCTTTGAGCAGGTTATACCATCAAAGGGGAGAACCACAGCCTTCCACAGAGATAACAGATACATGATACCACTGCTGAGAGGAGTAGTAAGCAGGAATAGAGTCCAATCAGTAGTCAACCTCCTACACTTCCATACGGAATAACTTCTGTATTTTAAGTAGCAAATGCTTTTGTTCCCTATTGTTCAGTTCCAAAACAGTTGCTGGTTTTTGTTATACCTTTCAAGTACCAAAGATTCCCACAGAAATGTATGGAAGTTGCTAACAATTTGGATGGTTAAGAAAGAACAGAGCCCAAACAAAAGCCACCATCCTCTGCAGATTGTTAAACAGCAATTTTTCCCATTACTCACTCACTACTTTCATCCACCCATCCTTCTGGGTGAGGAGGAATAAATATAGCACAGCTAGCATTAATTCTGCATCTGGAGACATCACTATGAAAAGAACATGCACACACATGATGCAAGAGGGAAGAGCTGAAAGTTACAGAGGTCTCTCCAAGCAATATACTGTCCATTAAAATTGAAAGATATACATAAACATGAAAACTACTAGAAACAGGTTTTACACTTCTTGAAAATGTGAGAGAGTTCATGGGAAAGCAAGGTGGTTTAGTTTAATTTCACTCCTCTTGAATGGTGACTTCAGCATTTTATTCTTTTCTTCTACTCTCCTTGCATAAAAAAATATACTGAGAAATCCTTCAAATCCAGTAACATGTATAATCCCCTTTCCTAGGTAAGATGAAGCAGAAAGAGTGACTAACTGTAGATTCTATAGTACCTGCTGATCCTATAAGACATTTTTGTCCTAGGTTCTCAAGGTTCTCCTGCATCTATCACAATTCAGTCACACAAAGTTCAGTCCTTCAAAAGCTAAAACGTCATGATTAAGCAAGTGCAAGAACAAAGGAGCCCAGGGCAGGGTAAGGTATTTTCTCCAGAAACTGCTCTTTAACGAGAAAATGGCATTACTGTGAACAGGAAATGCAGGGGAAAAATTCCAACTTGTGAGTCAAGCAGTCCCGTGATATTAGGATTAAATTCATTACAACTTTGCCAAGAGTATTCCACTCCTTCTTTACAAAAACCTGTGTTTCTAGACCCTTCTCACTATCCAAGTGGGAAAGTGAAAAGAAAGAAAGTAGCTGAGCCAATGTAATGAATCATTCATTGAGAACAGAGTGGTCCTCCATAAGTTGTATGTTATGTTTTAGTCTCCAAACCACCTGTACAAATAACAAAAAAAAAACAAACCTTTCGATAAGCCTTCATTTGGTAAGAAACACAAAAGAAATAGCAGACTAAAACCAAAGAGATTTCCTGTTTATACTGCAGAGATTATTAGAGACAGACCAATGCTAAATTTAAGGAAATTCTTGTCTTAATTTTGGAATCCAACTTTGACTCCATACGTATAAAAGTATCCAAAAACATGCTGATATTTGGCCATCATGCTGGGGACCTTTTCCACAATTACAAGAGAATGGTTCAGAGCTTCAAATTACTAAATGCTCCTCTCAAGTAAAGATGAAAGTGGACTGATAACAATATAGTAGAAGACTGACAACAATATAATATAAAGCTCTTCATGCTTGTGTTTCTTGCTGGAATCCCACTCAGATGAGTAAAGCTACTGTCAGCTGATGGTGTTGGAAAACACATATGACTAATTAGGAACAAACTATTTTGGTTCAAGCAGAGAAATGTCCACATTACAAAATCCAAACGGAAACAGATACCAGTGGACATATTTGCAAAGGCAATGATTGAATGAACATCAAAAATAAAATCACTTCAAACTCTCCCAGGGCTTGTCTCTAGATTGAAATGGAGATAGCATGAGTTACACCATGATGGTGTAAGATCTTCCGTTTCAAAGTCGACAGTGCAGCATATTTTAATACCATTAACTTGCCATAACCAAAAAACACCACAGGGTTCTGGATTGGGATTTATTTCTAGCAATGATTATACTGGTGAATCTGAGTGACAGAGTAGTTCACATGATTCCGTACATTCCTGTGCTACATTTGGGTCACATGTGGAATATTCTGTACCTTGTTAAGACAAGGCTGGGTGAATTCTGTAATAAAAAGTGAAGGCTAACAGACCTACTCACAGATGATGCTGTGGTTTTAAGATTTAGTCACAATGCTGTTACAAAAGACTTCATACCAAGCCATAGAAAAAAGGTTTGGGAAGTTTAAAATATTATTCATAAAACTTTTGCAAATTGTTTTCCTCTCTGAGGAGGGAAAAAAAAAAACCTACCACAATAACAACAACTCTGTTGATTTTAATTGGAGTAACTTGATTTATGTGACAGAACCCAGCGAAAAGGAAGCTGTCATAACAGATATCATTATGGATCAGGCCCACAGGACAGAGGAATAAAACATAGTTTCACAAATTGAGTTCATAGAGAAGTAGCAGTAACCAACAAAAACTACTTTATTCTCAGCCCAGAACTCTTGAGAAATATGCACAGTTAATTCTCACAATAAAAGGAAATATCCAGATTAGCCAGCCAAGTTTCTAGCACTTTTTTCTAGATTTGTCAGTTGACTTAGACTTCCCTGCTGAAACAAGAAAGAAACAACCATTAGGCTGTACTTTGTAAGAAGGTTTTGTTTGTACCTAATTTTCAAAACAATGCTATGCAGTAGGTAAGAGAACCTGCAGAATTGTACAATCTGAGAACCACGTGTTGAAGATGAGGTTATGCAGTAGCAGTCGTGGATGGTTATAAGCAGCAGCCATTGGCTTGTTTAACCTTATGCCAATTCATTAACCTCTTATTAAAATATTTATTGATATTTCACTAAGATTTTTAGTAATGAAAACTTTTTCTTTTCTTGAGAATATGCACCCTGGTTCACATGCTAATGGTGATACACAGTCAGGAAAGGCCTCACCCGGCATCCCAGACACGGCACTGAAGCCTTGTAATCTCAAAATGCAGTTTGACACACACTTCAAATACAGCAGCCTGGATACAGCATGTGGAGCTTACTGTGGAAAATCCCAACCACCTTGGACCTCATAGCTAACTTGGAAACTTTTCTCCTCTTTTTTTGATCTTACAGTAAGTACAAGTCTGACTTAAAAGAAAATGAACTGAAAAAACATTAAGCTTCACCATGTGGAAAAAAAAGCAGGTGAAATAACCTCAAAGGTGCAGCAGCACGATGAGTATTTCTGTTTATTCCATATTTTAATTCTTATAAAAGCTTAGCAAGACGTTGAATACAGTTCTTCCCTACTGTTAATTATTCATTATGAAAAAATACATATGTTAGTGAAGCTACAGAACTGTCCACACTGTCACAAACAGAAAAAAGTTCTAATTTTAAGGTAACCACAGGTCTGAAAATCTTTTGTTACCTGGAAAGTTTGAGGGTGTCTGGTTTATATTAACATTTTTTAATTGCTCTATTTAAGCAGAAAAGATAAGACCAAAACCTTCATCAACTAAACAGGTGAGAAAAAAAGAAGACTTGACAAGTCCACTGATTTTAGAGATTTTATTTCAAGCTTAATGACCACTTATATATAATGAATACATATATTTCATCATACTGGCCCATAAACTGACATATTGAAAATAATATTTTCAAATTGTTATCTACAAGGAAATTTATTAGCATTCATCTTCTCCCTCTAGTGAATGGAAATGCATGTTAATTCTCTTCCACATTTACCACTTCAAATTGTATTCACTGTACAGTATAATAATTTGTCTTTCAGTGGAAAGATAAGTAAATGTGTTTGTAAAAATTGTTCATAATGATCAGTCCTTACTGCTATTTATACTGGTTATGTTAAAATATAAAGAAAGTCCTACCTAACACTTCTAAAATGTCATTCACCTGCAAATTTCATGACATTTTACATATATAAACCAATTAAGCACTACTATACCCATCTCAATTAAGCATTAATATCCCAATTTTACAGTTAGTTACACTGAGGATAGCTTGAAAGGTTGGCTGTCTTGCTAATACCACTCAGGAGTGGGGATAAAACCCAAGAAGGATAATCACTTCTCCATGTGTAATTAAAAATGAAAAGTATTTTCCAATCTTGTAGAATGGAAAATATAAAAATAAAAGGTAAAATCAATGGACAAAAGTTTGGGCTCTTACAGTACTTCTGTCTTTTCTTGTGAAACAAACTATTGCTTTACAAACTTCTTGGAGAGAGATGAATACGTGTGCCAAAGAGATTTCTACAAAAGTTCCACAAGATGTGGTCCTTTAGATCAAAGCAAAAACTGTGGCCCAGAAGTACAGCCCATACCAACCTTGCCTCTCCCCACCCCCAAGCCAGGCTAAGCATCTCATACTGAACAGAACTTCCACTTTGTACCATTTGGAGAGGGTTTTTCAGCTGACTCCCTTAAAGTAAGTCCAGGCTACTTTATACTTGTTTTAACAACAAAAATCAATGTATCCAATTAACACAATCATATAGTGTCCCATCATATTAATTCTATCAAATTTGCCAGTCTAATGCCACTAGGAAATAATTTTATTTCAATTTTATATTCTGATGTGCAAAATAAAGGTCATCCTGTTTATCCTGTTGCTGAGGCACTATAATCTATCACTGATTACAAAACTGGCAAACCAGTGTGTTTGAAGGTGCACATCCTAAATGTAACCCTTATTAGCAAGCATAACTGCATAGCTTTTCTGTATGCTTTTAGTACTAATATCTAGTACTCATAATTTACTGGTTTATAAGTGCTTTTTTATTAATACCTAAACTTATAATACTTTATTGCTTTTAGTCCTCTAACTTGATATGGAAACAGCTATGGGGGTTTCTCATTTTGTATCAGATTTCTGCATATTCTGTGTGGGTGAAGAAAACATACTAGCTACTTTGCTATATTGTGCTGCTACCACACCTCTAAAAGGGGTCAGTGACAAATTATGATCTCTTGGCATTCACTGTCTTGCAGATTTTGCACCAAATGAGGCAGGGATGATACAGAGGTGATATCATTTAATCTTCATGTTCTATCCTCAAGACTGTCATCATGTCCATGAACTAAACAACAGAACCAAGAGTGTAGAGACAATCTCTGTTCTGGCACTTCATTTTTTTCTATGCCCAACCCTGCATGCTTAATGTTCTTTTATTTGAGAGTCACTATGGTTGTCATTGACATTCTGAGCCAGATACTTAAGAGTTCATCTATAATGCCCTTGTATTTCTTCCTTGTAAGAGAAGAAAGGGTCAGCTCCAAGTCCTGTTTATGTGGAATGGACTGATTTCCAAACTGGCTCCACAACTGTCCTTTACCATCTCCAGCCATGGGCCATTCTAGTATTGTGCATATCTTGTAATCACTTAATCAATGCCTCATGTCTAACATGACCTCTCAGGTGTGCTCTGTAAAAGCAATCTGACCCAATGTATCAGTTAGTGACAGCTCCCAGCATGCCAAAAACCTGTTAGAGGACACCTAGAGGACAGCCATAATGCTGTCGTGTTTGACAGCCCCAGCTCCTTCAAGAGGGAAAATCAGCCTGGCATAAAGGAAGTCTGGAACACCAGTTTTCTACCCCTGCACAGTCTATCAGCTAGAACTTCCTGAGGCCATGTAGGCTGTCATCCACCCCAGTGCAACAGATCTTTTGATATTCTAGGGCCCACACTGAGGACAGGTAACTGGAGAAACCTGTAGCTGTTAAAGATCTTTTTTTTTTCCCCTGGAGTACTTCATAATATTCCACAAGCAAGCATACATAGGCCTTCTGGGACGATATAAGGGCACTACTGACATCCTTATCTTTTCAGTAGGCAGCTTTCAGGGTTTTTCCTTCAAGATGCTCATCTCCGTGGCCGGAAGCAGCCACGTCAAGGTGCCACCAAGTCACCTCTTCTTGTGTGCTACTGAGAAACTTTTCCTCAGCACTGGCCTGGGCTACTTCCAGCAAGCCAGATCTTCTCAGGTTTCGTTTCATACCTGTGTGTCCATACAACATCATAGTTTTGTTTAGTCATTGGTTAAAAGTCAGAAGGCTAAAAAATTAAAGGCCACATTACTTTCAGACAGATTTCTACAATTTGGTGTGAGACATAAAATGTGTGGCACATGTCTGATGGCACTAAAGGGACACACGAATATCCAAGGCCTTCTGGATGTTAGTGTACCTCACATGAACAGAGAAAATTAAACCCAGCATGAGTCTGTATGATCCCAATGCAGTACGTGATGAAGTGAACTGCCTGCTAAACCAGCCTCAAACTTTCTGTTAGCAGGAAGGAAATTACTTGTTCCAGGGGGAAGCCTAAAAGTGAACAGTGTACACAAGCAAAGCCTGAGAGTATCTTAAACTGACAGGGTAGGCTTGGCACACCTCAAAGTCATGGGAAAGCTGAAGAAAAGCTTTTTACCAGCTCCCAGCAGTGACAGTTCACCCTCCCCCAGAGCAGTCACTCTGGGTTCAGCACCACTGCAGCCCACATTGTGCCTGAGCTATGCTCTTTCCTTCACTTGAGATATTTCTCCATACATCTCTATCATTTAAGGATTCCCCACTATTAGGGAAAACAGAGTTATCATTAAGGTTCCTCTCCAACTCATTGATACCTCACAATTCACACACAGGGATGAGGGGAGGGCTTTTTCACTTTGTAAGCAAGAAAAATCTGGTTTACTGTTTGACTTGAAGCAATCAAAAAAGCTAAACTGGTTTTATACACATTTTTATAATGCAAGACACTTGCAGTGTTTCAGGTATAATCAAAGCACTCAGGTTAGTTCAGCAATTTGCACAAGTCATTTAAGTTATGCTAGAAATGTATTATGACCAAAATGTTGTTGCTAGAAACCAACACCCTAAAAAACACTTACTACTGAGAAATTATTTTCTCCACTTTTATAAATTATCCTAGTGTTGTTCCTCATCCATGACTGACAATAATACCTGAGTGACATGCATTATGCATTAAATATATTTATGATAATTCAGATCTATTTGTATTAAACAGTGATATCGTATATTCACTTAAGATTTTAAAATGTTAAAGTTGATAGCATACATATCAGAATATCATAGATTAGATTATAGTGGATATCTTCAGGCAATTTTATTTTATATGGAATAGAAGGATGGAAGACTAAGTATTTTTAATCCAAATACTGTACTCACAACTAACCTAAACTGACAAAAATCAAGAACTTCACACCTGAACTTGTCCCTTAAGGGTGAAGCAAAAATCCTTAGCAGGAAAAGGGCAAAGAATCAAAGCCATCCATAATATATGAGCAGAGGTAAAAAATTCAAATAACTTTACATCTGGAAGCTCAAACATGGAGCCAGTAACCACTACTGTCTAAAAGCCTGTATCAAAGATGTTGCCACTCTCCCTCCAGCTGTTAAATAATCTGTGAGCTGCATTCATAGGCATCCCTATCGCAGAGGTCCCATCACACGACCGATATTTTTGCAGAAACAACAGAGGATATGAATGAACTGTTCTCTAATTATTCTGGCAAGGCAGGGGAGGACATTCTGCACTTCATTCTCTGGTGTCATCAATTTGATGTCTTTAGAACTGTTAAATTAATTTTTCTGTACTTCAGGAGTCTGTTTCAATTCTTAATGTTATAAGGATGAAATTCACCCTGCCTTTCAAAGTCTTATGAAGTCCCCAGTGCCACAGATCTTTTAATATTCTAGTGCCCACACTGAGGACAGGTAACTGGAGAAATCTGTAACTGTTAAAGATCTTTTTTTTTTTCTGGAGTACTTCATAATATTCCACAAGCAAGCATACATAGGCCTTCTGGGAAGATACAAGGGCACTACTGATAAACATTTGATCTATCTAGAGACATGCAGCCAAGATGTGTAAAAAATACCAAACCATCTTTAGCCCAACACTCCTCCAAGAGGTAGCACTTTTTTTGTGTGAGTATATACTACAAACATAAATATATCCTACCCTGGATTGGGTATTTTGGCATCCCATGATTATTTACTGTTCACTGTAAAAATGTTACTGCTTTCATTACTCCATAATAAATATATAAATAGAACTACAGACTGCCACAGGAAAGAACCGTATTTCCTTTCAACTTTTCTCTCCGTTACACCAGGTTGCTCACCCAGAACTCAGCTGAACTAATCTTGTCCTTTGCTAATGCACATAACAGATTTTCATGCCATCCAAGTCATAGAAATTTCAAATGTTGGCCAAAAAAATCAAGATCAACTTATCTCCATATCCACAACTGAGGTCCAGTTGTCTTTATTGCACAAATTATTTTAAGAGGCATATTGAAAGAAGGGGACAGCCAGGAATAGCTTTTACCTTCATGATGAAGAGCCCATTACAGTTCCACATTTGTTTATAGGAGTGCTGTAATTAGAAATATACCATTTCAAAAAATCCTGGCTACTCTACATAGTTTTCATGATGAGTAACAAAAAATGGCATCAGGGTTTAATTTTTTCTCCTTTGGTTTATGAATATTACTTATTATTAACAACAACAGATCCAAATGGATACCAACAGTCCGGAGAAAATGAAGCACCTTTTTTAATTGGGTTGTTATGTTTACTGTTTTTCTTAAATATCATCATTTTGGTTCAACCATTCCTCATTCTTATTAACATACTTTGATATTAAATATCCATAATAAATATGAAGGCATCCCACTTAAATTTGGGAGGTTCCATTACAGATCATGTGGGAATGTGGGAATGAGACAGTGGGTGATTACTGAACCGAAACAGCTGCTTACCACTGTGCAATTGTTTTCATATAGAAGTAAATGAGAAAATTTCATCTTTCAGTCCATGGAGAGAAGGTGCAAGCCCTAACTGAAGTAGCCACAATGCTATTACATTATCTCTGTCTTAGAGCTATTCAACCAAAGAATACTCTTATACAGTGTTAATAAATTACATTTCAAAAATGGTGTTTGCTAATTGATTTTACCCTGTATATTAATGACATTCAAACAAGACTACCAGTGCTATATAATAATAGCATTTGTACTTTTGTCCTACTAGCATAATTATTCAGGATTTCAAGGTCATGGGTAAAAACACCATATTGTAAAAATATAAATCAAACAATAAGAACATTAACTCCAAATATTATAGAAATATGTGGCAACTACTAATTCAAAGAACCAAACATATGTCCTCATTACATGCATAAGTTGTATTACACCATTTCATGAATTTGAAAATCAGAGGAGGAATAGGAAACCTTGATGATGCATGTTTGTTTCTGGTGACTGAGTAATGCAAAACAGAACTTGCAGCAGCACCAGCATATTTAATTCTGACAAGAAATCATGGCATTCAAACAGGAATGAGATGATCCTCTTGATTTGACTATGCTATTATACAGCCAGCCACACTGCATATTGTCAGAGCTTTTCTACAGGCAGGGTGAGATTATGTTCTTGTATTTTTATGCCATGGTAATGCACTAAAGCATTTACTGTCTTATCCTGATTACAACTCTTTGTAATTGAAAACTAAATACCAGGACTCTGTTCTACAGATACAGAGCTGCAAAATATAGTTGAATGCTGTTAATGGTAAACCTGGAAATGAAACTTAAGTGTCGCTAACTCTGTCCAGTCTCTGTCCTTCTATGGCCACAGTTTAAGAAGTTTACTTGAACAGACTTACTTACTGTAAGGACTTGTGTCTTTAATCGCTACCCATGACACTAAATGTAGTACATTTATCAGAGCTGGGAATACCTGAATGAAACTGGTCAGGGGAAAAAGCCTCTTCACACTCCTATGCTACTGCCTACTTCGTCATCCATTAAGGATATGAACTTTCTGTGAATGATGTAGACAAAGAAGAAAGAAATCTGTTTGGGGTGGGTTTACTTATGGGAAAGAAATTACATAAAGTAGAACACTCTGCTCGGTTAATGAAAAATAAAAATTACAATTAGATGAAATAACGTGTGCTTAATCATTCTCAGCAAACATGCAAAACCCTCCGTAGAAAGTACATTGAATTTAGAAGAACAAATTTTCATTGTTCAAGTGGTGAGAGTACTGATGAAGAAGAGATGCTGCTACAGGCACTGGTTTGGCTAATGCCTTTTCTTTTAAACATGGGGAATTTTGCAAGCAGAGTTTGTGTTATCCCTTCATAAGTAACCCTCAAAAGTTCCTTTTGACATCTTGTAAGATTTTAAACTAATCATGTAAGTGTTTTCTTCCCACCTTACTGGTGGCTCAGCCATTTTGTCTCACTTGACCACGGGATAGGAGTGGCTGTGTGCACACTTTAAAGCTGAACTTATATTTTCTAATATTTGGCACATTTTCTTACTATCTTTTCTTTCTTTACCTCCAGGTAAGCCACATAGCACAACAATGAGCAAAGAGGTAAGACTCCAGTTGAAATGATGTAATGCTGAAAATTAAATTTACACACAAGTGTTCCGAGTCTGGGTCATAGCTGGGTCACTCCTCTGAGTGGGAGGCAATCCAGCAAGGAGCACTGGATAATGATTTCTCTAGGCTGAGGCCCCTTTCAAGAAATATAGCACAAAGCTTTACCTTGATATCTGAATCTAATCTGATTCAATGTGTGTAATTACTGGTATTTGTTGTGTGGTAGTAAGGAGTGATATTATTTTGTTATATGCTGTATTATGTCTCCTGTTCCTTTCAACCTACTAGCACCCAGAAATAAGCTTTCCAGTATCTGAACCCTTACCCAGAGATAGTGGTTTAGATAAGGACTGGCTGGCTGAGGCTTTTTACAAAACACATACTGTTTAGAGTTGGGGGGATTAATTATTTTTCTTGAACAAAGAATGGAGTTTGTCTTGGTTGTTTTGGCACCACTACACATGGCCAGTGCTATTTTTTCTTAGCTGTATTTATCTAATGTGTTCATTTCCTTCCAGGTAGAGCTATCACACACCCCATCATAACCCTGAGATGAGCTTTTCTGTAATAGCTTCTAAGTGGGTTCCGATGGTAAGAAGTGCCTGCAGAACATCTCTGCTCACATACAACTAAGCAGGCCTTCAGAGGAGACTCACAGGCTCTTCCAAGCACTTCATGCTGGTGCAACAGGCTTTGCAAAGCATCTATGAGTCTTAAAAACACAATCGCATCAAAAGGTAAAGCAACCCATATGATTTCCTTCTGTTGCGCCAGTTGTCAGACTCTTGCATGTTGCGTCGCCAATGATTTTGCACTCTACCTGCAAGGTTTCCTGCTGCCACCTGACAATTCTGCAGTCAGCCACAGGCTGACAACAACAGCACCAAGAGAGCGACTGTCAGGGCCATTTTGCATGAAGCACACGCAGCTCCTACCCAGTGAAGCCCTAATGTGTTGATTTACAGAGTCCTCTTGGCTGACATGGGAAAATGAGTCTGGTCATGGTTGATTTAACATTTTATGGGCAAAGAGTCAGCCTGCTATAGAAAGTTTGGACTAGTGCAAATATTTTACACATTCACACACAAGTCCACGGGAAAAAATATTCAATATACTCTGTGGTTTTGATGCTCACATCCCTCGAGCTCTACTGAAAATAACATGAGTTTCAACTAATTAAATACAAAGGTGTACGTTACGGGTCAGACCTTGAGGCTGAGTAAGCAGCTCCCGGTCTGCGGGCACAGCCGCCCGAGGCAGGAGGAGCTCGACCAAAGGCTGCGGTGGGGCGCCGCGAAGACACGCGGGAGCACCCGCGGGAGCAGCGGCGAGTGCCCCCGCGCAGCGCCGGCCCCGCGCCAGCTCCCTCCCGCAGCCCCTGCCCAGGGCCGGGCACGTCCCGCCGGCCCCGCTCTGCCCGCGGCGGGGGGCGGGCGCAGCCGGCGGGCGGGAGGAGCGGACACGGGCGGCTCCGCCCGCCCCGGCGGAAGTGTCGGTGGCCGCGGGGGTGCTCCGCGGCTTTGGGCGGCGGCCCCGGCCCTGGCGTGCCGTGGGCGTTTGCTGCTCGGGTCTCCCCGGCGAGAGGGTGGAATGACTTTCCCCGTAATCAGCTAAAGCAAACCAGCAGCGGAGCAGCCGCCCGCCCTGCGCTGCTGGTGTGCTAGTCCCGAGCCCGCCACCTGAGCGGGCAGGTACCGCCGTGCCGGGCAGGGGCAGCCCCGCCGCCTGCCCCGCGCTGCCGCGGAGAGCCGGGGGAGCGGCGAGAGACGGGCGGGTCCGCGGCCGCCGCGACGGGGCGGGGGCGAGAAGGGCCGGGAGAGCCCTGGCCGCCCTGCCCGACCGCCGGGCGGCCGAGCCCGCTCTCATCAGCCCCCTCTCCCGCCGGCACACCGGCACTCCCTCCGAGACGAGCGCAGCTGGACGGAAAATAAATACGGAAGAAAAAAAACCAAAAAAGGCTGTCAAATCTACCTCCGGCTAGTTCATCGCCCGAAAAGAAAAGGGGGAAAACGCGTATGTCTGCGTGGGGTGCCAGGAGAAAGATGAGTGTTACTTTCATTAACCTAATGGTAATTGCAAAAAGACTCCCTTTTTGTCAGCTTCACCTAATCAAAACCGAATATCTGTATGTGGCACTGACAAAATCAGTAAAACTTCACCTTCGACTTTATTGATCTGAACAGACAGGCAGAGTTTTCTATGGTGTTCAATTTAGGGAATTAAAAAAAATCACTCCGCTAACAGCATTTGGTACATTTCTAACCCATATGTCACCTCAGTGCTTTAAATAATTATATTTGCATGCAGGGAGTGATTCATAAATATGTCAGGATTGTGAAATATAGGCAGGCATTTCAAACTTTCTATTTAAAAAACATGAATTATGGCCACGAAAAATGTGTTCCCATTTAAGGGTGATACGAAGTATTTGGTGTCTAGTACGGAGGCCCATCCATCATATAGACAATAAAGAGAGTTTTTGCCTGACGTTGGAAATTTATGGTTGCCCTTCTCTGCCCTAATAACTCAAGCATTGTGTCAGCCTGTGACAGCCTTTGCAGAAAAACAGCAACCCTGTTATCAATCAAAAAGCCCTTTTACATTTTTAGCAAAACTCTGATCATCCAGACACCCTTTTAATGTATATATTACATCATTATAGATCATTCTGCACTTTTACTGCAACTCAACAAAATGATCCATCACTTCAGGACCGTCCTGATGAACGCTGATGTAAATTATTTGCACGTCGCTAGTACAGTACAAAATGAAAAATGTACTTTAGGTGGAATTAATTTTAGAGTGTAAAAAGCTAAAAATGGAAGCAGTGGGGATTAGAGGAGACCTAAATGCATCATTAGGGATAACTGAAAACAAGCTAATAGTTATTAAAAATTAAGATTATTTTAACCTTTTGGGATCGTGGACCTAGACTATTTCAAGAAAATAGCTAAGATATATTGCATGCTTCTTCCTGCCCCTGCCAAACATAGCTGTCGTGTAACTGAGTTCAGGATCATTGTTCATTTGTCATTTGGGTGTTTAGATAAGGTTAATTATTGGGGTTCCAATGCCTTTTCCAGCCATATCCTTAAAACTCTTCCTCATATCTCAAAGGATGCTGTTCCTACATTGTACCTCCCTGCTGAAGACGCATCTGGTTGATCTGCACAGTTTCCATAACAAAGTTGTCAATAAACACTCTCTACATTTGGAATCTGAGTGAGGAAGCTGGAGATCGCCTCCATTGTGTGCCATGGTTAATTTCTGAGGGATTACTGTAACCAAATATGTGCTTAGTTGGTACAATTCTCTCCCGTAGCCTCCAGGCTTTCGCAGAAGATAAACACAAAGATGCCTTTATGATTGCTGAGATGGAATGATCAGACCAAGGTGTTAAAAAAGCTACAAGTTTTGGTTTTTTTTTTTTCATTCTTAGAATCTAGACACCAAATACCAATTCAAGTTACTTATGTACAAATTAGGAAACGTGTTCACTCGCTTTGGGCTCGATCATTTTAGTCGTAGTACATTTAAGAACGTGAAATGACACTAAAAATCTCCATGCACTTAACAGGAAACATACCCAGTCTTGCTCGTGTCATTGCAATCATTTGACTTGCTCTCGCTCTCTCCCTCTCCCTCTAGAAAGTTACCTTAAGGCGTATTTTAAATAACAGCTGTTTGCATAAGAAACACCTTAAACATAAAAGAGGGTAGATTTGGAAAATAGCTGTTGGCAAACGGGTTTCGACAAGGGAGTAAAAATTTTCACACTCACACATGAAACAATGTCAAGAGGGAAATCTGTCAAAGGGCTAAAAAGAGAAAGGTTGGGGTGTTTTTTTTTTTATTATTATTAGGTGCATTAATCTCTTCCTTATCTCGGTGTAACAAAAGGAACAAAATTAGACAAACGCATTTGAAAACATTCTAGGTGAAGGTGTCTTTCCGAAAGCAGTAAGCAACCAGCCAAACAAGCAAACAAAAGTGATTTTCTACTCGTTTAGTAAAAATACCACTGACTACTAAAATTCACGTTCGCTTAAACGTGACTATTATTTTGAAGATGGCTCTGAAATTATCACCGCTTATAAAACGATTACCTGCATCTCATGCAGAGTAAAATATATATTGCTTCTATGTGTTAGGAAAGTAATTACAATCATAAGGGTAAATATTTTCAGGTACTATATGAACAGGGAAGAGGTTTGGAAATCTTACTTTATGTTGGCAAGCTTTCAAACTATTTGCTTTAATAACATTCTGGAATAAATACCCCACACCTCTGCTGGATACCTGGGCAGATGCATCAGTTATTAGCTGAGCACATGCAGTCTCGCATTTAAAAAAAAAAAAAAAAAAAAGGGGGGGAAAAGAGCCTCTCCCCAAACGTACGAGTTCGTGGTGGTGTATTTCTGATAACCCATCACATTTCTTATCTTCTTATACAAAGTACTATCATTCTTGTGAGGGAAAAAAAAGGGGGGGGAAGAAGATGCACCATCTACAAAAATGCATTGCAATGTATATCTTAATAAAAACATTGGGGTAGATAGTGAAATGCAAGTACTATCAAAGGAAATAAACTTGATGCACCGGATGGACAGACAGGTAACTGAATTGTGTTACGCATAGAAACACAACCCAGACACAACTCAGCAACTATGCGTCTGCTAATTAAAATCTTAATCTTGTTCGAAACGATAGAAAAGAAAGGAGGGAGAAAGAAAAAAACAAACATGCTAAACTAAAGGGCCTGTAGGGTTGTTGCTGTTCCGTTTAAAAGACTAAATGCCCTTTTCCAACATGATCTACAGAAGCTGACACTTAAATGGCAAGAGAGCAAGCTCGCAGAGTAGGCACACTGGTGTCGAGGTTTCTGCAGTTCCCTCTCCCGGGGGAAAAATAGTCAGTCCGGGTTTTTTGGGTGATCCTGACCAGGGTTTGCAGCTCGCCAGCCTGACCTGTCAAGCGGATTATTTTAGAGGGAGATTAATAGGGGAGGCGGGCTGCAATAATAATCGTTTTGTTTGATGTGACAACTTTGATAGGCGTTGATTTACTTACAAACTGATAGGCTTTTAATTGAGCGCCTCCATCCAGCTTGAGATGAAAGGAAAACCGCATTGAAAAGCTGCCCGAGTGCCCTCGAGCCTCAATACTGATTAGCCATCTCGACAGTGAATAGTTCAAGGCATTTTCAAACTTTTTTTCCTCTCTCGCTCTCGTTCTCCTCTACTCCTCAAATATCTGCCAGCCCACTCCTTTTTAAGAGAAAATAAATCATTTCCATTGTGTGCAAATAAAATCGACTTGACATGCTTGCCAATAGCTGGTAGGTAAAGGAAAGTGTGGACTGGCACTTGTTAATTAATTCCTCCTTTGCTCTCCTTTTTTTTTTAAGTTACAGTTTTCCTTTGTAAGAGGAGGAAGACGGGTTCCAACCCTTGGAATTTTTTTTTCAAAGGAATGAAAGCAACAGCCACCAAAACTTCAACAAGACTACACAAGTAAATGCCAAACAGCAAACCGTCTGCACGGACTCATTAAATAAGAATCCCTCGCGAAGGTAACGAGCAGGACAGAATCCCTCTTCTTCGGCTCAAGAGAGGAAAGGAGCCCGCAGCAGGCAAATCACAAACTCCGCACCGCTTTCAAGCTGCAGCCCCGCCGCCCGCCCGATCCTACGCGTGTGCATCCTAACTCCGAGCCCCTCATTGGGAATCGTTTTCCGCGTGTGTTAAGCGCAGTGAATAAGCTCTCATAGCTCAAAAATGCTTTGGAGGGCGCAAAGGGGAGGAGATGTCTTGGGGCTGATTTTTTTACAAGGTTCTACATAAAAAAGTTTACAGTACTGAGTGCGATTTAAATCTCATTTCAAAGGCTGAGTGGAAAAAAAAAAAAAAAAAGCGAATGAAAAAGCAGTCCTCTGAAGTTGCTAATTAAATTACCCTCTGATGCTTCTACTTCAGCCAGAAAGATCGGGGTTCGTGCTGTTCCCCCCGCTCCGTCCCCCGCTTTTCCCGTCGGTGCGCTGCCTGTTTTATACACGTACCGGCTATCGCCTTTGCTTCCCTGGCTTACAAGTAAAACAACCCTTTCCCGAAATCACCCTCACCTCCACAAGAAAAGAGAGAGGGGAGGAAAAATGGGGAGGGAGAACCTTCCCACAGCTGACTCTACCTTAAGACAATTAATCTTTAGTCTTTCACCCTGGGAGGCAGGATAAATACAACGAGAAAACAGATAGGAGTCTCCCCGGTCCTGTAAGGAAAACAGCTGTTCCAAGCACTTTAATGCAAATGAACACAAATGAAGGTTTCAGCTTTTTTTTTTTTTTTTTTCTTCCAGAGTTTTACTGCACTCCATTTATCAATTGGACTTGACAACAAAAGAAAGAACTGGGGGAAAACCTGGGGCAGATTCAAGTCACTTCCACTCTAGATAAAGGAAAGGGGGGGGAGTTCCTTGAGGGCAAGTTGTGGGTCTTGTCAGTCCTACTGCAATATCGTGGGGTTTATGCAAGATTCTGTCTCTACCTCCTCCCCCCGTCTTTTAATTTTGTCTGTCTTGCAAGATACCGCGGTGATTGCAAAATGAAAGTACGTTTATGACTCTCCACTGAGAAGTTATGCCAATAAACCTTATCTTTCAGAGAAAATATAGAAATTAGGAGGTTTGTTAAAATTAATCGCATCTTTATTGAAACTAGAGGAGCCCCGCATATTTAGCCTACTCTATGCACTATAGTAAAAGAGTAAAGTGGTTTAAATAAAATACAGCAGATATACTTACTGCGCTGCAAGATTTAAAGGGTACCGCTTGGCGGGGGCGGGGGAAGGGGGGGGGATAGCGAGGAAAACCTGCCTTACATATACCTCGTAAGAAGAGCAGGTCGTTAAAGACTATCTGACACATCTGTTTAGGGACTGGGGCAGATCGGTGTTTCAAGGGAAGAAAAAGGACTTGGTTCAGCAGATCTAAACGTGAGAAAGTGAAAGTCCTTCCTCTCGTCCAACCCTTCCAGGATCAGCGCCTGTTCTGGTTGGAGTCCAGGTCAGGAATTGGACGCGACCCCTAAAGCACTTGCCTTGTTCTTCACTTGTCAAACGTGTTTTATCTCTAAGTGACCTTTTTGTTAATGTTGTAGATTGTGTGGGCCACCATGTCAGATCCGGAAACAAAAGTAAAAGATTGATTAACACATTTTGCCTGTGAAAAAATGTTATGGGATGAGGAGGTGGGGGGGATAGTGGGAAGCAAAGTACAAAGAGAAAGGAAAAAGGCAATCCAGCGCCTTGAAGGGCTGCGGATTCCTCTCGGGGCATCCGCCGGCACCGGTAAAAATGGGGTTGAGGGCAGAGGACTCTGTATCCTTCGGGAGCGCACAGACACAAAGCAGGACGTATGTAACGCCCGGGTGGATACCGCGTGCATACCCACAAGGCTCCCAACACAGCCTAGCTGAAAATCAAACACATAAATGGCGAACCAGTACTCTCGTTAGGGCGAGGGGCCGCCTCCCCAGGCCCCCGCTGCCGGCGACCGGTTCAGCCCGGCGGGTGCAGGGACGAAGGACACTTTCGAAGAGGACCAAGAGGTAAGGGGAAGAGGAGCCCATCAGCCCTCCCCGACAGGGCGATGAGGGGCTGGGGAGGGCTACCGGGTCCTGGCAAACAAATCCAGTTTACTCCAAGGATTTATTCCGAAAATTAAAAGGCTTTTTCTCCCGAGGAGCCCGTCTCTCCCTCTGTTTTCCTTCCTCCCTCTCTCTCTCTCTCCTTCCCCCTTCAAGTCACACCAGGCTTGTAATCAGCAACAAAAGCTGACATAAATCAAGGGCGGATTGACAGGGGCTGACAAATAACTGATTGATTGCGGTTGGGGAGCACTGACAATTGACGGCGGGGCGGAGAGTCCCGAAAGGCGGCGGCGGGCTGTGCGTGACAGCCCCGCGTGTGACGACCTCCCCCAATCCCGCCGCGCTCCCCGCGCCGCCGCAAGCCGCGCTGCAGCGCCCCGGCTCCCGCCCGCTGCCGCCGGCGACGTGCAGGCCGGCGCTCTGCAGGTTCTCGTCCGAGCCTCCCCCGCGCTGTGAGGCGGGAGGGGCGGGAAAAGCTCCCCGCGCCCTTCCGCGGATCTCAGAGGGGACGCGGCGCAGCGGCGGCTCCGGAGCGGTCCCGGCGGGCCGACCCCGGGCAGGGGGAGCGCGGGCCGGGCCCGTGAGCGCCGTGCGTGGCGGGCGGCAGGTCGTGCTCGGGGCGGTGTGCGAGCGGCGGGGGCGGGCGGGGGGAGGGCGGCGGAGCCCGCGGCCGCCCCCCGGCAGGCGCGGCGCCCCCAGCCCCGCGGCCGCTCCGCCGCTGCCGTGCGAGCCGCGCTGGCTGCGGAGGAAGAAAAACGTTCGCAGCGCGTGATGTGAAACACAGAATTAACGCCCATCCCATCCTAGCAGCGAAAACAAGGAAGGAGGGGAGGGGAGAGGGAAGGCGGACGAGAAAGGGAAGGGGGGGGAAAAAAAAAAAAGAGCGAGAGACCATTAAAAACGGAGGAAAAAAAGCCCCAGAAAAGGGAACGTCACATCCCCTTGACCCTCCAATCACCTCGGGGTCCCATTTGATTGGAAGGCGGCAAAGGCTTTAATCTCAGACTAATTCAGCTGCTTTTGAAGTGAGTTTCTTTGCCAGATCCCGGGCTGGATGGGCAGCGGCTCGCATCACAGCTGAGCGGCGGAGGCGAGCGCTCCGCGCCGCGCCAGCCGGGGGAGCTGAGAGCGGCCGAGGGGGATCGCGGCACACGCTCGCAGCCCCCACCCCCGCCCCCAGCACAGCCCAAGGATTACTCGGCTTTTTTTCCTCCTCTTTCTCTCCGGCCGGCTCCCCCTTTCCCTCCCCCTCTCCACCCACGCCCTCCCCGCCAGAGAGAGCCACGGGACATTGTATGTTTGTTTTTCTGCTCGGGGGGCGTGTGGCTTTTTTCCTTTCTCGCCCGTAGAAAGCGAGCGAGCGTTTCCGAGTGCGAGCGGCGCCACTTGCCCCAGTTTTCATGCGAGGTTTTGGGTCATGATCACATCGCCCTCGCTTTCTGCTATAAGAAGTAGTAAGCGCAGCAGCAGCCTCAGCGAGCCCGGAGGCAGCCCCCGCCGCAGCCGCAGCGCCGCCGACCTCGCCGGGCCGAACGGGCACGCTGGGAATAACGGCAGCAGCGCCGCCGCCAAGCCCTGCTTCCACGCCGTCCCCCCCTCGGACCCGCTACGCCAAGCCAACCGCCTTCCCATCAAAGTCTTGAAAATGCTCACGGCGCGGACTGGACACATTTTACACCCTGAATACCTGCAGCCTTTACCCTCCACGCCCGTCAGCCCCATTGAGGTAAGGACCCGGCCCCCGTCGCTTTCTCCCGTCCCTGCCCGGGCGCTGGCTGTGCATGGCGGCTCCGCCAGCCGCCTTCGGCACTTTCCTGCGCTTTGAAATGCATTTATACCGGGACAGGGGTTTCTTTTGATCTCGAGTTAGTGCGAGGAACCGCTCCTGGGTATTGTTTCCGTGTTTACTGGGATAATTTCTAGTTCCTGTGTAAATTAATATTTTCTTTTTGCTATTTTGAGCGGTTTTTTTTTTTTTGCTTTTTTTTTTTTTTTTTTTTTTGAGAGGAGGGTTGAGTGGAAGGAACCGATCCATGCTGCGGTCACGATCCGGCCACGCAAATAAGCAGCGCTCCGAGTGCCAAACAACCTTGCTTTTGCAGGGAGCGTTTTGGGGTGTGGGGGGGGGTACAGACACGGGACGGGACGGCACAACGCGGAAAGCGACAAGCTCAAATGTGGGTGCGGCAGGATAACTATTTCGGCTCCCCGACCGATTAAGTACCGACACGGATCTGTACTTCGGGGGGGCCTATTAGTCCCCTTTCTGCTCTGTCGAGGTTGCCGGTCCCTCTCGGCATAGCTCGCTGTTTGCGGGACCGAAACTCGAAACGGAGCGGGTGGTGGGAAGGGTGTGTCCGTGGGAATGAATGATTTCATTAAGGTCTCCGTGGAGCGAGGACACCCTTCTCCCGGGGAGCCCTGCTCGCCGGCTAACTCGAGCTCTGTTTATAAATAGTGCCACCAGTCAGGGTGCAGAAATGCTGCAGTCGCTATAGTTCACGGGCGGGTTTGCGCGCCAGCACGGCCCGAGCGACGCCGAGACGCCGAGCTCCGCGCTGCCCGGGCCGCTGCCGGGGGGAGGCTGGGGGCGTTGAAGGCGGCCGCGGCGGGCTCGCAGGGATACGAAAATCCCCAGCCCTTTTTAAAGGCTTTATGGAAAATGGTGCATTCAGGGGAGGGGGCTGTCAAGTTGATGAATGCGCACAAACTGTTCGTTACTTCCAGGCTGTACTCTGCAAAAACCTACGGGACAAGAGTCCTATGTATGCACCGAGGGTTTTCTCAGACCCCGATTAAATCTCTTTGTGTGTCCTTCTGATTTCCGCAGCTGGATGCAAAGAAGAGCCCCTTGGCCCTTTTGGCACAAACTTGCTCGCAGATAGGGAAGCCGGACCCGTCCCCTTCCTCCAAACTCTCCTCGGTCACCTCCAATGGCTCCGGAGGCGACAAGGACTCCAAGTCGGGCCCCTTGAAGCTCAGCGACATCGGCGTGGAGGACAAGTCGAGCTTCAAGCCGTACTCCAAGCCGGGCGCCGAGAAGAAGGAGCCGGGGGCGGCGGGCTGCGCGGGCGCCCCCGCCGCGGGGGTCGCGGCCGGGGAGAAGTCGGGATTCCGGGTGCCGAGCGCCACCTGCCAGCCGTTCACCCCAAGGACAGGCAGCCCCAACTCCAGCGCCTCCGCCTGCTCGCCCGGACTGCTGCCGGCCGAGGGAAAAGGCGGGGAGGACAAGAAGGACTCGGAGGGCTGCGGAAAGAGCGGCAGCGCCGGCTCGGAGGGAGGCCCGGGCACCACCAGCATCAGCCACAGCCGGATTAGCGTGAGCTGTGCCGGGATTAACGTGGAGGTCAACCAGCACCAGGAGAGCACGCCGGGCTCCAAGCCCATCGCATCGGACTCCGCCTCCTCCTGCAGCAGTACCACCGCCACCTCCTCCACCTCCGTTCTGGGCTCCGGCCTCGTGGCCCCCGTCTCCCCCTACAAGCCGGGCCAGACCGTTTTCCCCCTGCCCCCGGCGGGCATGAGCTACCCGGGGACGCTGGCTGGAGCCTACGCCGGCTACCCGCCACAGTTCCTGCCGCACGGAGTGGCTCTGGACCCCACCAAATCCTCGAGCCTGGTGGGGGCCCAGCTGGCCGCCGCCAGCAGCCTGGGCTGCAGCAAGCCGGCGGGATCGAGCCCGCTGGCGGGCGCGTCGCCGCCGTCGGTGATGACGGCGAGCCTGTGCCGAGACCCCTACTGCCTGAGCTACCACTGCGCTAGCCACCTGGCAGGCGCCGCCGGAGCCTCCTGCGCCCACGACCAAGCCCTCAAGTCCGGATACCCCCTCGTCTACCCCACCCATCCTTTGCACAGCGTCCATTCCTCGCTGACCGGGGCCACGCCGCCCTCGCTAGCCGGCCACCCTTTGTACCCCTACGGCTTCATGCTCCCCAATGACCCCCAGCCACACATCTGCAACTGGGTGTCGGCCAACGGACCCTGCGACAAGCGCTTTGCCACCTCGGAGGAGCTGCTTAGCCATTTGCGGACCCATACTGCCTTCCCGGGCACCGATAAACTTCTCTCCAGCTACCCCAGCTCCTCCTCGCTGGCCAGCGCAGCGGCTGCAGCCATGGCATGCCACATGCACATCCCCACGACGGGCGCCCCAGGCAGCCCGGGCACGCTGGCCTTGCGCAGCCCGCACCACGCGCTGGGACTCGGCAGCCGCTACCACCCCTACTCCAAGAGCCCCCTGCCCACCCCCGGGGCCCCCGTGCCCGTGCCCGCTGCCACCGGACCCTACTACTCCCCTTACGCACTCTATGGGCAGAGACTCACCACAGCCTCGGCCCTGGGGTACCAGTGAGTGCAGGCAGCGGGGCTTTGACACACAACACAAAGTCTAGCGGTAAGGGAAGGAAGCCCTGCAAAACTTTATAAAAGTTGGAAAGAAAAAAAATCTGACTTTTTATAAAATAGTGTTCATTTGAGGACTGGATCCATGAGCACTGTATTTATTTATGTTAGCTTCAAGCGGGACAACGAATCATAAAGTGCATTACTAAACTGAGCTCAATAGGTAAAAGTGGAACACCCATTGTAGAATATAAATAAAAAGATAGAGGTCTTCTCTTTAATGTTACTTTGAAATTGCTATGATTGTATTGTACGTTCTTATTTAATGTCTCATTGAAACAAAAAAATTTACATGCATGTTTGTTACTAAAAAACAACTCGCAATTTGTCAGTTATAATTTCAAATTGCAATTATTTTTAAGGTGTATACCCTTGAAAGAGAATTGGTATTTTTTTGTATGTATTCTGGAAGAAAAACAAAAACAATTCTATTCCAAAAACCTCATTTGCCTTATTTTGTTCTTTAAAAGGAACACTTAACTATTTTTAATTTTTAAGTCCACCCTGTAAAAAGGGTTAAGTAAGGTTTACGTCATGTACTAAAATAGACAATGTATCGCTTTAAAGATTAAAATTCCGTATATTTGATGTATTAAAAGGTTTTACTTTTTTTTTTAAATACGCTTTGATTCTGTTATAAAACCCGAGTAGGTCTTGGATGGAGGTGACTGCTAATTTCTCCTTAAGCGTTTATTCAATTTTAATTAAAAATTAAAAAAAACCACAAAAAAACCAAAACCAAAACCCAAAGTTTTTTTTTTATTGTAACCCCAGGGCTCTCTTAAAAAATAATCAGTCAGAGTTGGGTTTTTTTTCTTTTCAGTAGAATTTGTTGGCACGAAATAGGAAAACTTGAGAGTCACTTAAATCTCTTTCCCTTTCTTAAAGAAGTCAAACTTTTTAAGAAAATGTTTTTACTGTGAAATACCTGGTTTTAAAACTAGTTTTCAGATAGAAGACTTCTTTCTTTAGAAAGAAATGGGGAAGGCAAGACTGTTTTGTAAAAGTGTAAGATGATTGTCCGAAAGCTTTTTTTTTTTTTTTACAATGTAATGTATTACTATTCATCTCTTTCTAAATGAGAAGTTCAGAAGTAATTAGGGAAGCACTGTTTGAGCTCATCCAGTTATTTTCAATTTCTTTCTTCAGTTCGCACCGCAGCACAAAAGATCATCACGTTAAAAAAAAAAAACAAAAAAAAACCGGACAGCTCTGAAAACTCATTTTCTTTTAAAAACGAAGGGACGGAGGGAAAAAAAAAAAAAAAAAAAAGCCATCCGTTATTTGGGCTGAGTTTGCTCTTTGCTGAAGTGCAGTGCCAAACTCGACGTGATACCGAGAGGGGCTGCCCCTGCCTGCGCCGCGTCTCTGCCTCCCCAGCCCGAGTTTCCTAGCGCCCAAGGGCCACCGCCCAGCTCCGGCTCGTCGTCCTGCATTCAGGTAGGAGCGGGAGCTGCGACGGAAAAGCCGGAGCAGCTACCGAAACTGCGGAAACTCTCGTTGCCGCCGAGATAGTGGGAAAAGCGATACCCAAGCGTGTAACAGCAATGCCAGAGCGAAGGGCTTTGCCCCGCGGTCCGCCAGGCGCTTGCAGGCAGCGGCTCAGGCGGAGCCGAGTATACCTGCTGCCCCTCGCTCGGCCCCGCTCCCCCGCTCCCGGCCGCCCTCGCCTCGGCCCCAGCGCGATGCGCTGGCGGGGGGCAAAGTTGCAAGCGGCGACTTTGCTTGACAAATCACTGGGTTTTTCTCCCTCGTTCTGGAGCCCTCCACAATATAATTACTGTTCAGAGTTTCCCGTGGTGCCCAGATGCTAATTAGTCTAATACATTTACTCCAGATAATTAGTGGAAGTTAGCGTTAATGTGCAAAGGCGAGAAAAGCAGCAAGCTACTGAAGCTCCAGCGGCCGCCCGGCCGTCCCGCACGGCTCGCTCGCCGGGGCCGGGCCGGACCCGCGGCGGGGCCGGGACACACACACACGGGGAGGCCGGTGCTGGGCCGCGCTGCGGCTCTTTTGGCACTCTGTCCAAAAGCGGCACGGGAAATGCTTTGCGCTTTAACCAAATGTACTCCCCCCCACCCGCCATAAATGGGAAAGGCACCTCTGCGTATCTCTGCTTTAGGGAATGCAAAACGAGCTCTCGTTATGAACTGATGAGTTAGAGAAAGGGAGGAGAGGGCAGTGCTGTTGACTGCACCAAGTAAACTTAGGTAATAAAATAAGCGGATACAAGCACAGCAAGTAATCGACAGAAGGGCTTCTCGGGTCGGGGGCGATGGTGGTGGAAGATTCATCCAGCGAGCCCGAGAAAGGCAGAACAAGCTCGCAGTCCTCTCTCTACGCCGCACGCCCCCCGCCCTCTCCTGCAGCCCGGCCAGACTGCCTGCCCGCTTAGCTATTTTAACTACTCTTAATTTGAGGAAAATTACATTTCAGGCTCCATCTGGGTGTGCAAGCAACAATTACAGTTTTGCCGCGATTAAAACACACCACTATCGCCACGTTCCTCTCTTGCTCATGTGTTTTACAATTATGGCTCTTCAACAGCTGCAGTTCAGACTGTGCTAGCCAAGCCCCATCGCCCATCAGGTGTTTCAGGGGCGATTTAAAAAGAGCGAGGGAGGCATTTGTGTCCTGGAACCCGAACTGCAGTTTTGAGGATTTCAGCTCTGAAAAGTTACACACAAAGATTGCTGATGCAAGTGGTGAAATGAACACTTAATGCTATTATTACTGTTTTGCTCAGATGCTGTCCCCGGGATTAAAGAAAAATTAAAACACCTTCTTTTATATGTAGAGTGGTGATAAGTAGGTCTCTCTTCCAGGCTTGTTAAGTATATGACCTGGCAAGTGCCACCTACGATTTTGATATTAATGTATGAAATTCGCCTTTTTTTCTAACAGAGATTGACTTATGGACATTAATGTTTTTAGGTAAAAGGACTGCATTTGTTATTCCTCACCACTCCCCCTCCCGTTCTTACTAACTGGATGGGTTGCGGATTTGACAGCAGCCGCTGGTCCATGCCACCGAACTAAAATAATTTCACAGTGAAAAACCAGCTTGAGAGGACAAGCAACAGAAGGGCAAAACCCATCAAAACCCGAAACTGTGATCAATCTGACCAGAGTCAGGCATACATTAGTTTAAATTAAACAGTTTTGTCTTTCTCACAAATCTTTTTTGAACATTAAACAAAAACTCATGTAATATTTAAATCAACTCTTGTCAGATGCTAAGTGCAACTGAAGAACCAAAATAAAAATTAATGCATTTCCATCCACTCCCAAAAGCTTACTCTGGATGCCACTTCAACAAAATACTTCTGATAAGCAACGCTTAGAAAAGAAGGGTCCTGTTTATCTTATCTATGGGGAAATGTAATTAAGGTAGTTTTATGAAACAATAAAACACCAGACTCCACAGACAGCAAAGGAGTCTCTGTAATATATCTGAGCCTAGACGGGCGTATGTGTCCTGGCTTATGTGCACAAGCCCACACCAAACACGTGCACGTACATATGCTTGCCTGGTTTTAGAATGCAAAATGTATGCTAGAACTAAAATACAAGGATGCCTTTATTACAGCAAGATTTCCCTCAGTGATAAGAAACTCCATTTTCTAAGACCGGAAAGTCACCCACTGCCCATTCACCACCTTTTAACCACCCTCAGAACAGCCAGCAAGGTACAGGCAGTGCTGTGACTGGGACTGACCCTCTTCTCTCTAATCCGAGGTTTGTAGTGATCTACCCACACCTACAGTCTAAATCAGCCAGGCAAAGGGAAGCCTTTTGGGGAAAGACCCAAACTTTCTGAAACAAAAGTAAATGTGCATTCCTATTCTGTAAAAACATTGATCAAACTTCATTCTTCCATACTTAGAAAAGACGTAGTGCACTGCTGCCTTGCTTTAATAGTGTTGGCTCTCATGACAGGCTTTCAATAGACCACATTTTAGGGGTTTTTTTGTGGTCATTGTTTTTTGGTTTTGGGTTTTCTTTGTTGTTGTTGTTGGGGTTTTTTTTTTCTAATTTTGTTTGTGTATTTTCTTTTGTTGTTTTTCAGGTTTTGATTGGTTGGTTTTGTTTTTTGTTTGGTTTTTTTTTAAGGAACGAATCTGAAGTGGAAAATCGCTGGAGCTACCAGCATCAAATCTCCTTTCTATACATATTTTTGGGTGTAATTTCGGACATTTCTAACCCCATGTTCAGATGCCCCGCCATCCCTGATTCTTTCTGCACCATGAAGCACAGCCCGCACTGCTTCATGAACAGACCTGAAGTAGGCAAGCAACCAGTTCTGATCAGAGGTGTCTAATCCCTGCTAAATCTCTTTCTCAGCTCACTCCTGGAAAATTCGGGGCAGACTACCTTTTCTTTTTTAAGGTAAAATTTTGTTGCAATGAAGCACAGAGGTGTCAGAAGAAAAAAGACGGACCCTGAGTCTCTCTGCTCTCACCTCTTCGGAGGTGGAATGCTTTGGCAGCAGAGACGTGGTTGAAATTTGAGCAGATTATACATTTGAGCTTGTGCACAAATGCGAAAAGACTGTCCTAATGCTGGATATTTCTCCATCAACATCAACCAGGTGCTGCTGTTGCAAAAATCCCACCTCCGGCTGCTTGCTCTGTGCGTGTGTGCACGCACAGCGATGCACAGACTTTGTTCTCTCTTCATGTCTGAAATTCATCAACTACTCCCCCCTGTTCCCAGCCCCCCATCCCCTACGTGAAAAAAAAGTGAATCCGTTCAGGCTTTGAATATTGTAAGAAGCCTTGTGTGTGTATTTTTTTTTTTAATCTTCAGATGAATTAAAGACAACCTGACAATGCTGTCATCTGTCTTCAACGTCACATCAAGGCAAGAAATAATGATAACAGAGCAGCAGAAGGACGCCCACTGAAACCTGGAGGATATATATACACATATATATACACACACACATATATGCCTTGAAACAGTTTGAAAGAGAACAAAATTAGATTACCGCTCTTAGGCTATCGCGGTAAGAACATGTGGGATTTTGCGTGTGTGTGTGTATAAATGGTTCATCTTTCCTGCCTTATTTTGTAAAGTGCGTGCTATTCGATCCAAACCACTTCTGTGGGATGGGACAAGAAGACGAGCAGGCACATTCCTCGTTCCCAAACTACCACGACCAATGGAAGCACAAAAATATCTCCCCTCCCCCTCCATCGTTTCAGGTTCACGTTCCAGTTAATAACAAACGTTACTGCTCTCCTGAGGCGCAGGCCAGAGCGGGCACGCTTTACACGGAGGCCCAGGCGGGCACGTTACGCGCAGCTGCCCGGCGGAAGAGGAGCTGCTCCCGGGAGGAAGAGCGAGGAGCGGCTCCCGGGAGGAAGAGCGAGGAGCGGCTCCCCTTTGTCTGCGCGGGCCGCGGGCCGGTGTCGCTCCCGGCCGCCAGGCGGCGCTGCGGGCCCCGGCGGAGCTGAGGGCAGCGCCCGGAGCCGGGCCCGGCAGGGACCCGACGGACGTGGCGGGTTCGGCCGCTGGGAATCGCCCCCAGCCCCGGAGGGCAGCATGGCAGCACAAATGGATTTGCTCCGATAAAAACAGATAGGCCGGACTAAAAAAAGAAAAAAAAAAAAAAAAGTGGTGGTTGGGTTTGGGTTTTTTTTTTTAATCACGCTTGTAATCTCATTCGCTCTGAAAGGTAAATAAATTGCAGTTGTGTGAAAAACAATTGGTGCTACATGTGTTCATAACAGATGGGATCTTATCACAGTTTAACTGTAATAAATTCTGACTTCTGGAAATTGTAATCTCTACTCCATGCTGGATGTCTCTTTTCTACTGTAATAATAGGGCTACAAACTCTTGAGAGCAAGCAGAAAACTTTTCGGTGCTAGCGTTGCTCAAGAGCCAGGGCATGCTCCTGCAGCCTCTTCCCAACTGCAGCTCTTTCAAAGTTTGCGTGAAAACGCACCTGGAAATCAAAAGGGACCGAAAAACCTGGCGCATAGGGAGACAAACAGCTGATCCTTCCCCCGCTGGGTAACATTATTTACTAAGGCCAACGATAATAGTCCTTAAAATACAAGCAGAAAACCTAAGAACGAGCTCTCTGTGTGGAGAAGCCCTGGCAAATGACAGATCACGCTTTGCTTTGTGAAGAGAGAAAATGTGAGAAAAAACCGAGCCCCCGAGGAAGGGGGAACCAAACTTTAGATTAATCCCCCTGCGCTTCAGCTCACAAAATTAAAAAATAAATTTGAATAACCACTGAAAGGATAAAATTATAATAATAAATTGTCCATATTCACTGAGGCTGCGGGACTAATTATTTTCACCATCTCGGCTTCCCATTGCTGTTTATCAAGTCGCAGGATAAATGCTTGTAAATCCATTACATTACCATAAATCCTTTCGCCACTTTCTTTTTGGCCAATGCTTTTGCAACATTAATTGATTTTATTGCACTTCCTGAAGTCACTGTTTATTAAACTCAAGCAACTTCTCTCTGGAAGCGTTGGGTTTTTCCATCGACATACCAAACCCGTGAACGGGAATTACTGAGGCTACTATAGGATCTAGTCCCTTCCGCCCCACGCTGTGATCTCGATGGCAAATGCGAACTGCAAATTACAAGTTTCTAATAATCTACGCTGTTACAGAAAACAGCCCCTTTATCGCTGGTGAAAAACTAGTCTAGATCCAAACACCACCTTTCTCCATTGGTTTTAAACGGGGGGAGGAGGCATGAAATGCTACTGGGCGATGGAGATCTAACACACTAAGAAACACACTGCGAGTCTTTTACATTACTTGATGGACAGCAGTTATTTTTAGTAAAGGATTTTCGATGTGTAACTAGAAGTCCAGTGCAATTTAGAAATGAGTACACAGGCTCCAGGTTTCTCAAACCCTTCTCCTTTTTTCTTCAATCAGCTTAAGAAAACTAGACACAACCAGCCTTAAACTGATAAATGATTTCTCACTTAATACCAGCTGATTTCCAGTTCCTTTACCTGTCACGCTAGCCCCGTGATCATTACTTAGAAGCGTTAAAAACTACAGCGCTCCCGCTCCGTCCCGCGCGGCGCGCAGGCACCCTCGGCAGCGAGCCCCCTCCTCTCCCCGGCGGGTGCGCCTTCTCACAGCCATTGCCATCCGTTTCCATCAGACCTAACGAGGCAGCGTCCCCGCCATCGGCGGGTGCTACGGAGTCACCTCGGGGCACTTCAGTGACGCAAGAGTCTTGTAAAACGCAGAGGGATAATTACTACAGATCACAGAAGACGTGCAGAACTGCTTGTTTTAGGTAGGACAGCATAATGCCGGTAATTACGAATGTACGCTTCGTGTTACAGGTTCAGCGTCTGTGCCCTATCCTTGGCTCCCTCAGCCTTTTTAGTCACATAAGCTGCTACCCACGAAGATGTTTTGCAAAGGTGAACGCATCAGTTGTTAGTGATGCGGTCATTACTTACAATGGGAGGAGGAGGGGTAGGACAGGGGAAGAAAGCCAGGGAGCTGCCCCCTGCCTGCGCCTGACCCCCGCGAGCGGCGGGCGAGCAGGGCAGGGCTCAGGGCCCCCCCGCCCGCGGGACCTGCTGCGGCGCCTCCGCGGGGCCTCCCGTTCGAGACGAGCTACGAGAGAAAGGCCGGAGCATCTCCCTGCCTTCCTTCTGCGCGGGACGCGGATGGGGCAAAGCTGCAGCTCGGCGTCCTGCCGGCACGACCGGGAGAAGCCGTTCGGCTTTTTCACGGCAAAGCGTCCTGTTTGGAAAAGACCACCTCTGCAGTTCATCCACTGCCACAGCTTTAGAGGGGTCGGTTCAGCTGGGACTTGGACGCACAGCTCAGATGTGAGGACTCACACTCTGTACAAGGGAAGTAATCCCACTACTAGCACCCTTTCAGCCACCACAGGATCTAAAACTGCAGCTGCAATGTAATGGTTTCGTTTCACTGAAGTTAGTAAACATTAGCCTAGATTCTCAAGCACACCAATCTATCTTACAGTTGCAGAGAAAGGTGTCCCCTCTTGTACAATTCACAGCCCTTAATCTCTTTGTGGAGATGTATTTTTCCCTACCAGGAAAGATCAACTACTACCATCATCTGCTGCATTCTTTCTCCATGCATGAAGTACTTGTCTTGAGGCAGAGCAATATGCATCAATTCCCTGATCTGAGAGATTTCAAACCCACAATCCTCACTTCTTATTAGGGTTCCTCAGTCACCTGGCTATTCTAATGTGGCAAAAATCTTCATTCTCTCCTTTGAAGGCATTTCACTTTGCATAAAAGTGCACTGAGCCAGGGGAAAAGAGAAGTTAAGGCTGTGGTTATGGTGCTTACCAAAGCCCAGAGCTCAGGTGTCCCAGTCAGTGCTCAGATCTAATCATGTTCCTACCCACTCTCTTTGCACAAGAAAAAGCTTTAAACATTTGCAACATGTCCTTTTCACCCTAGATGGTAATTATAAGAGATGAGTCTCCTACTCTACTCAGGTGGAATTGGAAAAAATCCAAATCTGTAGCCACCAAGTTATTAGATAAATAGCTAACTGAATAGGCACTTTTGAGTCACCAATTTTTCAAAGAAAGTAGAAACCACCATGGCATCTTAGGTGACAGCAAGCTTTGCCTGACAAGGCTTTAGTCAAACGTAAGGTTTCCCACTGCATGCACTGATTATAGAGCAAAGAAAAACTGGTTCTTGCTGTACAGTTCCCAGCTTTGTAAGTGAAAATATTTCTCCTCTTTGGCCTGTATTTTTGTTACTTTGCCCCACCCTGTATGGAACCACTGATAACCATCCCCACTAACCTGCTCACCACTGCCTAGATCAGGCTACCACAGAAATTCACTGATGGAGATCAAAACAAACCCAGTCAAAATCTTACTTGTCCCTACATATTTTTACAACAAGATTAGAGTTAATTTTTTCAACTTCTAAAGAGAAAAACAATTGCCTTATAGCCAGTTTCCATCATGAAATACTTGAGCTCAAGAGTCTGAGAACATTCATAAGATTTTTTTTTTCCTGCTTCCCCTTTCAATTCCTCTTCTTTTGCAAGATTACAATTTCCTTAAATACATATTGCACCAACAGGCCCAAGGAATGTGTTCCAGATAAAACAGATGAGTAGAAATAAGTGTGGGGGTTGTTTTAGTTTTATTTACTGATTTAAGAAGGATCAGCTGCTAAATACATTTCAGTAGAGGTGTCAAACATTTTATGAAGAGAGCTGATCACATTTATAATGATGGTCTTCAGGCTGACTTTATGGAGTTAGGGTAAAATGTTATGTTTGATCAAAAGCAGATATCCTTCATACATCAATAGGTTTATAAAAAGATTGAGAAAGGAATTTAGACCAGATGCAGCAACTAATTTTTCTAGTTTAACTGTGTAATTTGGTTGAGAAACAAATGGTTGTTGATGTATCTACAAAACAGGTACTGACAAATTCTCTGAGAAAACTGGCTATTCATAGTGCCACAATCTTGTTTTACAGTTAAATAAACTGGGAAAGTGTTACAGCAGGTCTTACCTCCTCAATGAACAGCCAACACATTTAATACTATTTTAATGTACCTATTTCTAAAGTAACTGAGCAAATATGGTACAATTTCTTGCATGTAGATACTATTAAAGTAAGCAAAAATACTGCTTAACTCTACCTCTACTGATAGTTATACCAGTATAGTTTAATCCCTCTTAGAGAAGGTACTTGTGAATCATCATAGCTGTGTATAAACCAGGTCACAGGTTATGAAAAAAGCTAACTCTGTAAGGGAGAAAATATTTATTCTAACTAAGACACTTAAACTTGTATAAACAGTGTTCCACATGGTTAATTGTGTTCGCTGGTTAATGGGATCGTGTCAATTTACATTTATACATTTAAGCTATTAAAACTTGCACACACCCTAAATCCACAATGTAATGTGAAATTCTAGTCAGCCTGAAATCAGTAGAAGTTTTCTGAGAAAGGCAGGATTTCTCCTGGGACAAAAGAAGCCCTAAAGCTTACAAATTCTAATTTCAAATGTAAGACTGTGTAACACAGTTGTACAATTCATGACAATTTGGGAAGGCACTTGGGAATACCTCGGAGCAAACTATGGGAATTTTGGTTTTCTCTCTGTGATGAGAAGGTTTAGAGGACAAAATCTGAAGAGGCCATGCAAGGTACATCCATGTAAATAGGTAAGAAAGAAAACACTGAACACCTATACAGAGAAGAGCATGTTTTAGCCGTTGTATCACAGACACAGTCAACTTGGAACTGATGCCTGTCAAAATAATCCGAGCATGGGGAGTTTAATCAGCACATCTGTCTGACCAGTCACGTCTCATGTTTTAATTCAAGAAATGGTTTCATTTCAGTGATGGGTGAGATGTGTGCATTTTTACTTTTTGTATGTTATTTAGACAAAGAGAGTCTTGTCCAGGTCTTTTGCCAAAAAAACCCCAGAAAAATACTTTTAACTTAACTAAAAAAAACCCCAAACCTTAAATTCCTTCATATTCATAAGAAAATAAAGGACTGTGAAAGGTTCTACAAGTTTGTTTGGTTGTTTATGCAGAGTACCTCTGAAAATATCTACGTCTGTTCTGATAGCTAATAATCTTGGATGAACCAAACCAATAAACATTTATTATTGCATAAGTAATTTATGTCAGCTTTTGTATGCATAGATACACAAACTAGTTTGCACACTAACCTGAGTACCAGAAGAATAATGTAGTGAGTTGTGCATCCCCATCCTGGAAACAATTATTGCATAACCATGTCATTTCATCAGCTATTAAATGGTAAACTCATTTGTGCAACATTTTTCTAGGTTTTTTTTTTTTTTTTTTGCAGACATTAAAATGAGGACAGGCATATTTCTGTGAAGTCTCTTTTGATGTATTTTGTAAGCTTCCTTTTATCTGTTCTAAACCCCACAACACTTCCCCCCACCCCCCTCTCCCCCCCCCCCCCCCCCCGAATTAAACTATCCCCTCCACACCCGCATTACAAGCTGTCCTTAGGAATGCAAGTACATACAATCCTGGAAGTGTAATAATCACCATCTTGCTTATTACCTGGGACCTCCAGGGCTGACTCACAAACCTTTACACCTCGAGTTAAATATCCTAGCAAGCAGCTGTAGCATATTCATATCCGCTGTTGGCCAGATGCAGCCACAGAGAGGGACGCATAGCACAGTGAACAGTGGGTTACATATGCATACCTACTCAAAAGCAAGTTAAAGATTGGCTAGAGACTAATCCATTTTATAGGCTCAGAAATTGATTTTCAGAGAAGCTGAACTACAGGTGCTCAAGTCTGTTAAAAAAAAAAAAATCAGCCTAACTCTGGTGGTTCTATTAGCAGGGCTCACTGCAGCATAGGAAAGCACAGGAAACATTACCTTAGTCTGGTATTCCCTAAGTCTGGGTCCATTGTGTGCTGCATGACACAGTTACTCTTTTCCTGGAGTGGTGGCTAAAGGCATTTGTTTATAACCACAAAATTAAGGATAAAACTGACTGTAAATGTTATCCATAGCAGTAACATTCAGTTATTTTTGGATGCAATGTACAATACACTTAATCAAATCCTCATCAGAAAAATAAGAGGCAACAAGACATTATAATCTATATTACTGATAAGTAGTGAGAGTATTGGAAATTAACCAGTTGTAGAAATCAGCTCTGGACCAAGTCAGACAAAACTGGTGTAAGTGAAACGGGAGAACAAACTCAGTAAGTGGGTCTCTAAATGTTTAAATTTCAGGAAGGCAAACTAGTGTAGTTACATCAGCTGGACTGTGGAGCTAATAGGTTGAATAGGGAGCAAAGTCTTACTAATACTTCACATAAAGAATGTTTAAATAGTCAAGAATCTACACTCCAAACACAGTAAAAAGAAACCCAGGAGAAGGTACTCCAGGCCTAACTGGATGCACTACCACCCCAAGAAGTATTAGGTGTGAAAAGAGAAACAGAAGGAACGCATGGGGAAAAACACTTGTGTGTGCTCATTGGTCCTTAACTGAGAAGCATGGGGTGAAGTGACACTGCCAAGAGAGGAGCTATCCCAGACTTTGCAAAGGGCATTAAAGTAGATGAAGATTTTTTTTCAGTTACATAAATGAAAGAAAGAAACTAATGCAGTAAAGATAATACAGGCCTGTTCCAACCTCAAATTGGTATGTTGCATTCATTTAAATGAGAAGGGCAATACAGAGCATGGGGTGAAAGGGAAAAAAACAACTGATAGGAGTGACACTAGAGAATAAAAATCAGGTGAAGTGCAAATGAAATCCAATCTGGCGTAGCCCCAAACTATAGGAGTCTAGTTAATCTCCACTCCAACTCAGAACTCTAGGATTTGAGACGACAACAAGGACTTTCTACCAAACTTAAACAAAACAAAACTGACACAAACCAAATAAAGACTAGTATAAGAATTGAAAGATAGTGCCTGACATTGATATTTTTTCATTTTGTTTCCAGTAATAGCCAACACTTTACAATAACAAGTTGAAAGCAACAATGCACAGAAAATAAATAAAAATATTTAAGAGATATAGCCTAGGATTATTGAAAGTAGATGACAACACATTAAACTTCCTCTGATTTAAAAACAAACCTCAAATCTCAGTATTATGTGCTAAAAAAGCATAAATGGCATAATTCCTCAATATTAATTTAGGATGACTGCTAAAATACAATGATTGTGGATCACCCCTGTATGGCAGCTAGTGCAACTTTCAACAGAGCCAAGGAAAAGCAATAGCATTGTGTAAAAGTCTAGGAAGAGCTCACCTGAAATACTGCATTCACTCTAGCCACCTGCATTTGACAAATTGACTGGAATTAGAGCAGGTAGAGGAGGCCTGCTAGGTAGATGAGGGCAATGGAAAGCTTATTTTATAAAATGAGATTAAACAAGCTTGATTTATTTAGTCTACTATAAAAAAAAGCTAAGAGAGGACAGGATTGCCGTCTAACTTTTAGCTAAAAAGCTGAGAGAAAAAAAAATTTAAAGATGACTTTGGCATGAGTCCAAATGGACTTTAGCTGGCCATGAATTTTTTTACAGTATATGGTGGTAGCTCATTGGTTTTGACTTTATCCCAAGTCAGTTCCAATGGCAAATGGTTCACTAGCAATGTTGTAAAGCAATCACATTCTGTAACAGCCATCCTCTGGGAATAGTGGGAATAAACCACACAAGTGTTGTTAAGATAGAGTACAGCACACTTCAAAAACAAATTATCCAATGTGACGGCTGCAGTAGGGAGGGGAGGACTCAGTAACCCAGCGAGTGCTGTCCAAAGCCTTGCACAATGGAGGAGTTGGTAGATAGAATTAAGTTGACCATGATTAAACAGCATTTTTATAATGCGAAGAACTGTATAATACCAATGAGGAGGTAAACAATAGTATAAAGGCTATTTTTCCTTCTCACACTTAAGAAGCCCTAGCTTGGTATTTAACAACAGAAGAAAGTTGCAAAACAACAATGTAGACACAATCACATTACACTTAAAAGAGTTACAGAATTCCCTTCTGAAGTGCAAAGCCATTATGACAGAACTTACTTTTTCCCGCGGAAAACAAGTTACTAACAGAACCCATAGAATCTCAAGTCAAACACATCAACTTTTAAATTTTTGAACAAAATAAACCTAAAGAATTCTTCCTTAAAATGAAATACCATATTGCAAGATACATAAACAACAAACAACCTAAAGGCTACTCCGATATAAAAATTCAAATCCTTTGTTTTAAAGGAAAACAGATCTTTATGACGTTTGCTTTCAATAGCAAAGGGAATAACATTTGAACCAACAAAAGCTTAAGTAGATGATGATTTGTAAAGGGATTTTTCCTGATACATACCTCAAAAATCTCCAAAAGAAGTTAACGTGATGGCAAACATTCCTCAGAGAGAAAAGAAGTAATGGAAGTTCAGCTGAGGCACTGACCTGCTCGCAGTCCCGGCAGGTGCTGCTGCTGCTGCTCCCGCGCAGGGCCCTTCCCGCAGGGCGCAGGTGCCAGGGAGAGCCAGGGCCGGGCAGCACCTGCCCCTCAGGGCCCTTCCTTCTCCAAGGACAACGTAGCTGCTGCTTCCATCTTCCCCGGCAGCCAAACACCGGCTTCGTGCCATTCCTGCCTGCCCTTGGGGCGTGGAGCGCACTTGGGACGAGGGCTGATCATCCCCAGGTGAGCAAGTCACTACTCACAGGTTCTCTCAGTTTGCCCAATTAGTGTTACTCAGTGCCCCGTTCTGGGATGGAGCTGGTGATTGGGCAGATTCCTGTGAGGCAGCTGTAAATTCTGGGAGATGGCTGCAGTGGATGCATCCAGGCTGGGTTTCCTCCCACCAGTGACCCGGGAGGGGGGACATGCACATCCTTGCTTTCTCCAGAAGCTCTGGCTGATGCCTCACGTGCCTTTGGGCCCTCGCTGCTGAGGGGAGGCACAAGGGAACCTTCTAGAACCCCCGGGGGTGATAGTGACTCACGGTTCACGATATTTAAAGAACAAAATCATATCTCAAAAAGGAAGAACTCTATTCACTAGTCCTGTTTTGGAAATCTAGAATGATCTCCTCAGTAAGAAAACCAACTGGTCTTGGGCTTTTATTCTGAAAAATGTTATCACTGAATGTTTGTGTAATGCCTGATACCTACAGTCTGCTAAGACATTAAACAAGGATCCAGACTCCTGCCCATAGCATGTAAACTGTAAAAGTGATAGCAGAACTGATCTCTTCCTTCCAGTTTGCTGAAAAAAACCCCGATCCATCTTCATGGGCTTTTCAGGAGTTACTCTCTGCTGAGAATACAGCTGGGACGAGTTCACATTAAACATGCCTGAACAGCCAGCACCACGTAATTTCATATGGGCTAGAAAGTAGCCATATAGTGACATCTTTTAGGTGCTACTGAATTAAAAGCTACACTTACTTACTCATTAAAAAGGTTCTAATAAGGCCATTCAGTCCATACTTGAATTGTTAAAACCTGTATTAGGGAAGAACATTAAAGTGGAGCTACAAGAACTACACAAAGTAGAAAACAAACTATTTTAAGTACATATTAAGAGTTCCAACTCTTAATATTTGACATCATGAGCAGCAGGTCCTAGTTGTATACATTCATTAATCTCATCCTTTCCTTGAAATGTATAGATTGCCATTTTACTTTTCTTAGAAGTAACCAGAGCTAAAATCAGAGCTAAAATCAGTAACAGAGATAAATGATAGAAAAGTAACAGTGGAAGTTCTGGGGCTTGGACATTAATGTTTTATTAAGGCTTTGAGACAGTACTCATGACAAAATTAGGCAAACATAGGTGACAAAAACAAGCATGAAGAAAATAAAGTCTTTATGGTTAAAAGGTCTAATATGTAAGAGCTTTTTAGTGAACTAGGACAAATATTTATTTCCTTCCCCTTCTCAAAGGAAAGCAACTCAGTTTTCTTCTCCTGGGCTCATATATATGAAGTTGATGGAGCATTGTCACACTCAAAAACTCTTCCTTTTGGCAAAAATCCTCTTGCTTTTTGGCAAACAAGGGAAGAAAAAACTTTTCCTTCTCTCCAGAGCATTTATTAGTTTGCTAATGACATTGAACACAAAATGTGAAGGATATGCAGTTCGTAACACCTCCAAAGGACACAGAAATAGTAGGCCAATAAGGGTGGGAGCTTGTAAGAGCTATGCCTACTCCACAAATGTGACGTTTTCAGATCTCTCAGCTGCATTTAGTAACAGAGATACACATTTTCTGTAAGTGCAAGCAGAGACAGACTGACAATTCATCTACATACAGAGTTGTGATGGTTTGACTGAGGGCTTGACTGCACATGGAATTATTCAAGAATAAAAGCAGCATTCTTACTGAATAACTGTCTCATGCAGACATGTTTGTTCTAGAATACAAACTAGAATAAGGTAATTATGTATGTGATAAGCTTCTATATGTAGAATAATTTTGTAGGGCTGTGAAAATTAGATTCAGATCCTGCCTCAACATGAAAGAGTTTTCAAGTAAAGTAATTTCTTAAACTTGGATTTTTGAAATTTTCTTCATTCAAAATTCTGGTAATCCTGTCCAGGATTTTTTTTTTCTGTTGAAACTAATTTGTCTTACTCTGTCTGAGAACAGGTTTTAAATACATGAGATCACTGTAGATTTCCTGTACTTTTCTTACAAATTTCATGTAATCCGGAGTCTTACCTGAGGTCAACTCTCTGAAATCTGGATTTATGTGTGGCTTGAACTCATGTCCTATCATTCTAAGGATATTCTGACTTGACAGTCTTCCAGTATCAGTTCCACAGTTCACTAGAGTGAGGATTTCTGGCCCTTCTGTTTACTCATTCCCACAGCACATATTCCAGCTGCCTGTGCGTCAGCAGTCTCTGGTCAGATGTCTCTATGAAGTGCTAGGAGGATGGAGAATCACACAAGTTCCAATTGCCTTCTGGCACGAATAGAGCAGAAAGTGCCATTTCAGGAGGGACATCCACAACTGTGGTCTGCAAAAGTTTGTACAAGAAACTGCAAAAGATATGATAAAATAAATTACTAGTCTTTAGCTTGAAAGAACTAAAAATTTCAGTATCAAATCCTGCATGATAAAGAGACCAAAGCAGTTCTAAAATGTATATATTTCATATCTCTGTTGAAAGGACTGTGAATGTCCTACCTTCTTCCTCACCTCTCAGTCAGCATGGAAGTTGCAGTGAAAAGTCTTTAACAGCACTGTGAATTTTAGGATGTAAAAGGAATGGTCCAAGGCAGAACTAGGGAATCTAGACCAATTGATCTATAGATTAGAGGGTTTTCTGGAATGTGACTCACAGAATCATTGTTCATGGTGTATCACAATATGAAATACCTTCATGAGGGAAGAAGACATTCTACTTCCTCAGCACCACTCTTCTTATATCATAACCCCTAGCCCACCAAGTTAAAGTGGGCCCAGACAGCTGCAAATCGATGTTTTAAAAATCAGCTTATTATTTCTAGCTATACTTGAATTGATTACCTTAAAAAAAAAAAAAAAACAAAGCTGTAATTATAGTACAACTGTGTATACACTTCATATACTTCCAATGTATAATTTTGTCTTGCTGCTATACTGCTAAATGTAGTTTCAGTAGTGCTATCTTTATGGCATAATCTATGCTGTGTCACAGTGGGTTAAATTAAATCTTAAATTAAGAAGTTCCTTAGTGTCTTGGATCACTGGTCTTTCCCTTTTCAGAAGAGAAAAATGTAGATAATGTCATTAGTAAAATATAAACACAATTTTAATATTTCTCCACTACTAATTTTTAAAGCTTAAAAATTTTTTAAAGAGGAAAAAGTCAAGACATCTGAAGATTCTGTGCAGGTCAAGCATGGCTTGTTCTGTGGAGTCCCCTCCTATAACTAATTTGCTAAGCAGACATCAGCAATGGAAAATCCTTTTAGTATAGGTGCTGTCCAGCTACAGAATTGCAAAACCTTAGGTATAGGGATTAGCATTATTTTAGGAATGATGGAGGGAAGCCTGCATCCAAGGCTTTGCTAATCTGAAAGAGTAGTAATGTGTCAGGCTTTTAGTCTGATCCTCTTGTGCAATAGTCACATCTGACAGTATTTTGGGTTTAGGTGTCTTAAATCTACAATAATTACTAGTCTGTCTGTGAGTTAGTAAACTGGCCTGAAACAGCTTTTGGACAAGTGAATGATCAGAGATGACATAAAGAAATATTAATTATGTAAAAGTATCAACTTTTGGCCTTGCAAGCTGCTTAGTAGTAGAAAGACTTTTTCTGTCTTTCCAAGGATAAAAAAACCCCTTGTTCTTTCCTTGCTTTGTTGGGGCTTTGTACCTTAGGTAGGTCTGAGACAAACACCCAAATTACTGTAGAGCACATGGGGAAACAACAGGGACATTTTTCTTGGATGACCTATGGCAAGAAGTGCCTTAAGACTTGTAATGCAGATTGAACCAGCACCTCTCATTCAGCAAAAGACTGATAACTGTAAAAGAGAAAGAGAGAAGTGAGGAAACAGGGATGAAATTACAGCCCTTTTGTTCTCTGATGCTAAGCCAGAGATGACTGAGCAGAATTGATGGCAGCAGGAGGATTACCCTACTGCCCCACTAACTCAAGAGGCTGAGCCCTGCTCTAACATCTCTGGGTACCTGTGGGCAGTGCTTCACACTCACAGCCGTGCAGTGACTGACAGATGAGGAACAAGTCCATGAACTTGTGCAGCAGACATCTATTCCTGCTTCTCACTAATTCCCATGCAACCACTCAACTCTCCACCACCTCTACTAGTGAAACTGTGTTGCTGGTTATTAATGTTCCTTTAACACATACCTTTTCAACTTTGTCATTTACTACTGGCAGAAGAGATTCTTGTAATGTTTTTCATTACAGTATTTGGTATTTCAATATGTCATTATTATTAATAGATTGGTTTAATTCTAAAATACGTCAAGGTGAAAGTTCATGGGGAAAAAGGAAGGGTCACGAACTTATACCAGAAAACTCACATAATGTCCAAACTATTTTATAACATTAGGGAAAAAACCCCAGTAAATGAACAGTATGCTACAAGAGCACAATACATTCCCTTATTATTCCTTCATACAGGTTACCACTCATTGTGGAGATGGGGTACACAGCCCTGCAAGGATTACACATCCTTTTTTCAGTGGTGGCAGATGCTTTCTCCTTGCCAGTACTGAACATTTTCTTAGTCATAATTTTGACTCTCCATCCAATTTCCAGCTGCATGGATGCAGCACATCAAAATACAAATCACTGTACATTTCAGCATCCTAGAGTTATTGGCAGCAACACTTTTCCCTCAAAAACACTTTCTTTTACTGTTCTTCAACTGTGTAGTTAAGCTTTGTGCTGCATGCTCTCAGTAGACTTGATTCTGTAAAACAGTGATAAGACACACTTACTCAGAGAGTCTCGTCCTGATAAATTAAAGAGTTGGCCTAAGGACACTACACCTTCATGTTGAAAGGTGCTCAGTGCCTTTGCAGTCAAATAAAACCTGCATAATAATTAAATAATACCTTTTAGATATTACATATACAAGTGCTATTGATTGAGATAATGGACTTAACAAAGCTGGCACAGTCTCAGAATTACTATTTCAGATATCTTAAAAACATGTTCTGTTTGTGGATATACCACATTTATAGCTGCTTCACAAACCACTGCCACATCACTAGTGTTTGCCTTCTAACAGCAAAGTGCCTAGTTAAATGCAGAAGTCAAGAAAACAAAATTCTGCATAGCAAAGATGTGATTTTGTACATCAATATAAATATACACAAAACTTTTAAAGATAAAATTTACTTCTGAACACATGTTACATGGATTGAAAACTGGAACATCATTTTTCAATTAAAAATTCTCTTTAAATAAAATTGACACTTGAGGGTAGGTGGTTTTTTTGTTTTGGTTAGCAAAACCAAGGTCAGTTGAGAAATAAATATATTAAAATCCCTTACATCTGAAAGATTTTCGTACTAACCATAAACTCTAATAATAGTTGCATTCTCTTAGGAGGAACAACTGGCACATTGATTGTATAATGTCTGCTTGACTTGGGTTTGCAGTACCTGTATGAGTTCAAGAGAAGAAAATGCCTATTCCACTCTATTCCAGGTTGCACCTAGACTATGTAGTGAAATGAGCCTGTTAAGGCCAAGTCCCAACTCAGCCATGCAATTTTTAACTCAGAACAGAACTGCTCAGGCTAAAATTCTCTTTTCTTGGAGTATTTTTTCAAAGATACATTAAAAGAAAAGGTGATGTTTATGTTCAAGCTCTGTGGCTATTCTAGGAAAATAATTGAGACAGAAGTCCTCTGCTCATGAAGCAAGTGCACTGTTAACAGGAGCTCTCTTCATTGGATGGGCTTCTTAGTGATACTCCCCCCTTCCCACATCCCCCCAAAAAAATCACCAACACTGGGAAATCACCTTGTGGGGCACACAAGGTGATTGGGTAAAGATTGGCATCTGGTTCTGACCTGCAATATTGTTTTGATAAGATAAAAGCTTTTGCACTACTGTCAGGAAGCAGCAAGGGCAGCTGCTCTGACAGAATAGGGAACCAAGGGCAATGTCACCAGGGCAGGATCCTGGCTGTCCCAGTGAGGAAGCAGGGCAGGACCATAGACAGCAGCTGATAGTCAACCAAGAGTACAGACAATTAGACAAGTTTGTGGTGATGAGGCCGATCCAGGGTCAAGCTGGCAGTCTATCTGCAGGTCAGGATCAGATCCAGTGAGTGCAGCTGGGATCGTGACCTCTGAGCAAGTTTGTGGTGATAAAATGAGGCCAAGGCGATCAGCCCATGGTTTAGGCTCGGGATCAGTGGGACCCATGATCATGGTCTTGCCCAGGCAGGGACTGAGGAAGCTCCAGAGCCTGTGGACATTGGTTGGGGGAGACCACAGGTGAAGTTTTTGAGTTGTGAGGGCCCTGACAACTACGGAGTAGAGTACTGTCACCAACTCATGTCATGTGGGCCATTCAAAATGCCTTAGAGATGCTAAGAATTTTACCTTGTAATGTTTGAGTCTTCCTAGAGATAAAACAGTTATCCCAGAGTTGTCATGTTCCCTGCAAAAAGTGTTAATCATTCCTGTATATTATTTAAATCTGACATACTGCTTCCATTCAAACCCAAGTTACTTTGCCAGTGAAAGAAGAGTGGAAAATGAAAATCAGTAACCCGTAGAGATAGATGTATAATTCTGCATATGCCCAGAACTCAAAATTTAAGAAAATCATCCCAGGGGCATCTCTTTAGTAAAGTTTCACTACAACAACAACAACTGGGGAAAAAAAAAAAAAAAAAAAAAAGAGAGGTCTTAGCTTTGTCTGAAACTTTTTATTCATTTCATACAGAACAAGCCTAGTGACTGACATATATAGCCACTTATCTGAAGATAACAATTACTCTTACTGCAGAAGTGTGTGAATTTTATGCTGCTCATAGAGTCTCAATTTGGACTCATTCTAAGGTTATTCACTAGAGAAAAATTATGGCATATAATAGGCTTTCTGCTTATAGTGATTTTTTAAGGCAGTTCATATTGGCTTATTTTGTGTAAATAAACAAGAATTGAGAAATCTAAGGCTAGGTAGAGGTCAGATTTTGTCACTTAGGGTCTATTCCTAAAAGGCCTCTTCTTGCAAATAGTACCTTATCCAGAATGCACAAAAGTGAAAGTTTTAGTCAATTAAGTTTGTTTAAATGGCATTATGGGGGATAAGCCCCAACTGTTTCAGAAAGTGTTATCCTAGTGTTCAGAGACCTTGTACTTAGGCAGTCAGCCAGAATCTATCACCATGGATTCACAACAATCAAGGCCTTGACAAGTTTTATGTCTAAAGAAAACCAGTTAGTCAATTAATGGTTAAAGACTTCAAAACATCTTTTTGTTAGTATGACACTGATTCGAAAGATAAAAGACTAAGGAAATCTTTTCAATAGTTTTCAGTTCTTTTCCCCAAATCTTCTGAGGAGGGGAAATGACAAAAAAACCCTCCAACCACAAATCCTGCTAGAACACATAATAGTTAACTAGTAGCCAATGGTTTAGCGTAACACTTCCATTAGCAATTGGTACATTTCCTCTAAAACAGAAAGAAACCTTCAATGGATTTTACGGTTTCAGACTTCAGTCTTTTCTTTAATTGGATGTGGCCATTTAATTTTGAATGAAGTAGTTTTTCTTTTATTGCATTCTGATACATGCCAGCTTTGACAGAGAAAGCCAGCAACATAATGCTCATATGGCACATTAAGAGCCACACTCTGTTGTGGCTTTGCACTTCAGAGACCCTAAATTCTACAAAATTTGTTCATTAAAAGGCTTGACTACAGCAGTCTCAATAACTGAAGGAGGCAGAATTTCTTTTTTGCAAAACCTGTTTTTGAACTCTGTGAAGGGAGAAAATAACACATTATCTGCCCCAATTTCTCTTCATATTCTTTAGCTAGCTCAATCAAACACAGCTGCACGAACTGCAGGAGCTCCTTAATGAAATTCTGTGGCCCTGGTAATAAAGAAAATCAGACTGCATCATCACAGAGATTTTGCTCATCCTGAAAACTAACGGTATCTTTCAGGAATCTGTATTTCTTCAGAAAACACATGGTTTTCTAAAGCTACTGAGAACTCACCGCTCTAAGTGCCATTGAGCAGACACTAAATATTACACTGAGGCTCACAATCATCATAATGCAAGTATGTGCATACACACTGCCTTGTAGATTTTATTTGTTTGTGACTTTGACCCTTCTCAGCAGCCATTTGGATGCCTTCTAGAACAGCCACAGATTTAAGATGTGCCAGATCCTAGGAATCTCTCAAAGAAAATGTGCACCCAGTACGTGCCTGCACAACTCTGCTGACATCAGCAAGTTTTTTCATGAACATAAATTGTTTGCTGAAGGAAAATCCAGTGTTTTCTCCTAATGGCCCAAATTTGGGAAATTATCCCTATTAGGATTAGTGTTCTAACAGAAAAATGCTAGCACATCACTGGTCTCAGTTTTCACTGAAGTTCTGCAATCCAATGAAGTCCTCATTAGCAGTGATGGCTTCCCAAACACCAGTTTTCTTGGTACCCAAGAGATCCAGCTATGTAGATGACCTTGAATATACAATTTAGATATTCAAATGCAGTGAGTGCATCTGCAGACCTTGCCTTAGCTTTAAGAATATCCTATGTAGAAGTATAAGATCCAAAGCCAGAGAAATAATGTATTCTCCTGTATGAGTTTCAACACCAGTCTGGAGAATTCTTTGGCCTAAAGCTGCCCAGGATCCTTCTACTGTAGACCAAATTTTATTTTTCAAATTATTATTTTCAGGTTAGTTTCTTCTTTTAACAGTGAACAAACCTGCAGCAAAACCAATTCTCCAGTGGCAAAATACTGCACAGGTCTTCCTCTCTTCCGCTCAGACAATCAACTTCTGTTCCTTAATTGCATCTGTCTGAATAATTTTAAACCCATCTTTTACTTTTTTTCCTGTACAAGTTCAATAATTGTTATACTTGAAGGTACCTGCAGAGAAGATTGATGAATCATCTTCCAGCAGCCATCAGCTTTCAGAATGTATAAATTGTTTATTCAGGCTTCAGTCACAGAGATCAAATAGTCTCTTCACTCATATCACAGTAGCAGCTTTATCAGTAAGGTAGACGCATATGCGTTCCACAGTTGCCACCATTTTCAGAAAAACAACCTCAAAGCATCAACCAGGATTCATTATTTTTATTTAAATAGATTCCCCAAACATCACAGAGTCTAAGGAATGGTAAAGGGCAGACTGAGGACAGCTTGTATGGGAATTAAGAAATTACATGTCCTTAGTGCTTTTTCCCATGTTAATATAAACAGTGCTTACTAAAGTTCAAGGTGCTGACTTCAGCTAAGCAGGTGAAAGGTGCCTTTTTCCACAAAACTACTATCAACCTGGCTGACGGCCTATCCACCTCATAGCACTGGCAAGGGATTTTCTTCTGTGCATAAATTACACTAAATTAACCATCCCTGGCAGGTCGGTGGTAAAACTATATATTTTTAGTGAAGCCAGCAGTTGGGATTTTCAAGGGCATTTTTCTTTTTGTTTCGATGGGAATAGCAGGGAAAGAATGTCCACCCTGAAAAATTCTGCCCTTGCATTTTCATTCGGCTAGGAACCAATTTGCTTTTAAAAGGTGCAGCTCATCAAGAGAGGGAGCCTTTGTTTTGTTTAATTTCAAAGTTATAAAATACAAAACTGTGAAACTGCAGTAAAAACATTTCAGCTAACTTAAGCAGGGATGCAATATATTACCAAATTTTTCCTGAAGCAATGAAGATTCAAAGCGTGGTTTCCTCTTTTTGCCTTTTCTTATTGTCACAGCAATTAAATTATTCTTTTGTGAAAAAAAGTTATGCGTCCCTCTATTTTCAAGGATATGTTTTAATTAACTCAGGTCTAGAGCTATTTAGAAAACAGGAGAAAATGTTTATCACTGTTTTAATTTGATTAGTTGAAATGTTGCTGGAAAAATCAACACTTCAACATGTGAAACATTTTCATTAATTTTACAAATGTCAACATGTTCTGCTAAAAGTCAGGGGTGGAAGATCTATGCCCAGCAGCCACAATGTATTGGAGAACTAAATCAGCTCAGTAAATCTGTCCCCAAACAGAACAAGAGAGAACTGAGTTGCAAGCATTAGAGTTGTTCCCTCTTTCCAAATCCAAAGCATGAACTCTCCTGAAGTGTCCCCTTTCCAGAACACTTCATGCATCAACCATTAAAAACAAACAAGCAAATGAGAAAAAAAAGCCTGGCTTTTCAAAATGTCTGGCATTGGCCAACCAGAAAAGCCGAGTCATGAATCATTTGTAAGAAATTTTGACTGTGGCCACTGCTGCAACACATTTGGAAATCCTTGGGTGCTCTAGGCCTGTATATAGGTATATATGTATACATATACATGAGTACAGTTCCTCTTGGGGTTCCCACTTCTTCATCTGACAGCTGAAATCCTTTGAGGTGAGAGGGGAGTTTTGCTAAGGGAAAAAGGTTCACAAATCTCCTATAAAGTTCACAGTCACATTTGACCATATTACAACCCAGCACAATTCACATGTAAATGAACTTGAGATGCTTCCATGAAATCCACTGAGAACCAACTTGGGGGGGATTTAAAATAATAGGGGGAGTAAAAAGAACTAAAAGAAATTCCATTCTATCACAATAAAACACCCAACTTAAGCTAATTATTTAAGCATGCTCTTCAAAAGAAATAGAAAAACTTTCATTAAAATTGAGCACATGAACCAAGATTTAATCAACTGTAGTTATCAAATTCATCTAGTGGTAAGCCACAAGCTCTGAAAGGCCCCATTTGACTGACAAATGCAACATTTTTTTAATTTGGACAATAAAAACAGCAATATTATTTAATGTGAAATGTGAAAAAACTACTGCAACAGTCACCCTTGCTCCCAAGCTGAGAGCTTGGCCCTGGTTCTCCTCTCACTGAGACTGTAAGCATGGTTTCCCCAATACATCTGATTTACATGGTGTGAGTGTGCCTTTTTGTATACAAAATTTTAGCACACAGCAATCTCTGATGGCTGATTACCACCCTCCCTCTCTCCTTCTTTCCTTTATAACTGAGTTTATAATGAAAACGTTGACACAGCCTTAACTATGGCAACATTAGCATTTGCCATTATAATTAACAGATTCTTTTTTTCCTTTGTGATTTGCATGCATATATTCTTCCCAGTGTAGTAATTACAGATGGTATAGCTTGTAATACACTATCCCTGAACAACAAATACGTTCTTTTTGGAGTATGTCTCTGATAAATTTTATTTAAATATAAAAGGTAATAGGCTGAAAATGTAGTTTGCTCACAAGTTTCCTTTATGGTTGTTTGATTGTCACTTTTCTGCAGATTTATGATAATCATCCTTGCAACAAAAACGTTTACTTCACTGTCTAAATAATAAGGTAATTTGTTACAGCTAATTACTCAAGTGCTTCCTTAATCTCAATTAAAAGATTCAGGCTGATTTTCTACATTTCTGCAGCAGTATGTTCCAGAATATCTTGTTAATGTATTCCCAATCACATATTTGTTAAGGAATGCATGGTCCATGCAAAACTGAAATGCTAAAATACATAGCTGCAATCTTAAACAATGATTTATTGTGACATGGGATGTGGGACATTTCCACAGCTTTTGTGATTGCAGTAATGAAGCTGTAAACCAAATAGCATGAAATGAAGCAAGGCCTTACAATTTAATCAGCTCGTAAACAGATCTACTGCATCAAGCAAATGACATTATTATCCATCCGAAGTAAATCATGCTAATCTCAGGAGATAAAATCAACATCATTAATGGTCACATGTCATATTCATCAACACTAAACCATCCCTTTTGACAGATTAATCCTAACTACAGCTCCCACGATGTATGGTAATAGGGCTTGTAGCATACATTTCATTCAGCAGTAAGGCTAACCAGCACTCTTAGTCTGCTATTACAAATAATTTTTTTATTGATTTACATATTTTAAAATGCATTTAAGGTGAGGTACCATTAAAAATCCTGTCACTATCACATATTTCTTCCTCACATTCTCAGCCTATATTAATAGAAACTAGAAACTAAACACTGTATGCCATATAAATACTTTCTTTAACACACTGTTAGTGGTAATTAAAGAGTTCTGCCTGTGTTTTTCATTCAGCAATGAAAACATTCACCCTTTTTAATAGCGTTTAAAGAACTATTGATACTATTATTCTAATATCTCATTTGTAGTGTACCAGAGCATAGTGCCCCTGGTCACGGATCAGGGCTCAGTCAAGCCAAGTAGGATCCTGAGGACTTTATTATCTATTATCCCATCATTAATACAGCATCAAAAACCCAAAGATGCATTTATGATATTCACTCTTCATTGCAGTTTACTGTGTCCTGCAGACTGGTTGTGTATTTCTGCTCTGACTCCAGCTCCTGTGTACTGCCTATTTGTTCCAAACACAAAATATATTTATTTATCATGGAACTGACCCTGTATGAATGCTTTTGAAAAGTGTCCACTATTCAAAGTGTCACTTTCCTTGAACAGGCACTGAATTATATTGACAGGCACATTATCAAGGGCTGCTGACTGACAGAATGAATGACTGCAGCTCTGTGCCGCATTGCCAGTCATTGACTGAGTGGGTGCAAAAATTATCTACAACCTTTGGAGATCTAAAGGACTCTGAACTATGGCTAGAAAAGAAGATATATGCAAGTGATTTACTTGCACAGCATTTATCAACTTAGTACAAACATCTCAACTATTGCCCAAACTACTTCACTAATGTAGTAATTCATTAATGGTTTATTCTCTTTCCTGAAACTATTTTTTTAACATCCCTTTTATGCAATTATTAATGTAACGTTATTAAATATGTGTTTATGTTTCACCAGGGAAATGGTTGCAGTAATAATTTTAAAAGTAACCACTGCCCCTTGCATTTGTTTTTAGGCCAATGTGGGTTAAGATGCATCTTAGTAAGATCATAAGGGCAAGGCAAAAACAATATTAGAGACTGCCTGTGGCTGACATGCAGCAATCAGTAAGTCTGGTTAAGAGAGAAGGCAGAATGCTTCCTGGACTATGCTGGGGTTTTAGGAAAACACTAAACTAACCATAAAAGCATTTCATTTACTTGCCAAAATAATTTGTTCGCTAGAGGTATTTTTGATTGACATAATGGCAGCTTGAAGAAGTAGACCACAAAATTCTACCTTATCTATTGACTAGAAAAAAAAGGGTAATAAAATGTTTCAATAAGTGCATTAATTTCAAAACCTCAAAGCACTAATGTAAAATTTACTGGAATCCACTGACCTTTAAATAGCTTTTAAAAATTTTACGACTTAGATTGTCACATTACTTACCAAGAATCCTTAAGAAACTGTTTTTTCCATCTGTGGTGTGTTTTTAATGTTGAGGTTGTGAAGATCTTCCCTTTTCTTCCACTGCCCTTTTTACTCTCACTGCTCCCATACTTGAAGCCCTACATAACTAATTACTTAATCTTCAACAAGCTGCAGACATCTGTGGTGCTTACCAGTGATCATGGTTAGAGGACTAAAAGAATCACTGATGAGAAGGAACAAAAAACCCCACCTTTCTTATTGGATTTTTGTGCTATTGCATAACATAGTGAGAGCATGGTGTCCTTGAGCTAGTACTCTTCCAAAACTGTGTCCTCGTCCCTCCCAGACATGTCTGCTCTTCAAAGGTTTACTAGCAAAGCCAAGATGAAAGCCATCTGTATATTGAGGGGTATGGTTTAGGTAAGCAAAAGAAAGAAACCTGTTTCTCAAGCAGTACCAGAAAAACTGGCAACAGAATTTTCTGGTATAAGTGCATATAAAGTAGAAGTTTTCCCAGCACAGCTATGGTGGAATGAATGTAGAATAAGAAGTAGTCCAGATAGAGCAGCGAGGCCAAAATTTTCCTGTGTAAACCAAGTCCTATGAAGAAATGTCATGAGGAAAAATAATTATGATCTGAAAAGAAAAAGGATGGATTGTCTCACTTTAATCTGCAAGGAATGATGAAACAAAACCATACAGTGGGCAAAAGATAGCAAGAGTGCCTCTAACAGCTCACTTACGTGCATTTTAGGAGTATGTATTAGGATCATCATTAAAAAAATAAGGATAGTACCATGGGAATAGCAGATAATTAAGAGTAAAATAATGTATTATTCTTATTCCTAATATTTGGTCCTCTCAGTTTAGTAACTATATGAAAAAACTTTCCTTGAGAATTTTGTATAAGGTATTTAGCAGTAGGACTCACATAGTAGTACTATGTGTAGTACTAAAATACCACACCATCTTAAGATTTTTTATCAGACTGTATTAAAAATACCATTAACTAATCATATAATTACAGAGAACTTTAAATCCATTTGTTTCATTTTTTAAGTACAGCTGTAATAGGAAGATGTGCTTTTTAATAAATCCTGATAATATTCTATCAGTTTAAAGAGGTACACATTGAACTTATGCAGATAACTGGCTTAGTCTCATAGTGATAAGACATATCAAGATATAAAGATCATTTTATTGCTTGAAAAGAAGTCACGACTTAAAATATTGTACTTCAGTTGCATGCACATGATTCCTATAATCAATCATCCAAAATAAACTCTACTTTTTAGGCATTTAATTAAAAGCAGACAAGCTAAAAACCTGCTCTAAAAACCCATAGAAAGACAGATTAGAACAGAAAATATCTTAATTTTTATGTATATATGTTTTTTCCTGGTTTAAGTTCAGTGCAGCTTAAGTCAATCTATTAAGCAACAAACTGCAGAACAAAGTTTGAATGCTAGTAAAATTACCAATTACAAGCCAATACTATTACCTGAAGAAATGCACAACTGATTACCAAGGAGATGACTGTTAAATAGTTGAGAATAATAAAGCCAGCTAGAATATGTGGGGTACGCAACACTGACTGATGAAGAAGGCTGCATTCTCCTGCATGTAAATGTATTTTGAAGGACATTCAAAGTAACATACAACGAAGTTAGCATTTTACTATCATGATGCACTGGTGAAAATGCTGGTGGAATATGCAGTGGTGGATGTTTAGGTCCCAAATTTCTCTCCAATATTTGAATTTGTCTCACATTTGTAGTAAGTAGTGGGAAAAAAATAATTACTGCTTGCTCGTTAACTAGCATGAAATAAGTTGAAATGCATAATACTTTGAAAAGTCAATGTAAAAGATCCAGGTTGAAGCATTAGTTAGAATATATGAAAGATTTATATTATTATAAAACAACAAGAAAAAGCACTAAGAAGCCACAGGAATTAGCATAAGCTAGATATACAGAACTCAGTTTGGGACATCATTAATGCAGTGACAGCCTGCACCTCCCTCAGCAGACTATACCTCAAATATGTATTTAGTGTCATGGCAGCATTAGTTAAATAAAGGTACCAAGGCAAGAGAGACCTTATGAACACAGCAAAGAACTCCTGACAGCTGCTTTTCCTTTTAGCATTTGGCATGTAAAGTATAGTACGTTTATGCACCTATGCAGTAGCAAATTGGTGCCTACTTTATGATCCACATATTTCCTTCAAACCAGATTCTCCTGATGAGTGATCCACATTGCCACTGTTTGGGTCAGAGAGATGAAAACCCTAACTTTGTAGGTGAAACCTTCATTTTCATCCCAAGTGACTGTAGAGCTTCTAATTTAGAGAGACAAAGGTTATTATGCATGGTAGGAAGGGGAGCAGTACCAGGTCTGCAAAATTAAATCAAAGGAAATGAGAAAACACTTTTTTATACTCACTGTATATAAACATACAAAATACATGTATCTCATCAGCAAGAAAAATTAGACCCTTTCATTTCTCATCTGCAAACTGAACAGTGACAGAAGCATGGACTTCAGCATACAATCTATCAGCTTTAATTTTCTCATGTTGAAAGAGAGAAATCCAGACTGAAGAGTAAAGAAAATACATCCTTTGTTAAACCTGTATTATAAAAAGATACAAAACTACAAAATATTTGTTATTGCACTCTTGACTTTAAAGTCTCCTTTCAAAGTTTTCTGTCTCCTACAACATTGTCAGAGATAAATCATACAAGCATAGGGATCCTTGCAGTTAATTTAAGGCTCAGTAAAGACAACAAGATAGAAAAAACCTCAGATTATTGTACTCTTGACAACCTTTGCCATAAGGTTAGTTAATTTTGATTTTTTTATTTTAGAAAAATCACTTGGAAAAGGCCTACCTGTGTTCCTTTGTTCTCCCCCTTTTTTAACTTCCTTCTGAATGCCATTTCCTATACCAGAGGAAAAAACCAGTTTATTATTGCATATTCATACACACAGAAGATTATGAAAGTGTGTTGATTCATTTCTTAGCTGTTGACAGTGGAGTTGGAAAACAACACTTTTTTGTACTGTTTGGATTATAAAAGGGTCTTGAACACAACCTTGAAAAGATGGATTGGCTTCAATGGATTAGCCATAGCTTAAAAAGCCTTTTGAGTTTATATGGACATTCCAAAAAGCAGTCATCAAAACAACACCTTTATCATGAAAAAAAATTTACTTATATATGTGATGCATGCTTCTTTTAGCAGCTCAGTTAACTTTCAGTTTTATGTAATACTCAGAGGGAACTTGAGTATTCAGGGTCTGCATTCTTAACTGAATCCCAGTGGGAAGATCAGATAGCATCTGGCCTTTGTGAATCAGCATAGAGTGGCTGCTGGGAAGGAAAGGGTAGTCCTTTGTTCCCATTTACTTTTGTACAGTCACAATACATATAGTGACCAGAATTCTTCCTGGCTTCACCTGCAGCAAGTAATGCAGTGGCATTGGCTTCTTTTCAGTCTTTCAACCAATCTAGTGAGCGAGGCAAGCACAGAAGTGTTTATTCATTAATTGCCATCTCAGCTCTTGGGAGTCCTTGGGAAACAATGTCTGAGCCACCACTGTTAACTCATCACGAAGTTCCTGAGGTAGTGCATCTCCTCCATATCCCTTCCCATCCCCTGCCACAGAAGCATTCCACCTCTGTGGAAAGATCTAGCCTACAACTCAACCAAAACCAGCTCAGTCTGACTTGCAGATGCCAGTGTGTTCAGCTTTGGTTGGGATTTAAAGAAGTTCTTCTCTTGTAAATGGAAAACATTTTGACTAAAAGCTGTCAAATTGCAGCAAGTAGCGAAGTCCACCAGGCTTTATTCACTGTCATTTTGTAGAGGGAAAGAAAAAAGCCTTCAAGGAGATCATATGAGTCATGGGATTGGGTTTCCAGAGGGCTCTTTGGGATTCTTTTCGACCAAGAATTTTCTAACACTGTTAGAGCAGGGGCTGTGTGAAACTCAGCGATTTTGACTGTCATGCTATTTTTCAGTTCCAGCTTTCATCACTTTGTGCCTTTTGGGTCTAACTTTGCCTCCACTTAAGTGGTTGTCAATGTAGAATAAATCACATGAAGAATACTTAGGGCCATGTTCTTTACCCAGCCCACATAATAGAGGAAGGAACTAAATCCTCAGAAATAAAGGGTATACTCTCTTACTCACTATGACTATTGAAATGCTGGAGAGTTAACTGTTACACTGAACATGAGAAATAGTTGTTTTCTCTAGTATGTACTAGATTCAAATCTGACAGGACTTGCAGACCTCTGCTGCTTTTTTAGAAAATTAGGAAAAAAAAATCTGTGTCCTTTGGGCACAATGCATGAGTAGAACAGAGTAATAAAGAATGTATTGCACAATGCATGAGTAGCTGCAGCACAAATTAATATATTGTGATGGGTTTAGGAGACAGAGGGGTGTCCAGAGCTGGACCTGGAACAGTCAAGCCAGTGATTCATGGCTTTCAGTAGCAAGGCCAATGATTCTTGAATTCCAGCCTCTGTAACCATGCCTTGCCATTCATTCTTTTTCAAATGCAAAATATTGCATTCTTTTCTAAGAGACACATGCTAAAGGACACTGGAACTCGTTAACAAACTGGAAAGTTAAGCACTCCTTTACATTTTAGGGCAGCAGATAAATTGGGATCTTAAAATACATTTTTTAAAGAAAAAAAAAATCATGGCCTGATTCTGACTTACTCTTGCATAGGAAGCTCCTGTAAGTGTGAAGACTCTAGAGAGGAGCCAGGTTCACAGTAGGAAAAGCTTATTTTGTTATTATTAGCAGCCTGAGGTGTGCTGATCATTTTACTCCTGGTATTTTGCCATCTTTTAACAAGCACTGCCACAAAATGACTCATGAAAAGGGGTTTTTGAATGGAGCTCAGTCATTTTGGCACAGATTCCAACTCTGATCATAGGGAAATCATTTACTTTTCCAATTACATGGTCAAGGCACAACCCCAAGTACTCCAGTCTTCTCTTCCCATGTTAACCTAGCAGGAACAGCCAACTAATAAACAGAAGAAAGTGAGTGTTTGGTGAACTTTATAGTCAGAAACTGTACACAAAAGTCTTCAGGCCATCAATTTCCATTCATTATTTACATGCTGCTCTTGAAGACACTTCTTGGATTCAGTTTTCAGAAATGTATTTCAACAACATACACAAAAATTATAGCTCCTCTTTTCAATAGCTATCTTTAGAAGTGACATGTAGCTGACCTGTCAGCTCCCATCCTTCACCTGGTGGTGGTTTAAATCAACTCTACAGAAGAAATCAATCTGATGTAAAGTTGAGTTAGACCTTTGGTAGACAAATCTCATTAAAACAGAAGCATTAAACAAACACAAGACTTTGTCACCTACACACTTGTTCTTCAGATCTAATCCACACAATGGTCTGTTGGACATGAACCCTTCACCCCTGTGGGAACTGAGAGTGATCTCCTTCACAGTTCTTCAAAGTATTGCTTTCATCCCTTCTTTCCCCCTTGGTTCCTCTCCCTCTGATCACAGAAATCATCTCAGTAACTCTTACTCAACACTGAAAGCATTCCAGCGTTTCATAGAGCCTCACATCCGTTACTGCTTGCAGGACTGTATCCCACAGCTAGGCAGTACTGGGCTGATCCCTGAGTCACTGAAGTCAGAAGAGATTTTGCCACAGACAATAATGAGCAAATTTTGCAGGAAATTTTGTATTACATCCAGGTGTATTTTTTTATTAAAGGTATTTTTCACTTAATCTAAATAACAGGGCATCAGTATCCAATGGGTATATTCTTTCTAACTTTGCTCAATGCAAAAAGCTTTTTCATTTACTATACTTTTGGTTCAAGTCCACAAAATTAAGTGGGGCAGTTAAAACCAGGCAAATAATGTACCTGATGATTTACCAGATTTTATTTACATTATTATATAGCTATTAGATGTAATATTGTCTGCTCCTGTCACTCTCTGCAATGTGTTTGATGATTCAGGGAATAAATAAAACCCAGGGTTAGCAAATAAATGAGATCGGAATTGGCAGCACACCAAGTCTGCTTTATTTGACTGAGAGAGAGATGTGTTACATGGCCTGTTTGTTTAAATTACGCCAAGAGTTGAGATACACCAGGTGTTGTACACCATGGAATAGAGCCCTTAAAATGTTTGCAAAAACCAGATTTCTGTTTACTGGTTTGCCAGAATACAAACCCAGAAAGTTTACACTGAGAAGTTGAAAGAACAAGACTTTGTGATACCATTTTGCTATTATTTTTATTAAGTTACAGAAATGTCTCACATGTGCTAACTATCCAGTCTCCCTGCGTGTCTGTCTCTACACTGGAATATGTAGTATATGTAATTTTGTAAAATTATTTTAGTGGTTCTGAAATACCATAAGACAGTTCTTTAATACAGATCAAGCTATACTATCTTTATTCAACTAAACACCCCTTAAGTTCAGTAAATGGGAGATGGGTCTGAGACATTTAATCTGTCAGGGTTTTTTGCCCCACTGCCTCTTCCATCAGAGACAGCCAGAGTGGGTTAAAACCTTGGAGACCCTGATCTGTTCTTTCAGAACAGGTATGGAAGAACAGTGTCACAAAGAGACCTTAGTAAGGAGGATATAGCACAAAATACACTTAAAAATTTTTAAGTTTTCCTTAGGATCATACTGAAGATGCATTCAGGGATTCACAGCAGAGATGGCTAGGCCGCTACCTCTCCACAGCATCCTGCAAAGCAAGCAGAGTGGGGCAGATGAGGGATCCTCACCCACTTCACTGCAAAATCAGCCAAGGCAGTTCAGCCTACCATAGAAGATTGCCTGAAGTAATCCACTTAACTTTGCAGCACTCTGGGGCCAATAACCTTTGGCAAGGGAAGAGGTTAAACCAGCAGGAGTTTTGTCTTAAGCTAGTAAAGTAATTTCTGCAGCGAACGTGAGACCACAGCCTGAATCAGATTCAAAACTTACAGAGAGAAAGAGAGGTGGGGGAAGAAAGAAAGGGGGAGGGGGAGTAGTGGACAAGGAGGACGGGGAGAGAGAAGCAGAGAGAGAGCATTCATTCCCACTTTATGATTGGTTACCAGCACTCTGAGAAAAAAAACCTGTATGTGTCTACCAACAAAATAAAGGTTAATGCATGTGAGGCTTCTTTAAGTTTCGCCCAGTCATTCCTGTGTTTTAGTTTTCTTCCCTGCCTTGAATAGAAAAAGATTACTTTTTTAAAACCAACTGCAGCAGCAGTGACATGAGTTATCTTCCAACCAAAGTGGATTGTCTTGGATTCAGTTATCTCTGAGACTGCCTTTTTTTTGGTATCTTCAAGTGGTTATAACTTACAACTGCCTGGAGTGCTTTTATTGTCCAATTCAAACATCTTGATGGACAAAACATTCCTACTGACTCTCTCTGGAACCCTCTCTTCTTGAAGCCTGCCAAAGCCCGAGTTCCAGCATGCACAGAACACACTGCAAGTCTGCTTAATCTCGCTTTGCATTTAGCAAGAGGATATTGGGATAGTCCCAGAGAAATGCTGAGAGGTTTGTGTTGATCTAATGAAGAAGATAATAATGCCACGCTTACAAGGAAGCATGTACTTTGTATGCTGGTTAGTGTGGCTGAGTTGGAATAAATAAAGAAAGGAGATCTCTAGGATAAATTCCTAATTCCAGCAAAGTTGGACATAAAACTCCAACTGAATGTAGTGGAACCAGCATTTTGTCCCTCTTTTGTTTTTTTTCCTGTAGTTTATCTATTAATACAGGTGAATGTCATCAGTTCCCCGTCTATAGAAGAGAAAGAGATTACTGATGTACAAAGAAATACACACATTTTTTAACGTAACTTTCCTCAATAGTTTCTTGATAAGAAAGTGAAGAATCCACTCATTTTCCCATTAATATGAGCCCAAGTATTAGAACACAGGATGGATTTTATGCACAAAGCTAAACTACTGCTTTTCTCACCGCTGAAGTTTTTTTAAAACCAATTTTAATGGTCTTGCGAGTAAAACAGATTCAATAGGTCTGATCTGCCAATACATTACTCAATTTGTATGTCAGTACAACTCCATTGATTTTTGTGCTATTATGGCTGCGTAGAAATGAAATAACACAGTGTTGAATCAAACCTATTCAAAGACTGACTGATGGTCCTGTTCAGAAACCAGATGAATTAAGAAAAACAAAATATGTTGAGAGGAGGTGATGTTCCAGATGTGCTGTAGTGGGAGGAAGGATCACACACTATAACAAATGGGCTGGTTTCTATGATAGAACATGTTTCACAGTGGAGAAATGATGTGAAATGTCAGGACAATATACTGTTTGTTTGAAAGCCTCATCATTGTCTAAAAATAGCCTCTAGCTTATGTTTTTCCTCTTTGAGAACTATTCTGATCCCAATTCTGCATCTCTATTTCTTCACAGAATAAAGTTTGCTAAGTATGGGTTGCACAGGCAGGAAGATTTGTTGCTTTGGGACTTGGGACAAAATCTAATTTTAGTAGGCTCTATGTTTCTGCTCATAGTGGTGAGGCAGAATATCAAATGAGCTGTGTAACTGTGTTAACATGTTTGCACTGGTTACAAGGTTCATTTTCATAATTCTTTCAATGACTGGCCTTCACCCTAACGTGAAAGCAAGCCTTATTCCATTAAGCCCTCAGTTCACCCAAGTTACTAAAAAATAGGGCCTCTGTATATTCTGAAGTTTAGGTCACATTAGCCAGCTGCTTGGTTAGGGTAATCTAAACCAAAACAAGAATATTGCTTTTCTCTAAATAGGTGTTGGAGGCCACAATACATTGTGGGCTTAAACTATGTTATATCACTTTAGCACAGAAGTCTTAAACATGAGAAAAATATGTGTGATAAAATAAGACCAACATTGGTTTTGACCTAGTTTGAGCAAAGGTGCAGAAAAATCAATGAGCCCTGGAGCAGCCTAAACGCTTTCTTAGCCTTTTACTACAACATTATATATTACATGCAAATAATGGCACAAATTTAATACTACTATTCATGTCAAGTGATTTCTTTGAATCTATATTTTATATTTTACAGATCTTGAACAGTAACATTTTTCTTTTTAGTGCGAAGTTGCTCAAGGTTCACTGGAGACTCTTTTAAATTGCTGCTTTCAGAGAAATAACAATGTAAAATGACATTATGATGTATAGCACCCTTCTGAAGACTTGAACCAGTGCAGCAGCAAGTCACTAAAACCCCTGGGAATGAAGCAATCTCCAGGGCACTATTGTCCAATTGTCCTAACTGGATCACTTTTAATTAGTTGCAATTAATTTCAAGTGACAGTGCACTGAAATATCAAATTATAAAGCACAGGAAAACACACTGGAATTTGGAAAATATCATTGTTGGATAGTTTCTCTAGTACAGAAGAGAACTGATCTGATTGTTGTCTGCCTTAATATATATAATTTTAATAAATTTGTTTCTACAATAAAGATAAAACATGCAATGATGTTGTTAAAATAGTGACAGAGCTTTAGTACTTAGCCAGATGACATGCATCGGGCTAACAAGTAGTCCATTGAATTTTTCTACTGAAGAAATCAGTATCAATCTAACAGTTGCCTGTGTTACACCTAAAATGGTTAAGGATTGTGGGTGCAACAGGCTACAAACTCTCTGCATCTTTGTCCCATTCTGTCCCAATGGGCTGGTCATTCCTGTGAGGGACTAAAAAGACCCAAGTTGAGACAGAGTCCTTATCAGTAGATTTTAAGAGAAACTGGTATTTACCCTCCTGCAAAGGTATGTTAGAAATCCTGCATTTGTCAGTGCTGGAGGCACCCCATCTGGGGGGGATTTTGTTGCCAAGACATGAAACAATACCTATGGCCACTCTGGAATCCAGGCAAGGGTAGCCTTGCAGCAGTTACCTTATCCCTGACTGCCCTGGAATAAGCAACCTGTAGCAAGTTCAGCACAGCTTGGGGGTGAGGAACTGCTGGATCTTCTCCTTTCTGATCAGTGCAGTCAGAGCTCTAGAGAGTTCACACAGAGGTTTGCTGTATCCTAAGGCAAGAAGTAATGCATGCCAGAGGAGTGGCTGTCTTTCCTTCCATGTCTCCTTAGCACAATCAATTGGCACCAATGTGCCTTAGAGATATAGACAGAAGTTCTATAGATTATATGTACCACGCCACAGAGAAGTCACTGAATTAGAATACCAAATCAAGCTCTTGAGGGTTTTGATTTTGTAGATATTGTCAGGCCCTATCTATGACAAATTAAAATACTATATTTCTTGACACTACTAGAGGAAAAATATGTCTATGAGGTAAAATGGGGCCAAATTTTCAATAAAGTTATTTTAATGACAATATGTACCTCTACAATTCAAGGGGCAAAACAAACCTTCTCAAGTGAACTTGACTGAAGGAAGCTGAATCCTCCTCTGTAGGAACTGAAACACAATAGACAGGGGAAGACACAGTGCTCACTATTCTGTGTGCCAGTGCCTTCCTATCACCAACAAAAGGGAAAAAGTCCTCCAAGGAGCTGGCGTGGGCCCATTCGTTCCTTACTGACTGCACTGAACTTGCCTGAAGGAGAATGGATGTATCATAAGGCATTTGCTCCCTTCTCTGCCACCTCCTCTGCATGAGCTGGAATAACTAACTTGCTTCACAAACCGGCTTTCAGATGACAGCTACTGATATAGTCAAGAGTCACCTGCAGCAGAGGTAACCTGGTCCTTGTGTGGTCTCCTCTCTTACAAATACAATATTATTCTGTTCCTCTGTGATTACTTTCTTACTCATCAGATTTTCACAATTTGGAAATCTGATCATGAAGCTGATAGAGTTAGGGGGACTGGGAACTGTCTGAAATAATAATAATACATTTCTGAGCATTTACGTGTTCTTGTGTTAAGTGGGTCAGACACATTTTTTCAGGAAAGTACAGCTGGAGGAACAGTTTCATCACCATTTACCAAAAAATGCAAAATAGGAACTGGTATAATTCTCAAAAAGAAACTTGTACTCACTCAAACAAGGCTTCTTTCATTGAATCATGTTTGTATACCAAGCAGTATTTAGTTAGCCTTATGAAATCAAGGAATCTACTAATTATCAAATTATTCCATGCTGCCAAATCTGAGAAGTAAAAATACATAAAAATTTCCATGAAGATCGATTTCTTATTATATCATGTATAACAATCAAAACCACTTTACTTTCTCCATTAAAAACACCTATATTTGTTCAGGTAACAAAGGCAAAATGAATTTAATTTGGTTTGAATGACCAAATAAAATTTAAGTCATGCATTTTAGAATATTTTTTTCAAAGCAATTTCATCATTCTGTCCTACTTAGAGCCACCAAGGATCAAGTTTGCTTTATTACAGCATCCTGCTTCTCCACCTGCAATCAGAGGTTCCTCTAGCCAGCTGCACTGAGCAGTCTCCTGGGACCTTACACTAAGAACGGGCCAAACTTAGAAATGATGCAGTAAAAATCAAAAGCACAAGGAACTGAAGCCTCAGTACAAAAGTCCTATGAAAAGCCAGGATCTGATCTAGAATAAAATTCTGGTGTTTTGGTACTCTGTCCAGGGTCCTCATTACTAGACAAATTGATTTTTAATGAGGAGCTAGACAGAATTGGACTGGGCTCCTTTTTACAGCACAACCTATATAATTTCTGCTGCATCAAAATTTCAAAAGTGATTTGATTTATTTCTTTTTTTTAACACTTTGGAGGTCCTTTTTCCTTAGAGGGACAGAATCTTTCCATAGCTGAGAAACAATGTGAACTGCAATAGGACTGAGAACTCTCTTATCCATTCACAGCGAGACAGGGGGGAAAAAACTCCACAGACTATTTCTTTTTAGTAATGTACATATTTTTCTTATTACGCACAAGATTATCCCAAATTACAGATGTGTTAGTAGAAAAGATCAGATAACCTGCCTGTACTTCAATGTGCTGGCTAGTACACAAGTTTAGTTTTTGTTCTTTTTTTTGACTTTTTTTTTCCTCCTTGTTTTTCCTTATTTTGCTTAATTAACGAGATTCAAAATAATAACATGACCTTTGACGCTGTTATATGATTCAATATATTCAAGAGCATCTATTTCTGTTTGTATAATATCACAGCATAAATGGTGTCATCTTCTAACAGAGTGTGACAGGAGCTTAATTCCTGGTGCCTATGAATCAGGTCAAGAGCTCTGTCGATGACAGTGAGTTAGAGATTTACAGTAGACCAGACAAACTATAAAAACCTATGGTAGGGATTATGAGTTATCAAGATGTGCTGAGCTGGCACATGCTGCTAAGTCTGCGGTCAGCATTATCCAGAGAAGCTACAGTGCCACAGCTGCACAGCCCTCTATTACTACCAGTTAGCATCAGAGTGAGTATCAGCAGTGGAAAGACTTTAAAAAGGTTTGAAGGCAGGAGGATAAAGAAGGGAAATCAGGAGTAAAATGCATGACAAACAGCAACATCTCCAGGACTGGCAACTCGTAAATCCAAAGGTTGCTAGCAAACAAACTGTACGTTCAGCACTTTAACAAAACCATTCAAGGAAATAACATCAACATCAAATTGAAAGCTTTTATTCCCTTGTTCTGGCAGGAAGTGTGAGGAAAGCAATAACTGGGGGAGGCTGCAGTTTTTCATGCAGTGATTCTTTCTTTGTTGCACATATCATCAACCGATTATTTGCAAGGGAGGAACATGCCAGGCAGGAAAAGGGCCTCTTGTTCTGTCATGCTTTTCCTTGAACTCTAGCAATTCCTTTCTTGATTTTTAATATATAAACACATTACTTATGGCTCTACATATGCTTGCATCAATAAAAGCCTATGGGCAGACTAGCTTTTCCAAATCACTAGTTCTTCACAGTAAAGTCTGAGTTTTACTTGCTCAAAACTGACTACATATCCCAAATAAGAGTCCATTTGAGAACTGAGTTATATTTAACAATGATTTGTCATGCTTCCAGCAGTTTTCACCCTTCCTCACTGCAATATGGATGGAGCTTACTAAGGTCTTATATATTCAAAATATTTTACTTTTCATTTAGGTGATGGGTTCACTTTTGATTTAGGTTTCCCTTTTCATCTAGATGATTTAGAAAATGATAGCCACTATGACAGCTTTTAGGTTTCCCTGGATGCTCTCTTCTGCAAGACTTAAGAATAGAATGAGAAGCCTGCCATGAGATCACAGGCTATCACAGACTGCAGTTTGAGTTACCAGTGTTCTAATTTTCTTTCAATGTCCTGGGCAAGGAAGTTGATAATACGGAAAGAGGTACAGAAAGTCAGAATAACATACTGGCTTTGCCAGATGCAAATAAAATGTGGTCATACTTTTTTAGAACAGACAGAACATTTGCCCTGTCAGCAAACATCATCCACAAAAATTCCACTTTATCTCAACTGAGGTTGGTCCAACTTGCCTTTTAGCCTCCCAAGCAGTCTGGTTCTACAAGAATGAAGGGATTAAACCTTCCGGTGTGATAGGAGAGAAAGACAGCTGGGTGCCACCTGCACAATTATAGGTCCACTTAGAGTCTCAAATATTCTTGCATACATAACAAATAAAGAGCTGCACAGAACACCCTCCTGTAGAGTTTCCTATAACAAAGGGCCTACTAAAAAAATCATCCCATAAAATTCTTTAAGATTTACTGGAAGGAAAAGAATTGCCTCAGAAAAGATCAACCATACCCTTCCTACCAGATACCCATGCAAGCCAAGAACAGCTTGTAATTAATTGTACAAAAAGCATTTGAAAGATATAAACGTTATGCATTTTGGTCTGAAATGAGCAAAGTATACATGACTTCCTGAAATAATTAAATGAACTGCATGCACTTGTGCCTTGCAGCAAAATCCTTCTTCAATTTCGGAGTTTGATTTCTGTCAGGCTTACCACAAGATTGATATAAGGCAGCTGTACCAGCTGTTACCCATTGCAGAAGATGGATTTTTGAATGTATATCCTGAACACCTGCTAGAGGTAACCCATGTCTTATAATTCTATAGAAAAGTGCTGAAAACTTGGTTAATGAGCCATTGCCTTTTTTACAACCACACTGGGTAACTGCTATCTGTGTTTAGAAAAAAGGTAACTGATAGGTATCTACATATTCTGTTTGGAAGAATTAAAAATCACCCAAGAACTTTGATATATGTCTCTCCTAAAAACACTCACACTTTCTCAGAATCTGCCCATTAAATTTTTACATTGTGATCTGCAAAGTACATGGAACGTCACCTACAGCATGGAAGAATGGGCTGACTGCACGTCTGCAAACAAGATGCACGCTGACCTGCCAGCAGTGATTCCAGTATCCAGGAATTTATTAGTAGAAGACAGCCACATAACAAATGGTTTTATTTACCCCTTTTTGGCTTTTTCAACATGCAGGAGGGCTCCTTGAACTCAATGGCTACTAAACTAAGGGCTATATCAAACACAGGCACTCAACAAACAGATTTTCTCCCCCAGTTTAAACAGTGGTGCTACTATTAATGTAGTGGGCTATGGCCAAGTCAGCACTTGCACTGAAAAGCAAGGTTAGTGATCACAGAGGATCATTACTGGCTATGACTAGGTAACAGGCTACCATTTTTAGATTGAGTGATGCCATAAGAGCATAAGAGTAGTACTTTCCTTGAGATAGCCAAAGCAGAAAAAGCTGAGTAAGCCATACTTCTGCTAGAATTTCCTGTTTTCAAGCTACAAATGAATGTTTGACAGATATTTTCTCATGCAAAGCAGATCCTTATTCTTGGACGCAATAAATCCTGTAAAATGAATGCAATTTTAAAAAATTTGATTAACTGATTTACATTGGTGACATTGAGGGTATTACAATGTATGACAGAAAAGTACTAACCCATCAACAGCACAACACTTTAGATGTTAAAAATGGTAGCATATAAGTGAAATTAAATTATTTCTCATGAAACATAAGATTTTTTTTTTAACAATTATTTACCCAAATCATTGCAGTTGATTAAGCTAAAAGAAGAGATTTTAAATCCTACAGTCCGGCAGCACCATAGTGGGAAAGTGGAAGCAAGAGGATCTTAAGACCAGGTTCTTCAAAGCTGACTAAGAAATAGCAGCAGACTCTATACACGAGAGGTAGGAATTGAATTTTGAAAGCTTTACTATGCCATCCTTGTACATCATATTAGACCCTACAATTATAGTGGACATACTGTTTTTCACCTGTGGGACACAAGCAAAACAGGATTATGAAGTGCATGCTTCCAGAACAGCCACTTGGTTTGGTTTCTGCTCACTGAGCAAAGTATAACCTGCATCCCACACCCCCTTCATGCCTTCTGTGCCAGAAGAGCCACCCAGGCTATCAGCACTGACTGCTTCTGACCCGAGCACAGACAACAAGCAATGATTTCTCTGCAGCTGCTGTGGGCTCAGAATGGCAGATGGAAGACAGAGGAGATTGAATTGTGGAAGGAGCAGGGGTATAAAGGCATGGCCAAGAGGCTAGTTTCACAGGAGCTTATTCCTGCAGTTCACATCCTGGAAACTAAGCCTAATATTCGGTCTCAATCTCTTCCCCTGTCAGCAGCTGTGTGTGAAACTCTTAGATGAAGTTTGTGTCTAATTCCTTTCTAAGGACTAATACAGAGAGAGGTCAATAGCCCTTCTTTGGCAACCACTTGACAATTTAAATGCTAGATGTCTGTGCATAAATCCAATAATCTAAAGTCCCTTGAAAATAAGCTAGCAGCTATGCTTTAAGTATTGCTTGCTTTAAATGTGGAACAATAAAGTCATATTTTAATAGTTCTGTGTGTCAGTCAAGATTTAGGTAACAAGAACCACACTAGCCACATAGTCTTATTTTGGTTCCTTTGTCACGTACACCATTAAGCATCCTATTTATTCCATAAAACTACTGAACTACTCAGAGCACCGATTGGATGCTGTGCCCAGGTCAGTACAGTCAATGAACCTGGTGTGTGGTAAGATTCTTACTTCATCTCCTGCTCTAGTTAAAATGTGAAAAAAAGCAGTCATGGCTAACACTACTGAACACCACTGTTAAGAACTGAAGCTTATCTTTCTTCTGCCAATGAATATTTTTTATGATGCTGAACAAGTCACTTTAAGACTTCAGAGGGAGTCGCCAGCTGTGTTATTCCTTGAGCTACAAGTGATCAACGTGAAACACTGGCCAAATCAAACTGTAGTTGCTATTGACTGGACTTTTACTTTGAAATTTAGATCCTTTTTGTAAAAAGCCAAAGATGGAGGGAAGTCAAGGCTGTAGATGTCTCAACACGGACACCTTGGAAAATTCTACCTTTTTTTCTTTTTACTCTGCCAGAATTCTGTGTATATAAATGAAAACAATAGAAGGGTAAAAAAGAAAGTTCAGTGATAGTTTTGAAGTAGACTCTGTGGCCATACAGTGAATGCAAAATTTAAGAGGTAAACAAGTATCTGTCTTACTGAGTAGCAAGAGTCTAATGGAAAGAGTCTAATAACTGTAAGGACTAACCATAACATACAGTTTTCTGTGTTGGGGAGAAGGTAAGAACAATTTGAATGCTCTGTTTTCTGATTCAGAGAAACAGGTCCTAGTGAAAACTCCTCTGGAGAAGTATGCAGAAGTCCTAAGGACGTAGGAGCTACCAAGCAACATTCTGTTTTCTGTTCTGGCACTTCTTGATTCAAGATATTAAGCTGGTTTACTGGTAGTGTTTTAATGGTTAAACTTGGTCTTGCAGAGATACTTCACTGTTTGTGAAAGGTATCTGTGCAAGGTGAGAAGGGAATCAAGGCTGACAGTGATAATGTGTGTTACCCACCAAGCTCTGGGATGAAAGCAATTATCAGCTTCTCATGGGGCAGATGTTTGGTGACCCTGAGCTGCAGCATCACAGTGTGATATGGCAAGCTCACACAAACAGCAGTCACATCTGGCTGCCAAGCCTGGAAAGGTTTGCAGAGAGGAGCAGAACAGGCCTGGCCTCTGTGTTTTGGGCTCTACAAGCAGGCATTGCTAGGCTAAGTGCACACCAGCGTAATTTCTGACCTGCCTGTCAGCCAAAGGGAAAATATCAACACAGCCAGAAGCCAGCATAAATACAGTTGCCAAGAGAGATATGCTGCTTGTATGGGAGGAAAACATGAAGAGATCAGCCTACTTTGTACCTGGAAGTGGAATATCTTTATTCTTTCCTACAACAGTTATCTGGCATGCACACAGAGACAGTTCTGCAGCTTTCAAACACAAAGATGCCAGAGCCTGAGTTCACCAGAGCTCAAGTGGAGGAGATGCAGGTTTAACTAGGACTTAAATGAGAGACTTAAATCACACATCCAACCAGGTAGAAGAAGTGGCACTTGCAATTTGCTTGAAATTGGCTTTGAAATAAATGTGTTATGGTACTGCACAGACCTGTGCACCAGTGCTGGTGGAGGCTTTTCTAAGACTGCAGTCCAAATGTCTTGTGATCATTACAGGGGATTTGGCATTTTGAAAAGGAGAGAGGAAAGTGGTTCTACACAGATAACTAAAAATCCTTGGCATTTAGATATTAAACTTCCCTACTGTTCAACTAAACATTGTATTATTCCCCATATTAGGTCCCCAAATCTATATGGCTTGTCCTGTTACATTTTACTTCAATCTTTGGGGTTTGAAGTGAAGATAGTACCTTTGTAATGCAAAACTTCTATGTTTAGAACAGAAATGCTTATTCACACATAATGATCAAAATTCTACACAGGCCTTTGGAGATTTGTAAAGACATTCCTTTAAAATTAATAATCTAAATAAATGTACTGATATCTATTCCTACTACTAACACTTGATTTTCCATAATCATATATCCAACACGTATAATATACACAACCAGCAACATGAGACCTGCCATGTAGTTAGAAGAGTGTTAAAACTTTTTGCTTCAGAATAGGTGCTGGAAAAAATGACAATCTGGATTATTTCCTTGTCATCTCATTTTCAGGACCACTGTTAGGTTGGCAGAGCTGTACTTAGACATTTTCCATCTGCTGTTCAACAAACACCAATTTGTCACTCTTTTTTTATAATCTATTTATCAAAATTTACTGTAGAGTCTCCGTTTCCTCTCTGTGTTTCTCTATTCCCTGTGCACTGGGATTTTTAAAACAGACTGTGCTCTCTCTTGCCGTATGAAAGAAAAAAAGAAAAAGATGTTCACTTTGGCTCATCTGCTATGTTAATCACAACTGCTTGCAAAGGATTGCTTTATGACCACTACTTTAGTGTTTCTGCTTTGTAAAATTTTTATGCTATATAAGCATGCTGTTGGATAGCCTGTCAGTCAATATCCAGAGCTCTGAAAGGATTTTAATATAGCACACGCTGATTATATATCTAGTGCTTTACATTACTTGATTACAAACGGCTTTGCTTCAAACAGATACAGGCTTCCTTCACCCCAGAAGCACAGTGATCTCCAGTTGGAAATACCAGCAGATAGTCCTCAGTCGGAAAGGACATTCCAAAACCATTTTAGTCAAAATATGAAATTGCAGCAGGAGGAAAATCCCGTGTTAAAACTATTTGGAAAATTCAGATGGGCGTAGTGCTAGATCTCCAGACTGGAACACAGACAGTGTGACAAATAATACAGTCTTGTCAAAATACTCAGCTGGTGTAAGTCATCATTACTGCACTGCTTTCAAAATAACAATGTTGATTTACATCAGATGTGAACCAGGGCGGCTCTTTCTCAATTTAGGATCATCAGAAGGTGGATACATACAGCAGCACAGCCATCCCCTCAACTACTGGGACAGGGGCTCAGGGAGAAGCACAAGGCTCCTCCTTACAGTTTTCCCCCTATGTTTGTCATCCAAACACTGATCCACAGGTCAATTCATTAAGACTGACAAGACTGCGAATTTTGCTGGTATGACTAGCTAGTTTAATTGCATTAAGTGTTTTAGGGTTCTTTATAAGCTACACAAATATTAGCAATGCATTGTGTAAACAAGTTTAAAAATCTCATAGTTATCTTTTGAGGTTAAAGGGACAACCTCTTCCTCCTCTCTCTAAAGAAGAGCAGGTAGGCAAAAATTCAATAGTTTTATCAGAGTCATGTGAAATTTATTACATGAGAAGAGCCTGAGAGGCTCGGGACTGTAGAAAGTATTGATATATGCCTTTCAGGGGCTTAACTAAAACGTTATTTTGTATCTGCCATAAAACATAAGAAAATATTGATGTCTTTTTTTAAACTTGATGTCAGCAGGGTATAATCAGAAAAGGAGAGGGTGAAATGAAACATGGAAGATCTTTCTTTTCTTACTGAAGGATGCTTGCATACCTTTATTTTTAGAGATGAAAATCTAATGTAATGCTTATTTGGTTAACTGGGCTTCAGCTTGTGGTTTAGTTTGACCATTTTTTGCTAGCTTTAGTCTTACAGGGATTGTCTGTGGGGCTGTAATGTCTTTTGAAGGGACAAATTGGAGAGCACAACTATTAGCTGGGTGACATCAAAGAGCATTAATCTTCTGTTCTATAGCAAGGCCAAGACCACATTAGTGCATTTCACCCAGTCATTATTAAGACTGTAGCCCAAGGGTGTAATAAATGTTTTATGGCATGCAAACCAAGGTAATGGAATGCAAATTCCGTAATACATCCATACATTTATTTTCTAATAGAGTAAATGATGATGTATTTTATCTTAGAAGAGCTCTGAATGACAACGCAAGTTCAGAAATTCAGGACTGAAGATAAATATAGCCCTTACTTCGTTTGGGACAGCTGTGCGAGACAAGAGGAGGAGATGTCTGCCCTGTTAGAAATTACCTAGTAAAAATCTTTAAGAGCAAACATTTTTATCTTGTTCTTTAATGTAAATCTCTTTCTGGGAAGGTGGATGTGGTTATCTTACATTTTTATTTCTAATTACATTTCCCTCTTTGAATACTAATGGATTATTTTGCTTATATTTGCCTTAGAAATATATGGGAACATTAATGTATGAGATTTTATAGGTATCAGGGCAGGCATTTTCCCAGCAGAACTTAAGTTATGCTTTATTATATTGAATTCAGAATCTGAGGGATTAAGAATTCTTCCTGAGGTAAAACAGTTTAAGTAACCTAAATAATGACAGAAATATATATCAGTGTTCTTGTTACTTTAACATATCAAACTACACTGCAGAGGTTCCAGTTGGCGCAGTGCTGGTTGACTGGATTAGTGTGTGAAACCTCTGTAAGCCATTTTATCTGCCCCTAAGAAATGTTTTCATCTCATTCTTACCTTATTTCCTGATGATGCACAGTGCTTTTGATCCCACCTAATAGACAGTTTCATGTTCATTCATTGCTGTTTCTCATACAGAAATATAGTAACTGAAAGAGTAAATTGTATTACAGAGTGTAGCCCAAGTACACACTCAGGACTAGTAAGTAAGTTCTAAGACCATAAAAAGCCTCATAACTAAGGAGAACGGACAGGGAAAGGTTCTCAGTGACAGCTACACACCAAAGTCTGGATCCTGCACAGGCAGAACAATACAGTAATTCATGACAGGAAAACAAATCTGTTTAAATTTTATCCTCTCAATCCTTATTCTCCACGGAAATATTTTTCTCGTGTCATTCCTGTGGCAAAAAGTTTGTCTGTGTGGAGCAAAAGTTAATGACAAGGACATCAAAGTGTTCTAGGCCCTCACATAATTTTTCACTGAAGCAAGTTGTCTTGATGACCCTGGATCATCTGTAGGATCTGCTTCCGAGCCACATTCCTGGCTGAAAGCGTTTACAGTATGATTCAAAACATACAAGAATTATTGGAAAGATTCCCACTGACTCCACTGGTCCTTAGATCAGGCCTTTTATAGAAATATAATATTTAATATATCCCTACTTGCATTTTTTTTCCTTGGAAGTTTATAAGAGAATAACTCAAAGGGAGAAGTTCATCCCTGCCTTCACCAGAGCTCCCCATAGCTGCACCTAGGAGCCTCACTCTGTATATGAAAGCAGCCGCTTTATGTCCCGGTGCTCCCAATCACTAGGGCATGCAAGCACTATTTCTATGGTAACTGAGGATTTCCAGGTGAGGGGAAACCTTTCAAAGAGAAAGAAAGAGAATATTGGTTGAAATGGATCCTTGAGTAACACTGGTATCAATTGAGAAGGGACAATTAGTTGCTGTGCTGTAGTTCCTGCTGCGGTTGCCAGAATCTCACTGAGATGGTAGTGCCCTTATTTAGGCTTCATGGCCCAGAAGTTCTAGCAGGGAATGATGAAAACAGACAGGCAAAACCATACAGAAAATATTCTGAACAAAGCAAACTGTTGCATTTAATTTCAACAGAGCAACAAAAGAAAAACCTGCTGTTCACACACACAGCCTGCAGTGTTGCTCAGATAATGATTCTTTTAGCACGCAAGAAAGTTAGACCTATTACTTTGCAGTAGAGAAGGAAGCCAAAGTGAGGAAGAAAAGGCATACACTGTGCTACATCTCTCTGACCTAGTTGTCACAAACATGCCCCCAGAAGAAGACATGCAGTTGTTCTTAACTTTGGGAAGTGCAAGAAGGAAAGAAGATTTCTTCTCACAGAGATACAATATAACAGACCACTAGCAGCCAATTGTGACAACAACCTCTGAAACAGCCCAGTATTAGTTTGATGTTTCTTTGCAATTTTAATAAATGTGCAAGCCCACATAGCTTATGTCTGGGTTCTATGTCCTAGGCAGAAAGCTCAGGCTATGAGATTACCTAGAACAGCTGACTGAAGTCCCTGCTTGCTGCACTTTTAGGATTCAGGGACAGTCTTGCAGACTGGGATTAGAAGTATGGTGGGTCTTACAGTACTGCACCATGGAGTTCTCATCAAGCATCAGGGGCTGCAGGGAATTTTTATCTGCAATGTCCTCTATGATTTGACATGACTAATTCCTCCCTATATTTTACTCATAAGAATTATAAAATTATGCAGACTAACTACCTAGTATTCTAAGTCTTAAAATAGTGATACAGATATTGTAGTTTATGTAACTGAGCAACAAATTTTGCTATATTTTTCTTGAGGACAGGACCAGAACCATCAGGCTTAGACATAGTTTGTCAGTATTAGTAATCTAGGTTTGGCTAGTAAATTAAATAACTTCAGTAACAAAAAGGCTAAAAGCTGTAATGAATAAAACCATAAAAAATAAAAATCAATGTTCACCTGGCATTTAATATCCAAATTGAACAATTAAAATAGTCCTTGGCATGATGTAAGCACTCACTATTGCAACACAGGATTTATTGAATATCTGATAAGGAGTGAGAACCTTTGAAGATAGCTTTAGAAAGCACTTAAATTTACTGCACACTTTTGTAAGATTTTTTGAAATAATTGTTGTAAAACATGATGCTAACTTAGCAGTTATAAACCTGTCTACCATATAAATTAACTAAGACGTAGAGTCTCATTGCTATATCAATGAAAGAAAATTTGGTTTTATTTACTCTTTTGAACCTACTGTTTACTTAAAAAGTATGAAGCAGACTGAGATAAATTGTATTGCACTGATTTTTTGAACTTGTAATAAAAAACAGGGGAAACTTGTACAATACTGAAAAATAGTTAGAAGCCTATTTCCAACTGATTTTGGTTTGGGTTTTTTTTCTGATGAGAAAATAAAATTTGCAAAACTTACGAAGTCCCTCAGTTTGTTTATATTTTACCATGGAATTTCATTTGCAAACACTGACTGTATTAATCATTGATTCATCAGCTCATTCCAATGACAGTTAGCATTAACCTCTGCTAAGTGAGATATTAAACTTGCAGTTTTCTAGGTGTAAAAACTAAAATGAAGTTCACTTATGTGTGTGCTCCTTCCCTGCCCCTTTATTCTGGGAATGAGAGCTCTTTCTATTTCCTGATGAATGATTAAGGTGAACTTGTTAAAGTTAATGCTTAATTCTGAAACAGATATTAAAGAGCTTAAAAGGAAAATATGCAGAAGTTTATGCATTTCTAAAGATTGCAATAGGTTTATTGCATCTTGTGCTTGAAAGCTATAGAGGTTAATTAACTTCCCTGCATCATGAGCACAAACAATTCCAGTTTGAGTGTTAAGTGTTTTCTTTTACTGGTAGTGTGGATTTTAGGAAAGAAAAAAGGCAGGATAGTTATGATCACTCTACAGCACAATTGCCTCAAAGTCACACAAATCTGTGCACATAGGCTAATCTCAAACTATTACAGCAAGACCTAGGTTAGGGTTTGAAAAATCAGCTGTGAATTTGGGTGTTCCTTTCTGAACAAACAGTTCAGCAGTTTCTGCGTTAAGGTATCTCCAGTTAGCCATCCAGAATCATTAATAAATTGTTAATAATCACTTATAATTACAAACCTACTTGGTACAATTTCAAACCTATTCCCAAAAATGTAAATAGTAAAGATCCTCTTACTGTTGTGATTTGGAATAAGATTCCCTGGTACTTCTCCCCCAACCCCTCAAAAATTTATCTGGAAATGTGGACCCTAGGCTAGCTGTATTGCAGCTTGCCTCATGTACCACCACAAACAATTTGCAATTAGATACACAGCATTTACTCATGAGTGTAGCTGCTGAAGCAAGAGGGAATAACAATCAAAGGTGTTCTTTCTACTGCTCCACTTTCATTTTTCTTGCACTCCTCTTTGCAAAGCAAAGGAACCAGCACAGTTTTTGAGGAGGTAACATGAAGGCAGAAAGGTGAAATGACACCATACTGAAAAAGAATACTATTTCAAATAGCAAACCAGTGGGGTGTGATTGTTATTTTTACGGGTTTATTGAAGAAAAACTTAATTTGTATATACAGTGTAGAGGTGTAACATGGCAGGGTTTATCAGCATTGTGATCTTAAAAACCACATACTAGAACTTTCTAGCAAATCACCATACAAGAAAAGACAATTCTGTTTATCATTTCTCCTTGCATTGATTTGCTCAATTGTTATCAGCATTAATATCCTATATAGCCCCTAAATGAAAATTAATTGAGTCAGGTTCTTTCTATCAGCCTGAATATATCGTAATGTACAAATGTGGAATAGGAAAGACATGCTTTACAGTTTTCCTTTAAGCTAATTGCTTGCCTCTAAAAGGAAGACACCACTGAGTCTGGGCTAAGACCTTTTATATAGTGGCATATTAAGGGACAGCAAGTGATTCAGCACATTTCCTGTATGCTGCTCCATTGCCTATATAATATAGAGAAGTTCAACTGATTCCAGACATTTAAATGCTTTTGTTTTGCCAGAAGAGATCTCTCTACTTTTCACTTGGCAGATCAGGCAGGAACACGGGGTTTTGTCTCACAGCTTTAGGATATTTTATTCAAAATTTTCTTTTATCATCATATTCACCTCTTCTGGAAAAGGCTAAAATAGAAAATACAGTTACAATTTAACATTTGTCTGGTAGAACAGTGATGTGGATGGTGGTGGCACACCTGTCACTTTTATGATGGCAAGTAATAAAGTGAAGATCTATTTTTCAAGCCAATTAATTTCTCTTTACCAACCAGAGAAGAGCCACCCTTGAATCTTTAAGCAGCAAACAAATCATCAGGCTTAGGTCTACAACAAAGAAATAAAGAGACAAAGGTTACAGGACTGTAGGACAAGACAGATACATTTTGCTAGCTGTTATTGATAACATCCATTTTCTGATTTATGATACAGGTCTATGATTACAATAAATCATCAGTCATCCAGTACAGTGAGGATGAGCAAAAAAAGAGAAACTATTTTGAGATAGGTAAGTCAATGTTTGGTTACAAATGCTAAGTGAGATTAAGTTGCACTAATCAGTAATCCTGTACTCATTCACTGATTTGGCTGAGAGCATCAGATTCCTTGGATCACAAGGTGTGAACCCCATTAATTTGATAACTGTGAAATATTTTTCAATTTATTCCAGATTTCCACTCCCAAACATTTTAATCTCTAAAAACCTCATTTAGTTCTGTGCAGTATAGGTGGGTGAGGAGGGTGGGAGAGTCATATTATAATTTGAAGGGGAAGGGGCAAAAAAAAGTTTTCTGCCAGAGGTGGTGTATGAGACTTCAGACTGGACTTCTGAACTATTCCACACTCAACCGATTGGCATCAATTCTGTTGAAATTTATTTTAATCCAAATTTTACAGCACTGATGGTTGGCTTGAAGCAGAAGAGAACTAACTGATGAACTATTCCCTGGCCAAAGCCATAATTTCTAAGATGTCCTTAGACACAGTCCTAGAGTAGCTGGATATAGTGACCATAAATGCAGCAGATGACATTGAAGCTAAAATCCTCAAAGCTCACTTTAAAATATAGGAGTCCCTCTATTATGTATTTTTTATTACAAGCTCAAAACAGGTAGTCCAATCATGGACTTTTTCACAGACATAGATGTCTGCTTAGGGGATGACTGTTTAGCCGAAGTTGAAAAAAATCTCCCAAGAACAAGGTAGTCCAAATTTACTTTTGGCGAGATTCAAGATTACTTCCAAGAGTTTCATTGCCTTAAAATTTTGTGTGGTCTAACAAGGTATACATTTTGGTGTTTATATCTCTATAGAAACCAAAAAAAATCCCGTCACTTTTGTTGCCATTCCCTCCAGAAGAGGTACATGCTTTCAGTTAATAGATTTACAAGTCATCAACACAAGAACTGCAAAGATGTGACTGTGGCTCAAGCACAGGTAAATGAGATTCTGCTGCCTATCACCACATCTCTTCATAATATCTGTATCTTGAAAGAAAGAACAGGATAGGCAGGCTTCTATGTGACACTGAAATATTAGTATTCATTCCTTCCCTTTCTAGTCCCAGTGCACTGAGACACTGCACTGACAAATACAGGTGAAATCACAACTGACAGCTCTCTCTGAGCCATTGCTGTGGTTGGAGAAGTTACTAGAGAGAATTGGGTCAATGTGTTTATTGGGAACATTCTAGGGAAAAGGCAGGCTGTAGCAAGAAATGATTAAAGGTATTAATTTAGAAGCATTTTCCCCTTCTGAATCATTAATAAACCCTAATAAATGTCCCCACTACTAAACTAGTACCTGTTAAAGGGATGCCGTCTTGCACAGCTGACATCCTGACAAATGTGATGACTGCCAATTCCACTGTGCTCTTGCAAAAAGTTCTGAGCAAATTCCAGTCTGAGGAATTACATTACATGTACCCCAGATTCCCCATTAAGTTTTAGCTGAAAAAAATTGCATCTTATATAGTGAGCATATAAGGGTTAGCTGGCTCACAAGGGACTGTGTTTTGTCATTACTGTGAGGAATGATTCACTCATACACCCTTATACTTGGAAACAATTGCTCATGGAAGGACTTTTATCTGTACATACATCAAAAAGTTAAGGAGTCGTGTCCCAGTGGAGTCAGCTGATGGCTCATATCCTACCTCTGCAAATGATTTTCCAGAATTTCTAGAGTATGCTAGGGACACAACAAATTAAATAGGCATTTAGTAGACAGTGAGGCTGTTCAGTGACTGTACAGGAACAGAGTGACTAAGCACTCAGAGAGCAACAGCAATTAAGAGTGTTGGCATGGTTTGGAACTGTTGTCAGTGCAACAACATTTGCAAACTTCTCTTTTTTACAGGCTGATTCCAACACAGAAGCAATACATCAGAAAGTAGTCAGGCCAGACTTTCATGTGTTTTGGGACGACCCTTCCAATTGATATCCCAATGGGGATATATCTATATATATATTATATATATATGATATATATCAATGGGATATCCCAATGATATCCCATTGATACCCACACATAGCAAACTAGAGGAAGTGAAAATGACCAAGGATTTTTTACTAGCATAACACCAGTTTAATCTTAGCATGCAACTGCCATGGAAATTGGTGCCTCCATATCTTCTAGAAGCTTTCAGACCTGCAAACTTTACCCATTGCCCCATCTGAATTACAGTTTGCATGCCTGATCCTTCTCACACCACGGTCCCAAGAGCTCGGTCTGTAGCTTCACTTTTAAACCTGATTCTGACTTTCTGGCAAAACTCACTTTCATATATGGAATTAGATTCACTTACGAGTTCAGGACTAGCAGGATATAGACTTTGTATGGATCTTCTGGACAGGAATCAAATCCATTTTATAAAAGGTGGCTCAATTCACTAAGTGAACTAGCCTTGATCTGGGCAAAGCATTTTAAGTTGTCACTACAGAGGATCCAATTTCCTTGGAAGAGGTTGATCAGAAGAATCTGGTCAGAAGAATCTGGAAACAACCCAGCCAGCCATACTTCTGATGCAATGGCTCTGCAAGGGAAGGCCATGTGGTTTGAACAATCTAGATACTGCTAACCTCTCTCTTTTTCAAGTGTGTGCTTTGTGCCATTCTTGATTTCCAGTGGGGGGAAAAAAAGCACCTTTTGGCTTCAAGCTATGAGCATATTTTTCAGTGATGGTCAAATTAGCTATGCTATCCTCTCGTTTTAGAATGGGCTTTTGAAAGGCTCAACCTTAACCCTTAAAACCTGAAAGATGGATTTGGGCAAGGGTCACCCCTTTGTAGGTTTGGGTTTTGGTTGTTTTATGAGAAGAAACCTATAGAATTGATTTCTAAACATATTCTAAGCTCTCCAGTCCATGCAAAAATATTTATCCCCTATAGAGAAAACATGAATTGTACAGATGGATATAGTTATCTTCTCATGCCACAGTAGCTCAGCACATTGCTTACAAACAAGAGCAATTTAAAAATGTGCTCCTAATCATAAACAGGAACTTACTTCTTCAGGTGAATGGTAGGTCTGAGTAGCTTAATTGTTTTGGTAAGCTATTTTATGCCTTACAATACATTTTGTAGATTTATATTTCAGATTTAGTATTTCTAAATTTTGCAGCATCGGTGACACACAATCAGCAATTGTCTCCCAATCTCACTCTTCAGATATCTTTATGTTATGTTCTCAAATGACAAATATTTCTACTTAGCTGTAGATGTTGTATAATTTGAAAAAGAAAGTTTTGCAAGTAAGGAGAAACTGGAAAAAATTAATATTAATGAACTGGACAGAAAGAGAAAATGATAAATACTATATGGCTCAGATCCCTGATAAGAGCAGGACATCAATTTGTAATGGACAATAATTCATAACAAGTAACATATTCAATACATTTCATCTCTTTTTTGTATTCTAGCAAATTGCACACCAGCAGAAAGTGATTTTTCTCTAATTTACTCGTAATTCACATTTTCCAACTATGTACTTTCTGCAGAGTTATTGGTCTTAAATAGTTTGTTTCCAAGTATTCCATAGTAAAAGATATGATAAGAAAGAGAGGTACTGAGTTTAGAGAAATTTTGAATTCAAACTTTAAATACGTCTTTTTTTTCCTGACTAGAAAGGTCTAACTCTTAAGGTTCAGTTTTCTGATGTAAATTTTCGTGTTTACAGGCTTCTTTGCCTTCAAGAAACATTCCCTTTATCTAATCAAAATATTCTGCTAACTCATTGTCTTGAGTTACTCTAGAAGGTGACTAGAAAACAAGCAAAAAACCCACAAGCAAAATGAAAATGTCTGAAAAAAAGAAAAAGGAATTGATATTCAACAGGGAGTCACAGCAGTTTTTAAGTACCCCATGGAGTAGTATTTATCAAGAGCTTCAAGACAGTCAATGCATTCAATAACTTTTTATATTAGCTAGTAAAAGAGATGGGCAAGAAAAGATGGGTCCTTCCTACAATATGGGAATGAAGAACACATATGCAAGGGTGAGAAAAAAGTTTCCTTTTGTGCTCTTCTCTAGAACATTATGGACCATCCGGGTTTTTGTCTGCATTGATGTGGCTTGCTTGGGGTAATCAAAAAATAAACAGAAAATCAGAACTCTACTGAAAATGCATAGCTGAGAGAAACATCTGCATTTTTATGGAGACTTGTATGTCCAAGGAAGTATCTTAGACAGTATCTTTATGTCAGTGATGTTCAGTCTTTTCTGAACTCATATAAACCCCATCTTAATTAAAAGAAATCAAAAGCTCTTCCCTATTCACTTGCCTTATTCACTCACAGTTATGAGGCAGGATGCCCAGAGTGACCACTCCAGCTGTGTGCACTGCCCTAGACACCTCTCGGCAATGCTCTGTGGCTTCAGCAAGGGACAAGATACCGTGAGTGAGTCCTCAACCTGTGGCACTTTGGAGAGAGCATCTGAGAGGAGAAGGATAACTTTGCACAGTTGCAATGACATTTTGACAGCTCTGTGTGTGTGTATTAAACTGATCCTTCATTCACATATGCATTAGTGTGGGAGAATTGTGTGATTTCATAATGGAAAGAGGAGGCAACTCCTAGCTCTTGAAGAGAGCTCTTCCATTGTGAAGTGTGCTGAGGGGAAGAGCCACAGAGCCATCTTTCAGCAGAACTTGGACACTGCTTGAAGAAGTAATGTGCAGTGACATGAGCCTGGCTCCAGCAGGAAGCATCAGGCATATGTCTCTACACTTACATGCACTGCCACAGAGAGGGAATTCTTTCCAGGATGACACAGTAGTCTACTGAAAGCATTTATCTGAAGAGTTGCACATTTTAAGTACCACTGCTCATTCTAAACTAGAGTTCTCTTTTTGATAAGCAACAGAAGAATATGCATACCTTCAATAAACACATATCACAAGAGTCTATACAGAAGATTCATGCAAGCTCTGACGTGCCCAGGTGGAGGCTCATGAATACATTGGCTATCAAACCTCTGTCTCAATTACAGTGTGTGTGAAAGATTGGTATCAAAATTCAGACAGCTTTGTCATTTATTAATATGATCTTAGTAAGGGCTTGTTGGGTCAGATCTATTTTGTTATCTGCAGTTCTTTGCTTTTGGTTAAGGAGTATGCTGTTGAACTCATGAGTGTCATTCCAGCAAGAGCAATATTTTTGCTTGCCCTCTCAAGGACTGCAATAGCACCACCAAGCAGTGAGAAACCCTCTTTTACAGGAAGTAAAACACCGATAAATAGAAGGCAGAACTGCTTCTCTTCAATGCTTGTATCAGCGTTGCTACCTCTAGAACCTGTTAAGGCCCAGTCTTTTGCATTTCCTTCATGTATTGAAGTCTTAATCTCAGAGACATCTTATTTATAGTTCTGGCTTAGACCTCACAGTGCCTCATCAAGTATGTTCAAGTTGTCCCTAACCTCACCAGCAGGTGTTCTAATATCTCTAGCCATATCCTGCAGGTGCTATGAGTCATACAAGCTTTTTCAAAAAGTGAAAGATTTGTGGGAATTTCCCCAGGAATGTAGTTACATCCACCATGAATACTGCAACATCATTATATACACTTGAACAGTTTTGGGAAGACAAAGTCAAAATGAGTAGCTATTCTTCTATAAAACTTGTTTTACAACAATGCAATTTGTTCAGCACTCCACAGACTTTATATGTATGTTCAGCGTAACATGTAACCATGTTTTCCTAATTTCTTACCCAAATTAACCACATGGTGCCAAAACAGAGTAAGAGGAATCACTTGAAAAAGCATGAGTCAACTCAGAACTATCCTGACTCTGATTTTATGAAAGTAATGAGTGTAATATTGAAGAATGAAATTTTGTTTTGTTAGAGTTCTGTAGGCAAAATTGATTCTGCTACCCTCAGATAAAGAACAGTATTATTTGTTTTGAACTTGTTGCTGGGAGCAACAACATTCCAAGCTGTGGCAAAGGAAGAGTGCATTGCATGGGAAGACATTTTTCCCCTTTTCTCTCAGACTGTGAAATAGAGGTGCAAGTCTAGGGTGTGGGAAGGTTTGAGGAACCTAGCAGAAAAACTTGTTTTGTTACTTACCTTTTCATCACTTCCCTAAATAGCCTTTTACCCAGACCAGCTCATTCCAATTTGCTGGGACCTGATTTTGTAGAATTTTGTGCTACAGTACAAGTGCATATACTGTAAGCCTGGCCTCTGATGCCTCTGGTTGAGCTGTGGTCTGCTACCCAACCCCAGCTCTCCTCAACAATTTTCCTTCATCCGGCCCTTTCCTCCAAACCTTTGCAGAAGTAATAAGGTATTTTAAATACAAATATTGAAGATGACAAGACAGACTACATTAATCATGCCAATGATATTTCTATTTGATTTTAATGATGTTTTTGGAAGGGTCGTCCCAAAACACATGAAAGTCTGGCCTGACTACTTTCTGATGTATTGCTTCTGTCCCATGACTTGAGTTTTGCAACCTACCTTTCAGGTAAGGTAAGCTTTTCAAATTCAGATAATCTTTTTGACTCATCATCAAGGCCCCTACATCTTGTAGTTTGTTGTTCACCAGGACAAACTTTGTCTCAAAGTGAAAGTTAACATGATATAGTGTCCTTCAAAAGTAGCAATTTTTTATAGAAAATATATTTTTTTTTTTAATAATTTATTCTGCCTATCATGGAGTATGTAGCCTGGTAGCTCGTTTGCATCTCTAGTTAAACCAGTACAGTTCATCTGAGTCTGTCAAACTACTGGTTTATCATTTTTATGCTTCTGTCTTTCTTTTTTTCTCCACTGGAATCACCTCCATCTCTAAATATCATTAGGAATTGACGGACGTAAGTTTTCCCAGTCTTACTTGGACATATTTCAAATGACTTATGAATAAATTAAGTTCCCCACACACGAAGTCCCATTGCTTAAGAAATCTCAGTGTACTGCTGGAAACAATCCTGGCTGGATGGGAAGATGAAACTGATTATTTAATAGAAGTTTTCCAACTCTCCCAGTTTTTTACCCTCTGGGCACAATGCTTTGAACTGGACAGCTTCAGAAGTGTAATGAAATTTCTCCTACTTATATCAAGGCTAAATCTAGCTCTTCAGTAAGAAGCAGTTTGTTCATGAGCAGTACTTTTTGCCTTTAAAGGCTAGTCAGTGTTTTTCAAACATGGCTTCAAGAGCAGTGGAAGGAATATAGAAGGATTGGAATAAATCAAATAGGAGTGTTCCCAAATTGGAGCCAGGTTTGTTTTCAAGTCCATACTCAAGCAAAATTCACCATGATGTAAATGGCAGTTTTGCTTGGTTGAGACAAACTGACTGGCCTATGCATGGAAACGAACAACCAACTCTTTCAATATTTAAAGGTGTCTTTTCACCACAAAGACAGCTTAGATGGGAGGTTTATCATTTGACACATAAAAAGGAAGGTTTTATGGACAATTCTGTAAGAACAAACACTCATTATTGAGTTAGTTAGTAAATAATAATGATGATAACAGCATCAGACTGGTGACTGTCGTCAATGAGTAACGAGCTTATGCTCTTTGTGTATTTATTATTAGATTTTCTGTACTCATCAGAAACTGAGTGTAGCTTTGTTCACTACATATATCTTCATACTGCAATCAATATAATGGCACACTTTTCATAGACATCAGACTTTAATATTAATTTGCTCTTATTTCTACATCACAGAAAGACACAGAACATCTTCACTTCTATGATAAAGCCTTCATTCAAAATAAAGTATGGTTATATCATCACTGAGGTTAAGAAGATTTTATGTTTACTACTCAAAAGATTAATGGGTCACTCAAGCATTTACATTCTCATACATTTTTATGACAGTGCTATGAAGTAAATTTGATGTATGTTCAGAAGAGAATGATAGGTTTAAATGTCTAACAGCTGCTCTTTTGAATTTCAGCAATGTTTTAAGTGTTGCTACCATTTAGCACTTCCACCGCTCACTGCAATTTACTGTTTGCCTGCATTAGTTATTTGTGTTTGCACAGGAAGACAAAAGGAAAGAATTAGGTGCAGTGTAGAAACAGTTTTACTTCCTTTAAGCCACCTGAATCTAATCAATCTTCTGGCAAGCACTGCTTAGGAAAAAACCAACACTTTTCAGAGTGTTTATTGAAAGACTTCACTGAAAAAGCATCTTAGGCTGTGCACAAATATACACCCTTTCCTGAATGTAGTTTGAAGCTTATTCCATGTTTTGAAATGCATTTGATGGCCTCTATATCGCAAAACCAGTTTTGATGAGCAAACAACCCAGAGGGGGGCTGATTTCAGCAAAACAGCCCATTGAAATTGCATGGAGTTGGGAGTGGCAGTAGCAGCAGGAAGTTCTGGTCTTTTAGCTCCAATCAACTGAAACAGCTTCAAATGCTGCTGTAGTCTTTTCCTGTGTGACACGTACAACACTAAAGGCAAGGCACTGGGTACACTTCAGTTAAGACAAGACTGTTTAACACAGCAGGGAAACATGGTTCTCTAATCACCCCCTACTATGAACCAGAGCCAACACGGGGCAATTAAATAAGAAAGATCAGAATGTCACTACAGGCAAGAACAAGCTGTGTCAGGGGACAGGGCAGTCATCATTAGGGACCACACAGATCTGCTTCCACTTGCTTTTGTGGCTCCTTACTCCATATATAGCATCAGTTGTTTCATGAGTACCTGTAGACTATAGCAGGCCTCCCAGTGAATACAGGAGGAGTGGATAGAGCAGGCAGCTGGGGATGCTGCACAAAACCCTTCTCTAGCCCACTCTGTACTGCATACAGAGACTCAGTTCTATGACGAAGTTACATGTGTGACCACACATTCTCATTTGTCCCCATTTTGAAGAGGGCTTAGTTCACCCCTGAGTCAGAGTTTCACAACTGCCTCATTATGTGAACAAGCAAAAGACAACTACGCTGAATTCCAAAAGCAGCCAATAAATCTTTCAGAAGCCTAATTTTATTTTAGGAACGGTGCCTAAGGCAAGACTTGTGTGGCTTAGAAAGGGAAAATGTTTAAAACATTTGCAAAAGTTCTGTAAACCTGGTTTAGCCAGTTTCTGCTCTGTGTTACACTATTCTGAAGAGACTTAAAGCTTAATGGGTCCATCAAGTTGGGAAACAGAAAGAATACTTTGCCACTTATAGGAGACACAGGCTCTTGTTAAGTCTAAGGTTATCATTGCAACACACTTATTTCATAGTCAACTTTGTGACTGCCTGGAGGAATAAAACATGGAATTCAGTCAAAGAAGGACTCTAACAGAGCTCTAAAATTACAAGGCAGAGTTCATCACCCATGCTACCATCACTTTCTGGTCATGCAGAACAGAAAACACAATCCTGGTAAATACCAACTGTGCACCTTGCTGGGCTGGTTATCACCTTCCTAACAAAGTTTTCACTATTTGAATCCACATTACTCAACTCAGTGACATCCTCCAGTCTAAGAACAGTCTGCAAACAGAAAAGCAATCATAACAATTAGCTTTAGTCCCTGGCACCTCACAGCACCTCCAATCCCTCAGTACCTAGTCCACCATTAGACACCTGCAACAAGAATCCTGTGCCTTCTGCAGAGGCAGTCTGTGACTAGACATCATGTCTCAGTGCAAGGCACTTTGCCATGTGGGAGGTAAAGTAGAAAATGACTTGCTAACTCTGCAGCAAGTCTTGATACTTCGGAGATTCAAGAAAGAATTAAAGTGGAAAGAGGCCAAAAGTAAAACCTAAGAAAATATTTTTTTATAATATGGAAACTAAAGGACAGTGGAGTAGATAGTTTATTTATCATGGTCTGAGTGATGTGTATCTGAGAAGACTCTCAGTCCAACATCATTAGCAGCCATCCAAAAATCTATGAAAATTGAAAAACAAGAGGAGAAAATGTCTTGTGAGCTTTTAGATGCTTCAGAGGAGTGAGGGCCAGTTGATTCAGGCATGCAGAGTGAAGTAACTCACAACTACAGAACAGAAGTAACACAAAAGGACTGCCCATTGTGATCTGGATGCTTGCAAAGTTTTGAAATAATCCACAGAGTGGTAAAAAATGAAAAAAGATGCATAAAAATTTAATATATGTCCAGTACAGATAAGCTGACTTCTTAAGGCATTTTAAGTAAAGCATGCAAAAATGTGATCATTCAAATTATTGGTCACTTTGTGTGAATTCATTGTCCCTTGTTTCCCTGTGCTTGTGGCTTCTGCTATACACAGTGAGGCTCATACTGGTTTTCCACTTTTCTCATATATTGATAAAAGATTTAAAAATATTTATTTGGACTCAAGATGTGTCAGCAGAAATACAAATTCTTAAGTTATTTAGGGTATGACATTATGTCTAAGAAATAACTCACTCTGATAGAAAAATTTGGACAATCAACTTCTCTAAGTTTGTAAAAATTCTCAAACCAAACTTTTCCCCACAAATATCTTCCAGAAGAGATTAATTTCCATAATGAATTATTAAATAATTATAAGTTAAGTTGACATTAAGTTGCATTAACATGTGAATTTGGAACAAAAAATTCTCAATATAATATTTGAACAATTTCATTTCCAGGGTCAGACTCAGAATTTTTTTTTACTTAAATGCTTATTATGCAGGCAACTGTCCATGAAATTAATTTTTAAAATATATTAAAAACCCTAATCACAAATTTATATTATGATTTCTATTCAGTAAATCAGAAACAGCCTCTCATTATTATAACGATATTGTTTAGCATTATTTTCTTCTGTACATAGATTAGTTGCCCAATTTCTTCAAACATACTTCCTTATGAGTAATAAAAACCCCAGATAAATAAGTGTAGATACACAAATTAGGAAAAATATAATGTTATTAATGTTATTTTAATTTATACTCCCAAGAAAACTTACAGCAAGGTATAAATTTACTTGCTGAAGAAAATAAATGAAAAAATAATTAAACTCTAATTAAAATCACACTCTGATGTACAGATGCAGGGATGAGCAATTCCAGCTAGAGCATCATTAACCATGTACGTTAGCATTTGTTTGTACTTATAGCTAGGCATGAATTTATTTAAAAAACCCCCAAGACCTCATTTCAGTATCCAAACACATGCTTAGTGCCCCCTAAAGATGGTGTGTTTAAGTTGCTCAATAGCTGCAGATTACCCACACACTTAAGATCAAGCCCAAGTGAGTGCTTTGCTGAATTCAAGTCAAAATGTGACTCAGTCACAGGCTTAGTTTGTGCTTCTGTGCTGCATGAGGGGTGGAGTGGGGAGATGCAGAACCAGAGTGCCTCATCTTTCACGATTTCACATCAGGGGTGTGAATTGTGTCAGTCCTTGAACTCCTAGGGCAGAAGTGGGAGGATTTAGCTCTAGAATGTGGACAGACACAGCAAGAGGATGGCTCACCCACTGCTTGACAGCCAGCAGAACTAGACTGATAGATATGCACTTAAAAGCAGAGGTGGGATCAAGATGTAAAGCACAGCACACCGAGATCACAGTGTCAGCACTCTGCATGCAAATATGTAATGCCTGCAACTGATACCGTGCCATGCACAGCTGCTATTCTTTGTTTCTTTGCAAGAGCACACCACAGCTAATCGTGCATGCCAATTGCCTATGCAAAACAAATATGCAGAGTGAATGCTTATTTGCTTATATATAAAGATCAAAAACATAGTGTCATACAAATTTTTTTGAGCCATGTAATGAGTCACTGAAGAGCCACGAATCAAGGGGTAGGAGTCCTCCTTCAAGTGCCTCTAGATACACCCCTACCACAGACTCTCACCTACTTGATCTGAAGCTGAGCAAGCAGGGGTTGCACACATATGTTCTCTTTGAGGTATTCAGGCACCACAGATGGTCCTTATAGCCTACAGCACCTTAGCAAGCTAGCCTAGGCCAAAGAGCTCAGCTGAGGCTCTTCTCTCTTCCTTCATTACCCCAAGCATGGTTTTTGGTTTCCGTGTTTGATAGTACCCTGATGTTTGCCTTAAAGACAACTGACAGATCAGTTAAGAGACAGCAAATACTTGCCTCTAAGCACAGAGAAGGGCAGAGTGAGTAAACATGTACTCTTCTCCACTTTGTGGGGTTGGAAAGGTATTTCCAAAAGACATGAAATGAAATTCACTAATTTCTACATCCAACACAATCTCTTGATGGCTCTAGAGTAGCTGGAGTGAATCATCTAAACTGTACAGATGCTGTAGCTTTGTTCTAAATTGCTCTGAAGTTTGTGCCACACTTTGCAACTGCAAAGTGAAAATAAAGTAGATCTAAAACCCTGCAAGTCAGAATAATTTGGTTTTACATTTGCTTCCCTATGATATGGCTGGTATGATGCAAAGATACTGATCAGTCTAGAATTACTCACTAATTTTTATATGCTTCTGAATAGTCTTTATAGAATTAGAAACCTAAGACATTTAATCTAGTTACAATGAGCTCTTTATGGTCAGCAGCTATTTACATGCTTATGTTTTCACCATGATCTCAACAAAACATTTTCAATCATAAGAACAGGCAACATTGATTTTGGCTTTTGGCCTTCTATTTCTCATGCCTCACTGATTATCCTGATCTACTTTTAGACTAGCAGCATCATACTTTCACATTTTTCACTTTGGGAAAGGTCTCTCCTTTGGAGCCTATGGAAGAAACATCATGGGACAAAATACAAAACACTCTTGACTCAAGGCTTCAGCTTTCACACTGTGGTCAGCATTAAAGATGAGATTATACAGCTAGAAAATTGACAAAGAGACATCTCTGACTGTCTTGAATTAATTTTTATGGAGGAGGAAAATCTGTGTTATAGTCCCTTCTAAAAGGCTTCACAGGAAAGGAATATTTGTGGAAGCCTCTAGAAAAAGCATTTTAAAATATTGCTATACTTCCATTGAAATTAATTATACAAAAACCTGTTGACCTGAGGAACATGACTTCAATATCTGTAAATAAAACATAACTGTAGGAAGCTATACAACATAACTAATGCCATTTTTCCTTTAATCTAATGGAATTAATTTGTCCACACTCTGTTTTAAGGAGACTTTTCTGCAGTTCATTTTTCCCACTGATGATATTTTGTTTAATTTCTAGTCCTCTCAATAACCAAAAAGTTCTAGAGTCTGCCTAAATATTTATTTGTTTCAGGCAAGAAAGAATTGAGCACCAACAATTCTGCTTTATCTTCTCCTTCCAAGTTAAGGTTATTCTGATTTGCAAAGCTAGTTCATCAAAGATTACAGCAGCAGAAAGTTGTTCTGAGCACACATGCTGTGAAATAGAAATTAAAAAAGGTTCAGGCAGAACTAATACCCAGGACACAGAGCAGATGCACCAAATGCATAAGGAGAATGTCTGGACTCTCCAAAACTTGCCAGTGCTCTTTGGCCCTTTAGGGACTGGGCCACAGTCTGGCCCCTGCTCTCCACACCTTGTACCATTATTTTGCTGAGCTCACTCCAACAGCATACCTGGCTGTAAAGGAAAAGCTCAAGCAGTCCGAGGGTAGACCCTGTGGTGAGGAGTGGGAAAGGGCAAGGCAGGCTGCAGTCAGCAAAGCTGGGCTTCACCCAGAGGGCTGCAGGCAGCACCAGCAGTCGTTGAGGCCCTTGCACAATCCTGTGTTTGCAAGAGGGAAAGCGGCACAGAGCACTTTGAAAGCCATGACTTTTCTAACCTGTCTTGGGAAGCAGATGGAGCTTGGGCAGTAAACCTGTATTTTAACTCTCATTGCTGACAGATGAGAATGTTTTCTGCTAGTTGCCTTAAAGAAAAGCAAAAAGAAATGAAAGCAGACACAAGCTTTTCTAGCATTATTTGTTAATATTTTTTGGCAGCTGTACATATACTACTCTCTTGCTGTGACCATAATCGAAGCCTAATGTTGCTCCTAAGGAATGCTGTGGCAGTATTCCCACCAACTGCACTGAAAGCAGATTTGGGGCCTTTGTTTGGTCAAAGCTGTTCCAGATGGAGTCCAGAGGATTCCCACCCAGCATTCCAGTTGTAAAGAATGACTCTGCCTTTCTCTTCCAATAGTAGTTTTCTGGCTCCAAGTACAGTTGACCTGTTAATGATCAACAGTGGAAACAACCCACTACTATTGAGCAGGATGACCCCTTGGGAGAAGAGGGTGATGCTATATTTTATTACCTGCATATCTGTCTAATCAATGTTAAGGAGGTTATATTTGGGGTAATTCAGTTTAATGTTGTATATATTGAAAGGGTTCCTGCTGGTCACAGGAACGTAGCTGCTCATAGGATAGAAATATAATTATAGTACCCCAATGGAACAGATTTTTGAAGGCTGTGAATACATAAATCCTGGTACTGGTGTACCTACCCACATGAAACCATACCAGTATAATGCAGGAAAAATGTAAGCTACCCCAAAAGGAAATCTTACAATCACAAAAGGGAAAATTCTTTAGTTCTTCTGAGATCTTTAATGGTGAAAAATTGGTTAGAAACTTATATTTGCATCACACTTCATAAAGTACTAATATTTTCTGTCATTATTAGTGAGCTATCAGCCTAGCAGTAATTTTTGTGACCAGCTGAAGTGGGACTAGTAGTCAGATGACAGATGTGCAGAAACAGCAAGCTCTCTGGTACTTTCTATTTCAAAAATCACTGGTCACTTCTGAAAATTTAGGCTGCTATTATCATTATATATTACTTTGAAACAAAACTCTCCCTCCCTCTCCTTTGTTAGTAACTCACTGCTGATCTATGGCTCTAATTTTGTAAGCAAACTGATGTTTGTTCATGCAAGTAGGACTTCTGAGCGAGAAGACTGAAAATTTAGGCCAGTAGAAAAATAACCACCCAAGTTACCACAGCACCCAGCTTGAAACTTTGGTCCAAAGCATTTGACTTAACAATACCATAAAGCATTGCCAAGCTCTCAGTTCAGATGAGAAGATTCACCAAATCATGCATTGAAGTTTTTCAAAACTTATTAAGAAACCTCCAGGATAAGAAACTAACCTTTGTCCTCCCTTATGTTACAAGGCTGAGTCTGTGCAGGCCCAAAGCCAAGCACCCTGATTAGTATTCTAGTGAGGAACACTGTGACACCCGTGAAGAATCCATTGGCACAAGGCACCTGCATGCTTAGATAGAAGACTTCTTGATGGGGATGGGTGCTGTTATAGGACACTGATACCTTTGGTACACACTGCAATCACCAGTTTAAGAATTTGTTTCATAAATCCAGGTTTTCTAGTTCTGGTCAATTTAGGCTTATAAACCTCAAATACATTAAGACATCCAAACTAAGAACAATTATGCTAAAATCTGATCCTTTTGTTAAATTTCATTATGGTGTGCATTGAGGAACAATTGCACATACCAAGAAAATTTTTTTAGGCATTCCTGTAACACATCTAATATTCTTGTGCATTGAATCAACAATCTGAGAAAAACAGCAGTTCTGACCAATTATGTGGAGAGGAAAGCAAAACCATTAATATACAGACTTCACTTTCTTTTGAATAATTGTAGATACACTGTTTGCAGAGGTGTTTCATTGGCTCGGTTACTTTACAAGACTAGGAGGTACATATAAGCTTACAAAAGCTGACAGACAGCAGGGTTGTGGGAGGGGAACAACTCTTTTTTTCTACATTCATTATTACTCACTGAAATAGGCTTGTTTGCTTGTTTCTTAGTATCTTGGGAGCAATGATTAAAACCAAACCCAACAATATTTTCTTGTAAGGTTCTGAAGCAAATAGCCTTCCTTTGACTTCACCAGGCACTCAACTGGGCTTTGAGTAAAGTTGGTGATTGCCTGCAAGCGACACAGCAGTGACCCAGACTTTGCAACCAAGAAGTAGATATAACTGTAATGCCTTATGGGCTTTCAAAACCTGTCCAACAGTTTTGCCTTGACAAAAGATGGGCAAGGAGCAGAAAAAGCACACATACAGTATGTGATACTTGGTGTTCAGCAGGCAAATTTGTAGGACATTTTCTCCCTTCCGTTTTCTCAGTGAGTGAGTGAAAGCTTGTGTGTGTTTGTCAGACTGGCCCTCCATTAAATGTCTCTTCATGGAAATAAGGGGATATTTATGCACAGTGACTAATGAATGGATGCATTCCAGCATCTGCTATTGTGTATTTCCTGTAAAGTCATTTATTATTCTATCTAACAAACACAGTGTTCTTGGGTTGATGCTTAAGATTAATGAGGCATTTACTCCTATTCAAGAAACAAGTTCAGAAGACGCATTTTCTCCCATTCAGCTGTGCTGATAGTTTAATTAATGCCATTAATACATATAAGTCACCAGGAACTGTTTTATGGTAACACTGAGGAAAGCTGGCAAAGCAGGAAAATTTTAGAGGTAAAGCTACAACATAACACTTCCCTTTGTTTCCAGGTAGTATAGGATTCTCCAGACAGTGGGTGATCTTACAAACTACATGAGTAACAAAACCCCAAGATGTAATGAACTGAGGTAATGACAGAATATCAGTCTTAACTCTCTGCTTGTGTGGGCTTAGTCAAATCCTTAATGTGATTTCACTACAAATTTATTTTTATGTAGATGCATGTCATATTTCCTCCCCCACCCCTTGTATTAGAGACAAAAAGAAAGAAAATGCCCTCTTATTGAAATGTAAGAGTTGATACTGTAGACCATAACCAATGCTATGGTCTATGGTTTAAAGATATATTAGGGGAAATTTTTCAAAGTGTGTACAGTTTCACTGATATGACAGGAGGAATTTAATGGCTCTTTCAGTGCTCATACCAATTTTTTGCTCAAGTTTCTGCATGGTGCCTTTTTTCCTTCGGGATGCATAATTGCCAGGCTCGCTTAGGCCAGCATAGAAAGCCTGGTGCAAACTAGAATGTCACTGGGTTCACATTTCAGAAACAGAGAACTGGAAAGTAAGGGGTGAGCATGGGAATATGCAAGTTTAAAGGAGGGGATAAAAAACAAAAATACAATGAAAAGGTGGCACTTAACAGGGCTGCACAACCTTGGTCCCAGAAGAAAACAACACATAAAAGTGCACCATTCAGGCATCAAAACACAGGCCTTCTCATGCCGAAGTCTTATCTAGAGCTAAATTTTCATCCATAGACTTATGATTGGGTTTATCTTCTCCCAGTTGTCACCCAAAGTGATCATCTCATGACCTCACCAGATGTATAGAATATGCACAAGAAGCACCTTGAAGACACCATTCTTACTGAAATAGAACAGCAGTGCAAGGACCAAATCCACTGCTGATTCAGAGAAGTAAATGCAATAACATAAAGCCATATTACAGCTATAGACAGCTGCTTGCCGAGCTTCTAGAGATAGAGTGCTAGTTGAATTTGTTTGAACCTCCTAATACAACTTTTCTTTCCTCATTTTCAGTTTTTATCTCAAGGACTGGTAACAGGAAAAGAAACTAACATAACAATGACAAAACTCCAAACCAAACAGCCTTTCAACATTATTTTAACTCTCCAAACTGGAGAAATAAACAAATCAAAGCACAACTGGCACTGCTCATAGAGGAGCACTAGATCTTAGTGTGCCCAGACTGCTGGCAGCACTGTGCAGTGCATTGTCACCATACAGCTTTGCTGCTTGAGCTAACACCTTCTAAAAGCCACTCCCAGTCTGCAGTGGACAACTCCAGGTACAGGGATGGATGTTGAATTTGGTATAGTGCCTGGTAGAACAAGGAACTCCTGGAGAGTTGTACAGACAAAAGCCTATTACCTGTTCTGAGTGTTACTCCAATTCCTTAAGTAAATCAACAAAGTCCACATAGCCCAATAGGATAAAAAAGAGGCCTTGAGGGAGACATTTAGGTCTTCAAGAAATATTTCTAAAACCTATCCTTCAACAAAACAGTTTTGCTCATAGTGAAAATTCAATGATTAACAACAGAAGACTGTATGAACATATTTGTTACTTATAAAAACACCTCCTCTCCACAGCTGTCCCAGCCAGAAGCTCTGAAGTGGCCATAATATTGTAGTAAACATCTCAGCCTGAAGCAGTGATGCAACAGGTGCAAGGACATGCTATGGACAGCTAGGGAGTAAGACCTGCTAGACAGGCATCAGGCATACAGACATCACCCGTCCCTTATTGTGGGAGTAGTACAGATAGAATTACACATCTTCTGCCCAGAGAATAAAATATAACACATCATCTAATTCTCAGTGTCATTAACGAAAACAAACCTATTATTTAAATTTACTACTCCAGGTTGTTTGTAAGAAGTTGGATCAACAGCCTCAAGAAATGTAATATTTTTTTCCTGCAAGGGTTTCCTAGTGCTTAGCCTGCAGCTGTTAGCATTGGATTTCAAGACACACTGTATTAGGCATGTAAAAGGACTTTCATTCCTCATTAGCTGCGCATAAGAAAGGATTGTAACTTTTAAAAAGAACTAAGCAGCTTTGTAAAAAACTTGAATTTTGCTCTAACAAAAATCATACTTGTTAGAACTTTTTTTTATTCCCAGCTGAACTATGCTTCAACTCAAAGCAAATAAAGTCATCAGTTGACTCCATTCTATTAGAGGACAGCATTTGGCGGGTGGGGGGGGGGGGGTGGTGGAAAGAAATAAAAAATAGTCCAATAGGTCTTTGAACAGTGGTCCCTTGTCTGTCACATCAAGACATGGCTTCTACTTCACACACTATTGACCATGAAAAGCAATCTTGCGACTTTTGAAGCCCCATCACAAAAAAAAAAAGAGTGCAAGAGAAAACTTCTCTTGAAATGTCAAGGATGGGGGGCTGACTGCTCTCATCTCCTATGATTAATGACTTGTGGCCTTATTGTGTAGAGGCTGCTAATTAGCTTCAGACTGTTTAAGGCTGCAGAATGCAAAATTCAGCTTGATAAACCTGGACAGCCTCTGTTCCCCACCTCAAACAAGCCTGGTGCAGAAACTCTGGCATCCAGTTTTGTAGTAAAAACATGCTCATTGGAACTAATGAGTCCAAGAGACTCTGGGCTCCACCTACTAGAAACTTGAACTGCAGTGTTTTCCTGTATAATTAGTTTTCTGTCCTGTCCTAGTTACCTGCTTTTTATCTAAAAACCTTGCTTCATACTTTGAGTAAGTAGACATCATATACTAACAAATAACCAACACCATTTAAAATTTAGTTAAAAAGCAAAACAAAATAGCAGGAGGATACTTTTAATCTTCCATTATCCACTTATTAACAAATGAGAGCAAGTTCACTATAATGCTTCTAAAAAGTTGCATATGGCCTTCTTGGATATTATTTTTAGATGCATTTTAAAAGAGAGCAGAAAAGGGGCATTTCTTAAATTGTTATTGCCTAACATTCTAACTATCTGCTTTACTGGAATACATGCTGAATCCTTTGTTTGGTAATAATCTCTTGCCATACCTATGGGGTGGAAGTCTAGTACACAGGGAGTTTCAATCTCTTCTGCCATGACCCCCCTCCTTCTCTCCTCCCAGTCTTGGATTAAAGCTGCTTGTTAAATTCATCTTCACATGGAAAAGCATTACATTCCACTAACACAGGAAGGTTGCAAATACTTATTCCAGATTTTTAACACTGACCTCATCAAACTGATGCACTACAACATAAGGCTGATTAGCTTAATAACTGATTACTCGTCCTCTGGGCACTAGCAACCAAAATTAGAAACTTTAGCAGCTCATATAACAAAGTAATATGAGCTTATTTTTTCAGGTACCTACAGTTCCAAGAGGGAAGGGAAAAAAAAAAATGTTTCTAGGCTAGTACCAAAGAGGGAAAGTTTCTTGGTTTTGGTGGGATGGATTAAAATGCTAATAACTTCTTCTCTACTGAATAATACCTAGATAAAAAGACCACATAAATATCTGTGCATAAAGATAAATTAACCAAATTATCATAGTTTTATTATTTTTAATTTCAAATATATACGAGTCTGAATGCCTTCAACACATGAGCTGCTTGAATTCAAGAGGCTTCCTTTCATGCTCTGGATTTCCCAGAGCATCCTTCACTTGTGCCACCCATAACTCACTTGCATTGCTCTACACACACAGGGCACCTGTTACACCAGGTACTGCATGTTGCGAAGTGAAAAGACAGTCATGCTTCAAAAGAGTAAGTCCCAGTATTGCAAAAATACTTTCACACGAGTAACTGCAGCAGGCCTTGCCAAGGGGAGAGTTTGCAGGGGTAGTGCTAAATTTATGATGAAAGGCAACAGGTGACCATTGGAAATAGTACTTAAAGGACCATGAGGTGACTGCGATAGAAAATGCAGGGAGAGGACATCATCCACAGCCTCTTTCAGGTCCCCAACAGGAAGCCTAAGTTTATGCCTAACTTGAAGCATACAAGTAATCCCTTTGAAGCCAGTAGTAACCAGGTTTTTAAGTACTTGTGTGTATGCATTTATTTTCACTGTAATTATACAGCACATACCCTGTGTGGTGTAAACACTAACAGACCAACCTCAGCATTCTGTAAGGTGGCACAGTTCCTCCAGCATCAATATATTGCTCAAGACCTGGGACTTAACTTATTGTTTATAAGCATTTTTCTATGCCTTACCCTGTTTCTTTTTTGCCTTGTTTTGCTTTCAGCAAGGCTCTTTGTAGTGTCATAACTCACAATCTTTCTAGTCAGACTTTGTTTATAAAACCTCTATTGTTCCAGAACAATGGAGTTGTGACCTGTTCAAAGGCAGGACTGCAATCAGGGCCCTCTCCGTACTTTCTCAGGGTGCACTTTGTGACAAAGTGAATAGACCACACAACCCTATTGATGTCAGCCAGGAGGGGAAAAATAGGCTCCCTCAATAAATCTCAACATAAATCTTCTTACCCTATCTCACCATCTGTATGAATTCACCTAAAGCACAAAATTAATAAGCAGAACAAGTATTCCCAATCCTAAAAGATTGAAATACTGCTTGCAGACCAAAACGGATTTGTTTCATACTTAGGGCAGTTTTGGGGAATTCACAGGCATAGAAAGCAACAGGTGGAAACATAGCTTGGGCCAAGACAAAGTCAATGAGATTGACCCTAGCATCATGAATATACTTCCCTCTTCTGTGGCAGTTCCCTGCTATAAATTTCCTCGGTGGCAGGTTTGTGGCTGCTGTTGCTTTCTTATCACCAATGACTTGGGCTTTCTAATTTTGCCTCCCATGTTATAGAACAATTATCCACACAACACAAGTATTAGCAGTGAAACAACCACAACTTTTTTCCCTATTTGAAAATGTCATATTTTGTAGTTCTGGTTTTGAAGGTCAGGTAAGGGTTGCTTAGAAGAAGTTGAGGATGACCATGTCTGTTTTGAAGTATACTTCTAGTCACTCATCAGTGGCATTCACCCTCATTCAGCTTTACATTTTTTTTTGGTACTTATGTTAAGAACATAAAGTAAGATAGTCAAAGAAATCACTGCAAAAAGAGAAGTAAAGAGAAGAGTTTTCCTTAACTTCAGGGGAAAACACCTTCACAAGTTGCCTAGGTTCATTCTAGGCAGTTAAAACATGTGCATTCAATATAAATTTTCATTATCATTCATGAAAGAGGAGAACTAAAAAGCCAGAGCAAGCATTAAAACAAGCAAACAAATGGAGCCTCCAACTTAATTGCATAAGTGTTTGTGGGAACACTAAGCACTTCAGAGCAGTGCTACCTTTTTGTCCAGAGTCAATACAGCTTCTAGCACAGGAGGGTTCCAGATTGTGACCAAATCTTTCAAACAGTGCACCATTGAGCAACAACAGCATAAAGCCAGCTAAAGCCAAGTTATTTCTAAATTCGAATTATTATTTATGTTTTTAAGCATTCACGCCATTTTGACAGCAATAAAATCCTTCTGTAATGTATTCCATCTGAGCAGACCATATCAAAGTGCTTTGCAACAAATTACTGGTTAAAATGTGAAAAAAGAAATTTAATTGTTATAATGGAAGGCAAAAGATCCCATCTCAGTCAAGTCCTGCTAGAGGGAAAACACTACTGTAAATTCATCAAGACTAAAAGCATGAAGAAACTTGATTTTATAAAATTATATTTCTGCTGAATCAAGGCATATTTATAATATATAACCTTATATAGAAAATTCTAGGCAACTTGTTATATTACTGGTTAGAAAACACTTTAACTTAAAATGATTGTTAGATACCATTAGTAGAATTGCACACTTATTGGTAATACAAGCTATCAACATCAGCTAAACATTTGTAGATCTGTATCTGCTGACCTGATCTTACCTACTCAATGACCAACCACTCTGAATGAGTGAAAAACTAAGGGGAGAAAACACTCCTGTGAAGCACTTACTTTGGATTTTCGAAACAGAAATGGAGAGCAATCAAACAGTTCCTTATGTGAGAGACACATGGAGAGGACCAGCCTAGGGGTGAAGTAAGGCAGGGGAATCCACTGCTGTTTCTCCAGGACTTGTGAAGATAAAAAGGAGTTGTCCATACAGCACCTTTCATGAGGAATTCATTCACTTCTCTGTGTTGAAAATACAAGGAAAAAAGAATGAGCAACCTAAAACGAACCCGACTATGACATCCCTCCCCTCACTCCCTCCAAATAGGCAAACCTATTTAGAACATCCACTATCTATTTATTTAGTAGCACTGAAGTTATTAAGAATGTGTAAAAATTTAACTACATGTATTTTAAAATCCCGCTTCTAGTAAAGCTAGAATAACTATGCTTTGCTCTAGCATAAAGCATTTTAAAAGGTACCATAAAGCAACCCTACCATGCACAGACAATGCCTTTGCTCCCAAGTAACATGTAAAATACTTTGTTAATCCACCTCACTGCTTTTATAGTCTGATGATTGGTTCAACAGCTGAGTATCAGCACCAAATCAATTCAGTTGTCCTTGTTTATGCCTTCATTCACTGTGGTTACAGGGCATAGGCTGATTGCCTGAGCGCTGGCAGGATGACAACACCACCCAGCTGCCACTGCTCCTATCAGCAGAGGACCTGTGGAAGGCTGTAAGGACAACTGGAGTTCAGGGGATGCTGGAGTACCACAGAAGAGGGTAAGGTTGGGTGGGGCCAGGGGTACAGCTGCCCAGGCATCTCCATTTTGACTGAGATACTGTGTGTGAAGTTAAGTGTGGCAATTGAGAAGTGAAAATGCTTATATCTTTGTTAGAGTTGGTGTGTCCCAAGCATGACACATCAGCCAGGTAGCTAAGGAGTCAGAAGGAACAACTTGAGAGAGCAGAGTGTAGAGGTGCTAGAGGAGGCTCAAGGGAAAAGAACTAGAGAACAGATTTGAGGATGTGAAGACCTGTGATGACAAGTCAAAAAATTACACTTGGGTTATGCTTCTGTTTAACAAATTAAGATACCTGAAAATAGACTGACTGAATACTATGTAATAAGTCTAATTACTGGACACCTGCAAGAGTGTAGTAGGGTCAACCAGGTTAGCATCAGAAATACTTACAGGTCCAACAGTGAGACTATCACAATCTCCAGACACTTTTGAGGCAATAATCATACAACAGTTTGGGTTGAAAGAGACATTTAAGGTCCTCTAGTTCTAACTCCTCTACTGTGGACAGGAACACCTTTCTCTATACCAGGCTGCTCAGAGCCCCATCCAACCTGGTCTTGAACACTTCCAGGGATGGGACATCCCCAACTTCTCTGAGCAACCTGTTCTAGACACTATGTCTTGTTAGACAAATTAGGTATAGGGGCAGCAAACTTTTGAGCATATAAACTCTTGTTTGATGGCATGAAGGACATAAAAATCAGTTACATGGGCAAACCTGGCCTCTTGGCATTTTGGATACGATGCATAAAACTTTGGAGAAATAAATTTCCTATTGCACAATATAAACCAGCTCTCCCAAGCTAGGTCATAACTGATTGACGGACATCCAGAGCTTCTGTATCCGCTTAACAACAAGGAAATTATTTTCAGCAATTTATGGTGTACTACAAAGCTACCCAAACCAAAACCAGTGTATTTTCGAAGCTGTATAAAAATTAGTGCCCAGGGATATCTGTGGGAAATAACCAGTACTTAAAGTAGGTAATTAAAATTATTAATAATAGCAAAAAAAAAATATCCAGTCTCCAAGCACGTCATCATAATGCTTAATGATTGATTGTAATTGTAATAAATACTAATGAATTCATTTAGAAAGTAATGTAGCTTTATATGTTTGTTCACTTTCCTAAGAAATATTTGTGTTGGTGTTATGTCAACAATTTAATACACAAAAATAATTTATGATTATTTATTATTAGTTTCAACACTTAATAAAAAGCAGTTGTTTCACATAAATACCAAAGCAATCTTCAGAGCACATCTGTGTCCCCAGCAAGCACTCAGTCTGGCTTGTGAGTCCTTTTACCATCTGTGAGCCTGCAGGATGAAACTGCACCAGCCAGCTGAACGTCCCAAAGAGCAGAATGAGCAGGCCTGCAGGGAGGACCTTGACCTAACCTGGGATTTACCAGCATCCAGTCTGTCTATCTCCAGAGCCAAACATTTCCACTGGGAAGAGATGCAGTCACTCCTCAACAAAATCATCCCTCCATACTGAGTTAATAGCTCTGAATAATCTCTCCCACCCCATCCAATTTCCTGCCTTTCTGAAGTCTGTCCCTATACTGCTTCATCTTCTAAGACAGCATTCCTCTTCCCCCATTAACTTTGCTAGGGATGCAAATATTTATGACAGCTTTTTCAGCTCAGCTGTTTGATTCATCTGTGAAGGTTATTGGGTACTACATTAACCTCTTTTGCGCCACTTGGGATGTGTATCTCCTGCTGCACTCACATTCCTGATGTGGAGCATCTCTCAGCAAGAGTGGCAGCAATAAGCAGGGCAGTGCCCTCTGTGGATCTCCAGGAGTGTGACTGCAGGCAGTTCCTGCAGGGTGAGGGGACACAAATCTCCTGCCCACTGCGGGCTCAGAACTAATGTTGAGGCCAGCTGGTCACCTCTTCACTGTGCACACTGAGAGGGAGATGCCCTGCGTAGGAAACGCAATCCTGCAATCCCTGGCTCTAGGATTGAGGTGATTATGTGATCAGCACCATTCTGCCTAGTACCTGGAATTGAATCAGGACTGGACCTGGTGTTGTCCCTCTAGGCACAAAAGATCACATCTATTACAGCACTAGTAGGGGTGGTGGTGAGGCACGTGGTAAATAGGCCACAGTAAAACTCTCTCTTTCTAAACCTGTCACACATGGATCCCCACTCCTGTCTCCTAGGGTCACCTCAGAAGGCCCAAACTGTGCCTGAGTCCCACAGTGGCCTGCATGCCCTTGCCCATGCCGCTATTATGACCAGCTGACAATGCCTTTACAGTACTGTTTTATCTGATTCATCTCCCAGCTGTTCATCTTCCTGATTTATGCCATCAGCACCAAATTAGCAAACTAATCAGCACCTGATTAGCAAACACAAAAAAGGAAGGGGATTCACACTGTCCTCCTATGGTTTATGAGTGCTGGCACACCTTTTTTATTTCTCTGAACTTGAAATCCTGGGCACTGTGTCTGCTTTGTCAGGCACCTCCATGGTGTTTGACAGTAGCTAGTTGTCCTCTCAATTAAAGGGAATTACGGATCTGACTCAGAAGATTCAGTACACACAGTATAGGTTGTTGTGGGTCAAGGAATAGACCTTACCTCAGCCCAAAGCACAGAAGTATACTGAGAACTTTCAAGGACATCACTAACTAATCTGTTTTCGATTCCAAGCAAAAGACAAAGTCCTGAGACAGTAGCCAGGCCTCTTTATCTCAAGAGCAGTGTGACAAGAGCTGGATGTTATCCTACGTGCTTCCCCTGCTCTTTCAAAAGAGCAGGTCTTGATACAATCACCAAGACCTCATGAAGAGTTGCAAAATTTGCAACCTCAAGGTGCCTCAGGGGGTACTGCAATGCAGTTGTTGCAAAAAAGAGGAAGCTACCCCAAGGAGCTCAGACCTGGGACAAGCTTTTACAAATGCGTGGCTGCCATTCTGCTCACACCTTTGCTGTAAATACGAAGCTCTACAGGATGAGGTTAAGAGCTGGGCTCTGTGGCTGACTCATCTAGCAGACACAGAGCTCCTGTGGGCTGTGCTGAGAGAGAAACACAAGGAGTAAAGGGATTATACTGTATTGTAGGTCGAGAGCCAGTTTTGGTGGAGTGTTAATCTCCAAGAGTATCGTTGCCAAAGTCACTCCTTAATGCAGCAGTTCAAGAGACAGCCGCTGTCTTAGGACCCGAGGCTAACCTATTTGATGTCACACTACAAGTACAGCAGGTGCTGGGTTTGCAATGTATATTTGATGTCTAGTGTTGAAAAGTGAATTGATTGAAATGCTGTCAGGCTGCATTTTGAATGATCGCACTACTAATGTCACCTAGAGGCAACTTGATGGACATTCTGCCATACACAGAATACAGTAGGATGGAAATCATCATTTGCAAATCATCACCTTTGAAAGTACAACAAGCAATTCAGCTGAAAAAAAAAGAACTGGAAACATGTTGAAGAAACATTAACCTGAGGAAGTGAGCAAATCAGGAACACCAAATATTTAGGCTCATGGATTTCTCATTATGGGAATTTTCAGCCAACTGTATTTCTTTCAGGGTGTTTCATTTCAAAACCTGTGTTTTATTTGATAATGCAATTCTACCACAGGAAATCTAATCAGTTTGTCTTCTAAGTTTTTAGTGATGTACATTTGGGGTTTTGTTCATTTATGAAAGTAGTTTTACAAAATCTGTCACTATATACAAACGTGACAAAATGAGTAGTAGAACACTGGCATATTTTTGAAAGATATGGGGATTTAGCTAACAAATTCACATTTAGATTAATAAGAACTTAGTATTTAAATTCTGTAGTTGATCATATAAATCACAGGTTTGACCTATATTTCCTTACCCTGAGACCAACCTGGGTTAGAGTTTATAAACACTCATGTTATAGGACAGAGGTAGGAAAGATTTCCTTATTTCCACTGTCTACTATTCTCCATAGAAGTAGAATTCTGCAATTAATTTTACATCGATCTGGAGATTAATTTTAACAATGTGGTAAAACCATTGGCTTATATGTGCTCTCAGAACCAACACCCCAGAAAGAGAAAGAAGCAGGACTAAGGAAACATGAGTATTTCACCACAGTCATATACTATTCTCAGCTTATGTTAGCTAGTCAGCAATAATGCTGAAGCCTTTCTTCAAGTACTCTTCTGTCAGATTTTCTGAGAAATTTGGTATGAATTTACTGTGAGTGTATTCTTCTAGAAAACAACAGAAACTAGGATCCAGGCTAGATATTCAACTGTTTCGTTTAAAAATCCTGTGGGGTTTTTCTTCATATACCAGTGTATTTATACATATATCCCCAAAGATATTATGTGCTCCTTGAGCATTACAGAACACAGCATCTCATCTAGAAGAACATTTCAAATTCTATATAAATTTGGCACCACACCAGGGAAAATCTATCCCTTCCACTAACGAATGGGGACAGGAAGCCATTTTGAATCTGCACAAAGTCACACAGCAAGATAAAGAGCTCTGTGTCTACTGAAAACAAAAAGATTCCATTTTGAAGCAGCAACTGCTCATACAATTGGAAAACCAAGTAGAATCAGGAGCAGACTTCTTCTCCAGCCCCTTGAAAACCCACTGCTCATGGTACCATGTATAGCAGTGAGATGTTCAAGCAGACCCTGCTTTTCTTGAGCAAGGAACATGGAACAGGCCCATGAAAAGGTCAGACCTTGACTAAAGGCAGGCTGCCTGTGAGCTCTCCTGCTGCACTGCACACATGAATCCTAAATGGAGCCACTCATCAGGAAGCAGAAAGAGAAGGGCTTCTCCAAGGAGAGGAGAAGCTGGGAAATGAGGGTAACTTGAGTGAAGCTCCACATTGCCTGAAGAGGATCAGGCTGGTGGTTGTAATGGGGTCCACTGACAGTGCCAGACTAGGTGAGATAAAGAGGCAATGGCAGCATCCTCCCAGGAAGCACAATCAAGAGAGGAGGCTGAAAATGGGTTTGTGATACAGGTCTAAGGTACACATGGGATACAGGACAGGAGGCAAAATTACCTTGCAGGGCAGGACTGGAGTCCACCCCAGAAAGCCAGTCAGCAAGCCAGAGCAATGGCTGGATGGCACTGGAACACCTATAACTTGGCTTAGGGGACCAAGCTCACTGCCCAAGGCTGAGTCGGCCTCGACCTGCAGGCCAGGGCTGTGGGACAGGGCCTCAGGTGAGCCTCACCAGAGCTCTGAAGGCCAGTCAGGGCCTCATACAACCCAACCTATGCTCTGGAAGGAGATGGGAGTCTAAAGCCCTGTTTAAGCAAGAAATGTTGCTGCTTTACCTCTTAATAAAAATATATACCCGCTCTTATGCTGAAAGGCTGTCATCTGGCCAACAAAAGATAAGGTGTTTCTTCAGCACCTGATATAACCTACCATATAGGCATGTATTGGGGCAAAAAATGTTCTGCTCAAAGGGTGATGGGCAGTCTTTCTTCTTACTTGTCTGCTGTGTAGACTGCAAAAATCACTTTAATGAAGAAAAGTTTAAATATATAAATATTTACATAAGAAATAGACCAAAAAAAAAAAAAAAAAAGAACGCGGTATTCTCCCTCTAAATTGAGCCTTAAACCATTAACTCCTATTAAAAATTGGGTAAAAGTCTTAAATGAGTAAATGATAAAGGCTCTGTAGCCTGTGTGTCATTTTAAACATAAACAAAATTGGTGTCTTCTAAGGGAATCTTTCAATATTTAGAAATCAGCTGGCTGCCTGATTATTGAGAATTTGTATGCACATTCTTTTCTTTCACTGATCTGTTCTTTCAACATCAGGAATGGTAACACTCTGGGAATTGTTTACCCAAGATCAGCGTGGTTCAAGTGTTACTTAGCATCTCAGTTAGCATTTCTCGGGTTTTAAATGTTTAGTCCTTGGGGAGAAGTGAAAATGACAGCACGAAGAACCTGGAGTACTAAGTCCTGCTGAAGCTGGCACTTGATGACAGGAGGGCAATGAACACACCAGGCACTGCATTTTATGATAGAGCAAACAGGGAAGTTTTTATTAGATTGTATCAACTTCTGCTGTGTCTTGAGCACATCTGAAAGAAAAGGAAAAAACTGCTGAAAGTTACTGGGTACAAAAGCAAGAAGAGTGCATGGAGAACAGGAAGTTGGGAATACGCTTAAATGGAAATAAACAGTAGAGGAAAAAAAAGAGACTTGTCACCTCTCACATGACAACTATTCTAAGTGATGGCTTTGCAGTTCAGATGAGAAAGAGCTTGTTCCTTCCTCCCTTGCCCCCAGGCCCACCAGAGGGAGACGCTTCACCTAGGGGGGAATGGCTTTGGCATCTGATGATCTGAGCCTCATGTCAGAAAGATGAATAGAGTAATTTTCTCTGAAGTAAAACAGGGAACAGGCAATGAAAGGTAGGGTGTGTGGTGGTAGTGTGCAAATCCGTCTGTGGTTGGCCTAGAATATTAGAAAGGCATCTGCCACACGAGGAAGTGATATCCCGTAAGAAATGCTAAGAGCCATGGATTCATGTTTGCAGAAAGCTGACATCAGGTTGTTCCAGAGCTGTCAGCCCTCTCTGGGCAAATTGATTGATCCATGGGTACAAGCACCCCAGCTCTGAGCACTTATGCAGAGTTTGGACACGCAGACACTGGCAAACATCTTGCTGACCCTGCTATAGGCAACCTGCTTCCAAACCGATAGAGATGTTCCATCCAGTCAGGGTCCTGCCCTCCTAGGCAGTGTTCCTGAACACAAAGAGTGGACCTTTATTTCCTGCTGCCATCACTTGCCATCGATCAAAGCTACAGCAGGGTGATAACCCACTGCAGACCAGAAAGGCTGTAATACACTTTTCCAGGAAGACAAATGCTTTCTGAGGCTTACCTATAGCTATAACATAGCCTTCCATCCATCCTTCTGTCCCCACACTTAGAAACAAGTCGGCTTCATAAGGATTCAACAGCAATAGACAGCTTACTCTCCCTTCCAGATGTGCTACTCTTCCTCAGTAGGTCAAAGTCCTCTCCCCAAACTGCAGCCATTTCTGGGAAATGCTACCAGGAAGAGGAATGCCTACCTCTCCTGTGTTACCTTCACAATATAATTGTAAATCTGCAACACTCTGAGCAGGCCGCAAATTCCACAGGCCAAACTGTAAACACTGCAGGAATTCGAGGTCCTTGACATTTCATGGAAAGCAAAGCTGTGAGACTGAGGAAAACAAGCTAAAGGCTAAGTTAAGATATGTCTACCAGCTCCTAAGAAGGATCAGTTCAAATAAGGAACTGCAGTCACAATTTCCTGCTTGATTGTCACTTTCTTCCAGTGAAGAAATAGTCTGCAACTGGCCCTTGTCAGGAACAAATTACTTTCCCTTCACTGCCAAGTCAGCTCCACATGCCCTGCACAGAAGAGAAGCAGCACTGCAAAAAGTCAGTTTTCCCCAGAGGTTAGGAACTACACAGGCTGGTAATCTGTACAGATCATTTTAAAGGGGTAATTTACCCTGCATTTACTGAGAGGAGTATAAAAGGACTAAGTGAGAGTTTTGTTCGAAATGAATTGAAAAAAATCTGCCAGGTAATATTTTGCATAGGAATTCTCGTCAATAAAAATTTTTTATCCCCTGAGAGCGAGCTTTAGGGAGAGCTAAGACCCAATCTAAATCCAACCATAAAAGAAATGTGGTGAAAGCATATTGGTATTTTAGCTTATGTTCTCAGATAGAGCCAATTTGTACAAATAAAAAAAGAAAAAAAAATTAAAATTAATTACAAAGAAAAGTGTTTTGTGACACACTATTTTCAGACTTCCAATTTGTTTGCCTTGAGTGTGGGCAAGACACAATGAGCATTCTGCTTAGGCCTTCCTCACTTCATTCTTTCAAAAAATGTTATGTGTGCGAGAAAAAGGGAAAATCATCAACAATGCAGGTCCCAAGTGCAGGGTACTCACACTGGAGGGCCATTTGGAATTTATTCTATGGCACAGTCTAAGAGTCCTTATTCAGCACTTAAAATCAATGGTAACTTCACTGAGAAAGGCACGTCTGTCAGAGTTCAGAACTCTGAAGAAACTGTTTTAAAATACTGAGAATAAAATCACTAAAGCAATGATGTAAGCTTCAAATTAATTCCATTATCAAAAAGACTTCGCATATAGATTTCCTAGTTTCTCAATTAGAAGGTGTATTTTGATGCTTTTCTTTTCTTCATTCAGCCTAAATGAACTTTTTATTACAACTGCAAATTAACTTTAGTGTATCTATCATACTTCAGTAAGTCCAGATTTGGACAACTCTTGACTGCTTACTCAAGTTTCTGGACTTGTTCTCTCCTAGGCAGAGTACCTTGATCCATGCATCCTGTTGATTCTTTCAATGTCTAAAATTAGCACTGTGCATGCATGCTTCCTCTACCTGGGATCATGCTCCCCGACAGAACCAGGGGCAGCACTCAGGCACAAAGGCCCAACTGTTGGGTTTTTTGACAGGAGAAACCAGAGATTTTTATCTTTAACTTTACATACAAGGAAGAGATTCCATCCCACTCTCACATCCAGAGTATGTAACAAGTACCATTTTGTTCAGCTACATGCTGAAAATGGTAACATGGTTTGTAAGCACAAGTGGTGGCACCCATCCCAACATACGATTAGCAGTACCCATGGCTCTGACAAGTCCAAGAAGCTACGTGGCAGTCACAGGACTGCACACTTGGAAAGGTTAAAGAGAATCCCCCAGCCTCTCATTCCTCTCCTCCTCCACTCTTCCGTTCTCGCAAGGATCTCTTGGGAGACCCTTGCTAGAAAAACATTTGTCAGAAAGCGGAAGGCAACCCAATGGGAAACATCAGTGAACCTGCATTTACTTTATTTAGAAATGACACCCCATCCCTGTCCCCTGGGGCAAAACTTCTTTTCTAGACATGACCTCAGAGATGTGCTACATGCACCCTGCACAATTTATCACCATGCTGCCTATAATTAGGTTTGTTAACATACAGCCTAGTGCAGTCTTGTTGACTGGGAACTTAATCAAGTTACTATTGAGTTCTTGTATGCATTGCTTCGGGTGACTGTTTTACTTGTAGAATTATAGCTGTGACCAACGTGAGGAAATTAGCTCTGGACACAAGTTTTTTACTTTTTTTTCCCCCTACATGTGAAAATATTTAGCAAACAGTGACAATGATGGAAAACAGTAGGAAACAAAATGTTCTACATTAGTATAAAACATGAAAAATGCAGCAAGGACCCTCAGTGGTACAACATGTGTTATGCTGGCTGGCAGTCCATTAGGCTTGATAGACATTTCACTTACCTAAGTCAAATATAACAGTCTAGTATTCATTAATATAAGAAGGGGGTTGTGGAATCAAGCCTACCATCTGGTTAGAACGACAGAATAATCTACAACTCATGATTAGGTCTAAGGAGTGGAATTTCACTTTAATCTTTTTCATTGCTCGAAATTTCCATCTGCGCAGTACGGCACATCATTTTTCTTCAAGACAAATGTGCTGTTTTTCATGTTCCAAAATTAGATCAGAAGAAAACGATTAATCATGTCATGGCCTGGGAAAGGAAACAAAGCCCTGATATTTCTCTCTCTCTCTCCCCCCCCTCTCTTTCCCTCTCCCCTACCCCCACCCTCCCCCCCCCCCCCCCCCGCCCCTCCCAGCTCTGGCTCTTTGCAAGGTCCTTTCTTTCCCTGCCTCAATTTTCAACACAACTTTCAGAGATTCACATTGTGGTGGGCTAGAAACACTCAGAAAACAGGAATCTAAAATAAAGATGCAGCTTTGATTTGCATGGCCATTTTTATTTTCCCCTTGCCTCTCCCCCACCCCCAGTTTGCCACTTCATCGTTTTCTCCTTCTCTCTCTCCCTCTCTCTCCCTCTCCCCCCCCTACCATGTGCCCCCTGGCACAGGACGACAGATGGTGACCTGTTTGCATGTGACACCGTAACTGAATCTAAACTCAAGGAAACAAGTCACCGGGCTGCAAATTAGTGAGACCACACAACTGTCAGGTGGCAGTCCCCTTTGACAGTTGTAGGCCATTATAGGAACATTGATGTTTTCGCAGTGTGACAAAAAGGAATCCTTTTTGCAGCAGACCTGTCTGTCAGCTGGCTCTCAAGTCATAACAAATCCCTGGCACTCAGCTGAGGCTGAACATTCGCAGCGTCAGGAGGATGATAAATGACCTGCAGGGCTTTGAAGTGCCTTGGCAGTTCAGATGGGTCCTCAGTGCTGACAGAGAAATATACACAACAGCGTAACCAATAATGAGAACATTAAACATTCCTGCTTTGTGACAGGCTGACAGAAAAACCCAGCCTCACATCAATCATCTGTGGAGATATAACCTTGACAATTAGCCCCCTCTCTGATACTCAGAGTAACCTTTTTTTTTCCCCCTTCCCCACCTCCATTTTTTTTTTTCTTTTGCCTGGCTTATCTTCCCTGATCTTTTTTTCTGGTATGGCAGAGAGGGGAAAAAACAGCAGAAAAAAAATTCTGACATCAAAAACGATCTTTTCCTTTTCCTCCATGCAAAAATAAAATATGCCAGGACAAAGTTTATTTGATGGACTTCCACCTATTTCCCTTTAGGAGAAAGGAATATATTTTTTGCCCTATCTACCAAAGCATCTGTCACTACAAATACTCCTAGCAGAATTTTGTTTACATATTATGCTTATTTTGTTCCTTAGGTTTTTTTCCTTTCCCCAACTCTTACATTCATATCAGTACATTCTGTTGTCAAGCATCGTTTCTACTTGTAAGAGTGAGATGATTAAGCACACGACTGTCCCCTTGTTACTGTATTCCAGGATCATTCAATAAAACAGATAGAATCTCAGCTTCTTCCCATAACCTTGTGTTTTCTTTTTTTTTTTTTTTTGTATGTGCCTGTACTGGTTTGCCATTTTTTTAAACCCTTTACAGAGCAAAAATAATCTTCAAAGGACAAATGAAAGCTGCAGCTAATCTTCCTGAAAATGAAACGTTTTTAACAACCCACGGAATCATTCTCACTGAAGGTCAGGGATGCATCCTGATCTTGAGGACACTCTCCCCACTCACAGGGAATTTCTCTTGCTCTCCCAAGTGTGGGATCAGCAGAAATTCCTCCTGATATACATGACTGACTTCTTGCCATGGCTCTCTTCTGACAGCAGAGGCATTCAAGCAGTGGGGTCAATGGGAGTGTCTGTGCTCTGTGAGAGGCGAATTAGGCTTCTGGGCACTTTCTGCACTCCATCCCGGTGGCCTGGAGTCTCCTAAGTCACTAATTCAATCCCACAGAGAGGTTTCAAAGGAGTGTGAGCACCCTTGGGAAATAGCCTCAATCATAAATGAGGTTCAAAATGGCATTTGTTACAGAGGTTTTCATCTGGAGGAATGTCAATAATGTAAAAAACCCAAAACTTTCTGTCACTGAATTAGCAGCAAATCCTCTAAGGTGTGCTGTGTTCAGGTCTCTATCTCCCTGTTTCCAAAGGAATTTCTGTTTCCCTTACGCAATGACAAACATGCACTCTTGCTCTCATCAAGTACAGCACAGCTCAAATACTTTGATGTGAAGTTTGGTTAGTGAAACAGATTTACACACAACCAAGCACTTGTAAATTAAAAAAAGCTGTGTTTCTAACCCTGAAATAAAGTCTGTCCCTAAGGTCCATTTTCCTACACACATTTTAAGATCCCTGTGCAATGCTTGTGTAGTGGAAAGAAGATAAAAAGAAGAACACGCAAGGCCTTCAACCTTCAATACAGTTGTAGAAGAGCCAGCTATAGACCCAGATGATGCTACTGAAATGATATATTCCAGAGTCTGTCAGCTGAGTCCTGCTGCTGTCAAAGTACGTCCTGCGCACGTAGCCACAGCTGTTGACTTCACTATTAGAAGAGGTCAGCATGAAGGAGAAAAGAAAGTTATTAGAAAGATGATCAACAGTAAGTGGCAAAACCTGTTCAGCAACTGCCTGACCTAATTTTTACTCTGATCATACTATTCTGTTAAAAAGACAAACCATGCAGTGCCTTTTTCATAATACAGCAATGGAAGATTGGACTCTGCAGAACCGTGAGGAGCCATTTCACTCCCAGGTAAGTATTTTTAAGACAACAATGGAAACAGAAAACTTCTTTGCCTTCATTACACCTGCTTAATAGCTACTGACTAACTGTCACAGCACACTGGAAACGTACTGTGTACCACACTGCATACCCTATGTGGAGGATGTGGAGTCAGGCACTGTGGTTGCTATGTCCTGCTCAGGCTTTGGAAAGCCCAGATGTGCTAGTACTTGCCCACTGTGGGCTGAGGCTCCAGCAGAGCCAGGCAGCAAAGGACTCTGTTTCCTCTGGATCTGAGACTGGTATCTGGTGACAGACAGACATCATTCAATCTTTGGTTTCTCTACTGAGGGAATGAATTTCCCAAAGACTGCTTCTTTAGCTCATTAAAAATACCAACCTGTTTGTTTTGAACCTATCTCACAGCCAGAAGACCTTTTCTTACCTTGATAGCTGGTACCAAGGAAAGGGTGCTCTCAGCCTGTGTACTGTATCTGTGGGATCTCTCATGTGCTTGATTTCAGTCTTGTTTCACACACCTTCAAAGAAATTGCCACACCCCACTTTTTAAATTGCTGCATATATGAGTTCTAGGCCTGCCAGACAGGCTGGATAATGCCATCTCCTCTGCAGATAGTAACTCACAGTGGGGGAGCGACACTCATGGTGCTCCAATCCCCTCATGGTCAGTCTCTGGCCAAAGCAAGTATGATTTCTGACCTATGAACACTGAGGGCCCAGAAAGTATTTCTTCCCACTGTCCTAACCCATTCCAATATGATGCTTTATGGCCTATCCTACAGCATCATCAGTAAGTATATTTGGGTAGTAATTGCTGACGACAGAATCTACAGAGGATTTTTGTAAGATAAATGTGCAGAGTAAATGAACACTTTTGTCCCTGCAGCTTCCTCCCCTTCTACCTGCTTACCCACAGAAGAGGACAGTCTGCTTTTCATACTTTCCAGTGAGGAGATGGATGAAAAGGTCACCCTTGACCACCAGGCAAGGAGATTCAGGCCTTTCATAACTAACATTAGAGTTTCTCTTGTAGAAGACCATGGCTGTAGGAGTGGGTGGATGCATTCAGAACCCACCCTAACAGGCCTCTCAGTGGAAAGGGGTGAAAGGCCTGAACCATTTGCTGAGAAGATGGTATAGGTAGAGTGTAACCACTCACTCCTTTTCTCCTGATCATGTTGGAGGACTGAGCAAGCATCTGGTGTGCCAAAGGTTGGTGAGGCCAAAACTGGACTGAGATAACTAGGCATAAAGCACTTGTTATCACAAAGGCTAAGGAAAGGAAGAGTCTAGAGAAGCTATTTGGCTCCTCTGCCATTCAGGCAGCCATCATCTGTGTTGTCTGTTTGATGAAATTTTTAAGAACCAAATTTTGCTGAAATTATCAAATCTCTTAATCGAATCTCTTGGGCCATAATTCTTACTCTGCTATTTTATTTGGCTCACAGCCTTGAGCTAATCACCACTCCCTGCCTCAGTTTCCTTACAAACAGGAATGGATGCATTCAAATTACATTCACCTGAACGGCACGCTGTAAAATTTAATTAAGCCCTGAAAAGCACTCTGCAATTGTGAGATGAAAAGATGCTATTAAAGGCTTCTAGTATTATATTTCACTAAGACTCTCAGAAATATTTTGGATGGAGTTAAAGAGAGAAAATAAAAGGGAAATAAATCATAAACATTGCAGAATAAATGCTGCCCGCCCCTTCTTATCTGTAACTCGCAAGGCATATAGATTACATCTAAATAATCCTTTGTATGAAAAACTGTCCATACATTTGCACGCAAGATGTAAGGACAATGCTGGGTTTATATGAAAGGGAATATACATGTTTCCTTGCACACCCTCAGTGAAGTTAAAAGGGTTAATAAAATATAAGTTGAGATCAAAAGAAATCTGAGGTGACATTTTGGCCTTGAGGCCTTCTCTTGGCTGTGGGAAAACAGAGCGAGGCTGCTCTGCAACCCAACATACAAGCTGAAGTACAATTAGTGGTGTTTTCAGACTGCATGGTTTTTTTCTAGCTTAAATCTGTAGAGATATAAGCATATGCAATGAAAGCACTGTGAATTAGTTTTACCAGTAGAGAATTACTAACAGTGTTAAAGATAGAAACAATTTGAGAAAATTGAAAGCTATGTAATTAGAAGATTATACCCAGCCAGATCAGAACCAGATACAATATTAAAATCGTAATTATTAAATGCACTCAAAAGGGAAGGGCTTGGTGTGTGTGTGTATGCAGCTCCAGTGTCATGCACACATCCTAAGGACAACTGGAGACAGTTGGCCTTTCATCTTTTGACTCAAGACCTTCCCAAGACCTCTGCATTACAGCACGGAGAACCACACACTCTATCAAACGTCGTTATTTACATAACACATGGCAGGGAGTGGTTATGGAATAAATCAATACTTTGTGATATTTGTTACAAGCCACATGGCAGCTGAGCATTTCTAAGGCCTTACCCAAGGTCTGGCTTGAAGGGAGCTTATTACAGCTATATTAAAATTGCCTAATAAGTGAGGTTACCAGAGAAGTGCACTGAGCCTTTTTTTTTTTTTTTTTTTTTTTTTTTTTCCCCACTGGAGTGTAGCCTAGTGAGGGCCGGGGTTTCATTTACAGACAAGCTCCTGATCTGACCCTCTTCAATGCAGGCTCTCTCCTGTGTAAAAGACCAGCTGATCTCATTTGCCAGCTGTCCCCTCACAATAACACTGATTCCTAAGCATAGCTGTGATTTCAGAGGTGGACAGTTGTTCTAGATTTAGTGTTATAACTCTTAAAAAAACCCACATAACTGTTCACTACTGAGACTCTGCCTGTGCAGACCCCTGCTTGGAGACAGCAGTGTGGTGCACAATGGGAGAATGCTACCCTCTTCCGAGAGGTCCCTCGGCCAGGAGGTTTTATGGGAAAGGGGAACTTCCCGAGGACAATGAAGAAGTGGGTGCTTACCTCTCTCAATTCAGTATGTGAGGAGCCTGGACCTAGCTCACACATGCAGGCTAGATTCCTGAAGTTTGATTATGTAAATCCTGCATATCTCCCACAAAAAGCTTTGGGCTTCCTGACAGGCTTTTGTACAAACAGCCTCATTTCTGGTTTAAATCCTATCTGACCATCACTTTTTTGTGGTCTTGTAAACTGCGTTTTGGTTAAAAAAAACACAATCAGGAAACCCAATTAACCTCTCCAGTTTCATTCTGCCAAAGCAAATTCATTAAAATCTCCAGTGTGGTGAAGACTGTTTTAGAACACTGACAGTGCTTAAAATACAATGTTATCAGTTCCAAACACCAGAACAGTACAACAACTGTCAATAAGCTGCAAATGCACTCAGAAAAAGCCCACACTTTCTTTGCTTTTGCTCAGCACCTAGCACCTGGTTCACAATTAGGCTGAATAAAGTATCTAAAATAGAAAGTGGCCGTAATTGAAAAATACTATTCACTATAGTGGAAATACAGATATTAAATAACACTATAAAAATCACTAAATAGAAGATTTCTCTTCAAATGTAAGAGACAACTTGTGTAAAAAGAAACACAGTAAACAAAGTACCTAATTATGTTCTTTCTTCCGTATTAAAAATATAGGCAATCACAAAAGGTAAAGAAGAGCAAGCAGATCAAAGAGATGTGACAGCCCAGTAAGGAATCTCCACTGAAGTCAAACAGGCACAGGAAAAAATAATCTCCAAGAACCATGAGGTTGCATGAAGCACTAACAAAGAGGTTGCACAAGGAACTTGTTACACTCTTACTAAACTGCCATACAGCTGAATTTAAAAAACAAATAATCTATACATGATACATTAAACATTAGTAAATCATTTAATGGAAAGTCACTTGAAATATTCAACTACGTTTGTTTAGATGGTAGCATAAAACTGGGTCTAAAAACTAAAAATTCAGCCTTTTCTTTATTTTACTGCTCAGAGCTCATACATTAGTCATCTGCTTCCTCAGCTACATCAACACATCTCTTTTTTTTTTGGTCTCACAGCTTTCTTACTCCACTTTTTTGAAATGGCCATCTCAAGTATTTTTTCTCTTTTCATGCTTTTCTTTCTCAGCTCCCTGGTTTCCACTTATAAATCAAATTCAAAACACTGTTTTAGAGCACTACAAAGCACTGCCCTTGGACCTCTTTCTTTACCACTGCTTTCACTAGTCCTGATCCTTAAAAGAACTATCAGGCTTGCTTGGACTATCTGCATCTTCTTTCCCTATTGTAGTCTTTATTTTCCACCTATGACATGAAGCATGTTTGTGACAACTTTAAATTCACTTTTGCTAGATGTTTCCTGTAGAAAACTCACATGTGCTATTGCACAACCATGTCCCTATGCCCTAATTATGCTGTTTCACACCTTTGAGATGTCTGTAGACGAAGTCTTTCACAGCAAAGAAAGCATTAATTGACGTCAGCAATTTCTGTTGAGTAGTCTCAAGTACATCCACAGTGTCATATACACTAACCATGCATAAACCCTCAAGAACAAATGATTTGAGGGAACTGCCCCTTGGGAAATTTGCAGAGACCGTGTTAAATTCAAGTGATGTTCAGTAATATTTTAAGACCACTAATCAGGTGATATAAAAAGTTGATACAGTAATTAAATTTGCAGAAGATGCTAAATTAGGAAGTGTTGCAAACACAAGCGAAGACAGAGAAATAACACAAAGGACCTGAAAAAGCTTAGAAATAAGAGCAGGAAATAACAAAATGAAATTCATCCGGGAAACATGCAAAGGTACCATACATCTGGGGGAAATATTTCAAAATTAAATACCAAAAGTAATCTGATCCTGTGGTTCAAGGTGTAAACTGATTGCCACAGCTGAAATAATCCTCTCAACCTTCCTGCTCAGCAACATATAACTGGCAAGGTACATTACGAAGGGTTTTGAAAGATCAGGCACAAGTTATTTTTGGAGGCAGGATGCCTGTCTCTTACAGAAAATCATCTGCAACATCTATATTCAGAGAAATAGCCAGGTTCTTTGAGAACATTCCCACTCTTGGGCAAGCAAAATATTTGCTTACTCCCCCTTTCATGCCCAACAGTTACCTCCATGCCCTCCTTTGTATCCTTCCAGACAATTCAGCACAGACCCATGACACAGTGGCAGTAACAGCACAAGTTGAAAAGAACAGGTGAAGGGGATGCCAGGCTAGTTAGAGGGTGAATTATCTGGACTCTTAGTATTCCCAGCCTCTGAGAAATTGCCTCAGCTACTTTTCACTCTCAGCGGCCACAGGGACTGCTACACCAGACAAGCAGTAATGTTGTCAGAAACACAGAACCAGATATTCAGTTGATGTCAGTCAGGGCTTTTCTGCTGACTTCAAAGAGAATAGCAAATTTAATGTGAGTTTGCAGTGAAATAGGATATTGAAATTCTTCAGTGCTGCTTAGTTTTCCATCCTTGGGCTCACCACAATCAGGAACTAGAGAAGAGATGAGGGTTTGTACAACATTGATAAAACTACAGTAAATATATCACTAGGCTTTGGCCCTTGAATGCCATTAACTCATAGAGAAGCTGGAAGGAGTTGAATGGAAATCAATAACAATGAAGGATCTCAAACAGATGGGCTTTGAAGAAAGTCACTATCTTCTTTTGTTACACATAAAAGACAAGAAATGTCATTAAAATAAATAAATTCATTATAGCCCTATAGCAAATCAGTTGCCCTCTGTCTCTGCTTCAGAGCAGAGCTTCTACTTAGGAATTAACTTTCTACTACAGCTCTAAATAAACATTACCTATATCCACACGTTCCCTACCCTGTTCTTCCTAGATAAACAATCCCTACAGGAATGAAATTAGAGACTGAGATGAGTCATTGGTTTCACCACTCATTCAGTTCTGTTCATTGTCTAACCACCCCCCCCCTCCACCTCACCCCCCCATGCATTCAGTTGATTCAATTTATTATGAAATTCCAGAGGTGTGAATGGCTGGACAATAGCTTAAGGAGTCTTTGCAGCTGGATCACCTCTCGTCACTGAAGTGAAGTATGGTTCCACATGGGCCAAGAACAGGATTTCATAGAAACTAAATTGAGATTGAGCATCCTTCCATAAAGATTTGCTGTAGCATAAAGAACAAATCATACACTTTCACAAGAATTTTTGAGTCAAGTTTACAGTTTGTGTCAAGCTGACAGCCTTTGCTTCTGTCTGATGAGTGTGAAGCCAATCTCCTGCCGTGCAGCTGTCCTTAAAAAGTCATACTGAAACATATAAAAAGTCCAGCTCCTGATGTCATGGAAATTACTTCTCTGAGGGCATTTATGATAGCAAATGGAATGAAAAAAAACCCAAAAGACAAAACAAATTTTCTGAATGATCTCATTATAACTGTGGTCAGCTTTTTACACTGGGGTAGTTTGAAAGCTCCAAGGAGAATATGTTAATGCAACTAAAAACATTTAATGAAGAAACTGTTACCATGCAGATACCAGGGAGATAAGGATGATATATGGTTAAGCACAATACTTGGATCTTAAGTGATCTGTGGCCTGCCCCTAGCGGTGCAACATATTTCCTGTAAAAACCTAAACAAATGGCTTTAGAAGTACCCTAATTCCAGGTCTGTAAAGTCAGTACTTTCTCAGCCACTTCTATTCGTGTTTCAAGCTACGTACATCTGCAGTGTATCTCACAATAGGGAACAGATTTGGAACAGAGAAGAGAAGGTATTTCCAAAGCAGGTAATAGTATTATGGGCAACTGGCACCACCACATTTCATCAGGCATGTATGTCTAGAAAATCTTCTCCAGCCAGAAGAGGGAGATCTGTGGTTTGAGATCTCCAGACCAACAATTCATATGAATCACTTTGGGTGGGCTTACCTTGCACTTAATCATCAAAACCTATGCCAAGGTTATGGGTAGCACCATTATGCACAGTCAGATATCTTTGTCTCTCTGTGGCATGTAGGTTTTCCAGCTGTCATGAGCCCCTGCCCTCCACAAGATCTTTATAGGAAGACTGGGCTTGAAGATGGAAATGCAGTCATGATATAATGGAGTGTGGTGCCTGATACTATCAGGGCTTTTTTAATATTAGTCTCATTGCTGCGGGGTTTGAGCACTTCCAGCTGAAGTTGGGTGCTGCCATCATCCAACTGTCTCATAGAGAGACCTGCAGGCAAAGTTGTGGTTATAAAACTTGAGATGAGCAGATCTTCTATCTGTATAATGAGCTAATTAAAAATTAATTTAAACATAGTCTGTATAAAGTGCTGAAGCATATGATGTGGGGTATAATCCTATGCTGGATTTGACAACTCACAGCTGCTACTGCATATTCAGTGTTTTTGAACAAAATGATATGTTTCTTCTGCCAGACTCCATGAGAATTTTCCCTCACTGAGGACTTGAGAGTCTGACTCCGGGATGCAGATTGAATGGTTAGTCTATGTGATGATGTGCAGAGATAAGAGCTCAGATCTAGAGGCCATTTGACTGTGTTTGCACACATGCTCTTCCTTAGACCAAGCAGTGTTCTAGAAAGCAAGCATGGATACAATCCGCTGTCCTTCCCACCATTCTTTGTTCCAGACTTTGTCATGCTGCACCAGCTTGTGTGTCTCAGCACTTTCAGTGTTGATGTATCCATAAACAGGATGAAAATATCTGTATTGGCAATAAGCACAAAAGATTTTTTGCCTTCAAGGCATATAGACCCCTGGGAACTATGCGGAAAGCTGAAAGGCAAGCTCTGATTGCTTTCCTCTGCCAATGAGTCTCAGCTGGGACACAGATATATATGAGGCATCAGGAGCTGGGGAAGCAGAAATCAGAGAGGTAGGAGTGCACTCAGGAAGCCATAAAAGAGAAAGAGCTCGTATAATTCTTGCTCTCTTCTTGGACAGGGATCTACCACAAACTGTAATTGAGCCCTGCCCCAAATGAGGTGCTAGTCACTGTACTGCAGAGACATTGAGACTCCTGGACACTCCAATCTCTGCTCCTTGCAGCCAGGCCAAACCTGGGATACAGCAGTACGGTACTGCTTGCAGAACCAGCTAGAGGAAGAGGTGTTTTCTTGCTTGTTTAGCAATGATGTTTAAATAGCCTAGAATGAGCAAATACTGCAATGGACTTAAAAGAAAATCACTTTCAGTTTGAATGAGAACAACTGGATGGTTGCCTTGGTTGGAAGACTGAAAACCCTATAAACATGAGTCCAACTATATGAAGCAAGATAGGAATAAAAGGATTGCTTCTGAATATAATTATTTAGTGTGATCATTTTTGAATCTGAAAACGACCACTTCCACTGATGGTTCACTAAACATTGGTATGGTGGTAATTTGCTTACTGTATTATTAAATAAAACATTTTCCTTCTTGCCCAAAATACATGTTAATTAATCATAATGAGATATAGCCTAGACACAAGCAGGTAAGAATTATGCATGGCCACACTTACTTTTGTGGTGTTACCAGCTACAGAATCACTATGATTCTTGATAGGAATAGCCTCAAACAGTTAGAGCAAAACAGAACAGCAATTATGAAGTAACTCTGTACTTACTAGAAAGAAAATCTTGCATATTCAGGAAGATTTCTTAAACAGTAATAATGCATTTGTTCTTTACTCACGACCTTTATTCTGCTGGTGTCCCCAAAGCAGGAAAGCCACAGGGGTCCCAGGACTCTGAGCTTCAGCGGAGAAGCCCAGGGATGGCAATCCTTGGATCAAGAAAGAGAACCATGAATAACAGGTAACTTATGTGAATGAGACACAGAATATTTAATTTGAGAAAGAGCCTTCCATTATTCCCTTAAAAACTCAGTAGTAAGAAATCAGCATAGAATAAACCCATTAATTAGCTGATTCTAGCCAGCTACTGTGTACTGCTTATTGAATTCTCATGAGAGCTCACAAAGACCTTTGGTTACTTCCCATAAAAGGGTGCACCTGTGTTTCAGCAGCAGTACTGCCACCAAGCTACTTTTGTTTTGTGCTATGATGATTTTCAATAAAATTTCAAATCAATATCAACATAGACTTTTGTTTTTCCAGAATACTTATGTACATATTCAAGATGCAGACCATAATCAATTAGAGCCCTCTGTCCTAAAAGGACACTCTATAGAAAGGCCAGAGTTCATCAGCACAAGAGATGGGTTCTCTTGTAGGCTCTTCAAGACTTCTTTATGGAGCAAAGAACAAATTTTCAAAAGAGCTAAGTAACACTGAAAGCTTTGGCCTCCTTTGTTCTATGCCCATAGTGCGTTTTTGCTTGCTCTGTCATAAAATGGAATGACATGGACATATTAGAGAGATGACCAAAATACAAGAGCATGTACAGAGCAGCATACATAAGAGATTGGAGAAAACATTCCTTCCCAACCCTTCCTCACATACGTATGCCAAAGGTTTGGTAGCCCTGAAAATAAGCTTAACATTTACCAAATGAGACCTGATGTCTTCCCTGTCGCAGCTGGTCAAATTTTTAATGATTGCCTGTTACAAAAGGAAGAGAAGTAATGCATTAACTGTTGAGCATAGAAATGTATGTTAGAAAACAAAACCTCCATCATAAGAAATAATACTTTCATGTCCTGTATCTCACACTTCAGAGCTCTTTTGCATGTTTCCCTTATCACATGTATTGATTGGTGATTTGTACAGCCCATTCTTTAGTCATTTATCCATGAAAATAAAATTTAAAGGATGACAAAATACACACCATGCCTATTCCCTCCTACCAATTTTATACACAGAGACATTTTAGTAATAAAAAATTGAATACCTGAATTCTCTGAGCGATTTTTTTACGCAGTGCTGATTAAGGATGTATTGAAGTTGCATAGCAAGATTTCAACAGCGGAGGAGGCTACAAGGGTGGCTTCTGTGAGAAGCTGCCAGAAGCTTCCCCTGTCTCTGACAGAGCTAATGCCATCTGGCTGCAGCACAGACCCATTGCTACCCATTAGCAGGAATGCCAGTGGCCTCTGGGATAGCATAGTTAAGAAACACCCCCATGCAACAGCAGCTGGGAGGGGAGTCAGCCAGGGTCACCTCTTCCCAAACAAAGTCCCCAGGAGCTGTTTGGAGTTGTTTTGCAGCCCAAGCTGTTCAACATGGAGGCTTATCACAACAGTTTGCCACACGGAATATGCAGAGCAAGGTTCCCATGGCAGTTAACTCACACTCAAGAACAATTTTGAAAATCCACAGTTTAATTGCCACAAATAGAGTTTTCTCCAATCTTTTCTCTTTTTTCTGCTTAATCTGAAAGGAAACAATAAAATTATCTTACAGCAGGTTTCTTTTTAGGCTTGGAGAACAGCTGAATTTTGTGTAAGGTCCATGCAGCAAGGATGAGAGTTTTGAGATAGAACATGATCAAAGATTTTGATTGTTATATCTTTCTCAGGCTCACCTAACAGCCTATTTTCAAATTAAACTCCTCCTTAGAAATACTCCTTCTGCTAAGCTTTTCAGAAAATCCCTGTATGTGACAGATCCAAAGCACACAACTTCCAAGAATAGTCTTTCAGTTTCCATTTGCAGCAGTGCCATTCTGGTAAACCGGGCATGTAAAACACACAAGTATTTACAGGAAAGACTTTAATTGTTTCAATAGATTGGATCTTTTTATCCTGCACATTTCTAAACACATTAAGCATGTCTACGTGTTCCTTTTTTTCTTCTCCCTTGCTGAAGGAATCATCTAACAAACTGGGGCCTAAATGGGAAGAGCAGAGATGCAGCTACAGCAAAGGTGTGATTTTATGGTCAGCTTCATCTAGTTGAACTCTGAAATACTACTGCAAGGGACAAATCTTCCTTTCCCCCACCTCACCTGTCTGTCCTCCACGCTTTGTGTCAGCACATGTAGTTGCATCCTCAGCAGTCAGCCAGATCCGGTCCCCAGTACAGCTGCACAGCTGGATGAATGCTGCTGCTGACACAACACAAGGACAAGGGACAGACACCCTTTCACCACCCTTCTGGAGCTTACAAATAGATTAGCCATGGCTGATACAGAACTATACCCAAGTATCGCCCCTTTTCAATGAAGAAAGGAAACAGCAGATTCCTGTGTTATTCGCCGCACAGCAATAAATCAAGTTACTGATAAATAGTAAGCATTTGGCATACCTGCCTTTATGATACCATGGTCATTGGTAATGCAACTGCAAATGGGAAGCAACATGTCAGACAAATGATTGTTTCAAGAGATCAGACAATAAATGTAAATTAAACCAAATTAAATGAAATTGTAAGAGAAGTTTTATGGACAGGGAACTGTGAGGTGAGGCTTGAACATTCACTACTTTCATCTTCATCTCAGAGAACACTACCTCCAAAACTATACTGAATACTGGTGTCATGATAATTACCATTAAATGAAAAGGTGGCTTAGGAGGCAGATCTAAACCAAATGGTGGAATGGAAAAGGCAATATACTATTGGCTTCAGCAGAATTTGGAGGAAGGCTTTAACATTTTTTATCCATTCCTCCACTGTCTGCTACATACACAAAAAGACAGCAGAAGAACTTCAAGAGCTGTAAAAAGACAAGTCTAGGGGACTACAGAATAAGTAGTGCAAAGTCAACTTTTTTTTTAGAAACAGATATTCTTACTGTTGAGAAAAAAGAGTTGTTTCATATCAGAATAATTAAATGATAGGAGAAAAAGGGGCAGTTTCCTCTACAGCAGTTAGTACTAGCCATTACTAGTGCCAAGAGCCCAGATTAGAGAGACCATCACTCTCATCCTGAACAACTTCTATCCAACTCACTGCCCTTCACCTCAGCAGCAGTGGCACAGTGCCTCAAGCCCTGACTCTGCAAGACAGCAGGATACAGATACCAGTTCTCTGTTCTGCAGCAGGATATACAAGAGCAGTTCCCACGGCCATCCCAAGGAGCTACGTGGATACCTATTGCCAGGAAGGGTGGGGTGAGAGCACTTGGAATGCAACTACTGAAAGTTCAAGTCAACAGGTTTGGAAACTTGGCAAAGACAGCGCAGACAAATAACTCAAGGTTTGCGGGGCACCTCTGTGACTGGTATAAATCAGATGAGTACTACTGAGCTCAAGGGAACCTGCCAGTGCACGACAGATGAGCACCCACTCGTTTGCCATGTTCCTCTGAGTCCTGGTGTCTGCACTGCTTGGCTCTCATCCAGTTTCCTAGTGTTTCATCCAGGCCAAGATGAGAACCACACAAAACGTTCTGCCATTCTCAACACAGTGAAAAATGAAATCACATTTTATCATGAAAGTTGACCCTCCATTTTTTACATCAGTGAAGATACAGAGGAGATGTAAAAAAAGAATAAGGAACTTCCTCTCCTTCTTTCAAATCCACACCCTGTAAGTGCTTTCCTGCTGCTGACAGAAATGAAAGTCAGGCCTGGATGAATCCAGCAGAGATACCCAGAGGCACCAGAGCAGTGCTGGGCCCCTCCCAATGCCACACCGCAGTTCAAAGCCTTCAAAGGCTGCAGATCTCCCACCGTGCTGCAGTTTGGCTCCCACCCGAAGAGCCACATACCTTTCAGCAGTGTACTCTCTTTGCAGCATTGTCTCCTCTGTGACAGTAGGTTCTTCTCTTCTCTGCCTTCTGCCAGTACAGTCACAGGCTGCTCTCATGGTGTACAAATGCTGAGCAGCACCTCTCCTCCTCCTGTTCATTTTACCTCCAGCCGCAGGTCAGTGCCAGCCAAAGCTCTTTATTTGCTGGGCTTTACCCACCATTTCTGCCCCAGCTCCCATTCAAGGTGCTTACTTTGACAAGTGCCTTTCTACACAACGAGGTTGTCATAAGGATTTTTGAGACAATGGTGGCTGTAGTAAATGGGAGCCTTGATAATAGCAGAGAGATCAGATGTCACGCCTTGAGATTCAGTGTCACTCCATGCATGCTGCACACACACACAGGTCCACTGCACAAAGTGTGCACTGCTGTGCCCTGGGCTGGAGCTTGCAAAATTGCTTTCCTGCATATGCACAGTAGCTTTTTCCTTAGCAGCCACTGCCACCAGTGCCAAAAAGGCACCCAGCCGATGTGAAATATTGGAGGAAGCTTTTCTATAAGCTTTTCATATGAAGCGTAAGACTTCACTGGGCATTTAGAAAGGACATCTGGCAACTCCTTCACTGGCCAATAGGATCTGGAGATGCCCCCAAATTCACACTGCAACAGATTGCTTAGTCTTGGTCCTTGCAGTCTTCAGGTCTACTGATCAAAATAAGTATGAAATAAAGATGTAAAATGCAAATGAAACAATAAGTCAAAACCAAATCAAACCTTTTCAAAAGTTAAAAGGATTTCATGAATGAAAAGAAATTAAATTAAATTAAATTAAATAAACAGGTTGAAGTTCATTTCTTAGCACAGTAAAGACTCAGCTACTCAGACTGTTGATTTAGCCAATACTTTGACTACAGCAAAAGACTGCTCCTAGTTGCAAGACCTGGCTCTATTAATACCAACTTCCAAAACAACACAAATTGTCAAGCATCTGGTTCAGCCTGTTACAGAAAGTCAGGCAGAGCCTGAACTCTGCATAGAGACTTGAATTTTACTGTATTTCAGGGATGATGGTAAAAGGCTTGAAATATCAAATTCCTCTGGTATATCTTCAGTAAAAAAAATGCAGTTCTCTAACCCCATCATTTTCCCAAGATGCTGCTGTGGCACGGACTGAAGGGCAGGGAGGAGAAAGGAGTGGAGGAGGAGAAAGAAGTTCCTCATTCCTCCCTACTGCCCTTCCTGTTTTCATGTCTGTTTATTCAGAGGATTGTCTTTCCACAAGCAAACAACTAGAGACAAGCTCACTCCAAATGTATGTTCTCTCGTGTTTCAAGCACTTGCTCTCTCTTCTTGCTGAATGTTTAGTTACAGCATGAAAAATGGATATGTGGAATGAAGACATTTCCCCTTTGACTAGCACATTTGCCGAAGGTATGTCAAGGATCTGAGGCAAGGGGTATGGGGCAAGCTTTCAAGAAAGTTCCCCCCCCCCCCCCCCCGCACCTTCTCCTTTGCTTGCTTATTGGAAGAGCAATAAATATCAAGCAGACAGACCCTTCTCACAGTTACAAAGCCTACCTGTAACTGAGCTGGATAATTAGCAGCCTTGAAGATGATATATGACTTTCATTACCCTTTGGGACTGGAGACTAAATGAGGACAGAGCTAATTGCCGTGCAAAGCAGTTTGGCATGAATGAGAAAAATGCAGGCGCTGTCTCCTGCCAAAAAAGGGCCCTATTGCTGCTCTGATCTCATGGCTGGTTTTTGCCGCAGGAGTTCACTTGGTGTCCATAAATCATGGTCTGCTTACAGCTGAAACTGCACTGAGTCATCAACATGCAATAAGCTGAGTGACAGATTCCAGCCTGACTACATTAGAACTTCAGACTTAGTCCTCCCCCCTACACTACCCGTACTTAACAGAAAATTAAACCCAGACTACACAGACATGAAGGCTGTGAGAAACACAAGGCTTGTTTACTTGACAATAGTTTTTAAGACTGATGTTTCCAGGAAATAACATCATGCATTTTGAAAGGGAGAGGGCCAGAAGTACTGAATTTATAAAATGACCCATTGCTACAGAACTTGGTATGCCCTTCCTCATGTAATAGCTGATTAAAATGTATTGCCCTCCTCTAATGATCTAAAATGGCACTTTGTCATCTTAGTTCTTATGGAGATATATTTAGTCAGCTAACTGAGAAAATATTTTGCTGCTCTTTAAAATTAGGCCAGAAGAACCTGAACTTTGATTGTTAACCTGCTTCCAAAGTGACCTGGGGCATATTAACATCCATATTGTAGCATTAAGAAGTATGAGCTTATGGGGAATCTAACCCATAAGTGCAAAAGAGAGCCCTTGAAGACACTCTTTTCCTCTCCCCATTCTGTTTTGCAGAAGATCTTTTGCTTTTCCCTAAAGGGATCTTAGGTCTATTTTTTTTTAATGGAAGAGATTGTGCTGAATTTGCAATATGGTATCCTGTCAGATCCTAATCAATTAGCCCACATCAGCTCAGTATAAGGCAGATACCAATTTAACTCACTGAGCTAAGCCTTCTGATTTTCTCTAAGGGCAGTCACATAATTCATTCTTTGTAGTGCCAAATTATATTTGACATTTAATTTAAAACTCAAGGTACCATAATGCAAAATCTCACTAAAAATAATGGTGATAAAGCAGAGAAACATTTCATTTGACAGTGAGGATTTTTTCAGCTTATTTATGCATCCAAACTTTCCCCCTCACTCACCTTTCAAAGCCCCAAACTCAGGAGGCAATCATTTTCAGGAGACTTTAGCCTCTACAGGTGCTTGCATACAGTAAAGGGGCACTTAAGGGTGAAGCAAACAAGGTAGTTGCTGATCACCTTTTGGTGGGTGAGCTCTGCCCTCCTCCCCCTGATGACACAAGCTCGACTTTTCATCTATTCTTGCTACTGTAGATAGTAGAAAGAAATACTTCCATGGAGTGGCTGGGCTAACCGGAATGGTTGTGTGTGGACTGGGGGCGGGGGAGTCAGCCTAAAAAGGTTGAGTTTTTTGCATTTTGAAGACCCAGCAAGAGAGAGAGGGGAAAAAAAGTGTTTAATGGCTTCATTCACCATTCTCTGCCCTGCAGTAACTCCATTCACAGCGACTGGGGACAATGGAAGTCTGGTGGTTCATGAAGCATGTCTAGACTCTGACAATGCTGGTTCATGCACAAATGATAATAAAAACCCCAAGTTCTCCTCCTTTCTTGAAACGCGCAGCACAGTGTGAATCCATGGGGAGTTTTAGCCCTGGATTCACTCAGCACTTCCAGTGACAGTCAAACTCTAATCCAAGCACTACTTGGAAAAATTGGGCAGCCACCTCTCTCAAGGTGAGTGACTTGTAGGGACTGACTCTTTCTGTTGGTAGTGTGCAAAATGCTAAGCAGCCAGAGATTTGCCTAGCTAATCCAGAGCAGCTCTACGAGAAGAGAAAGTAATGGATAACAGCAGGCTCTGCATTGTTGAGACAATACCAGATAGCAATAAGCAAAGGACACTGGTAGTGCAATCCTCCTGAGAGTGACTCAACTTTCGTCCTGTCAAGTAACAGCTACTACTTTGCAATAAAAAGAAGCAAATGTCTAATGTTCTCATCCTTTATGTGCCAGATTAGCTCGTGGGGGAAAAAAATCATCACTGGTCGCAACATGCTTCTCAACATAAAATGGATTATTCAAATTCTGGGATGTTAGGTTTTACTGTGGATTTCAATCCCTGATTAAGATAAAAACAGTTCAGGGCTAAACTCTGGTATTTTTAGAGTGAGTATAGGCCTCAGGTTAGGCATTCTTGCTCTATTTCACACTTGTGTGTAGGTGCATGTATATGCTAGTAGGAGACAAGCTCAAAACCTTGCCCATGTGAACAGATCAATTTCTTTTAGTACTTACTATGTGCTCTACATTTATGTTATAGAATACACACGGCATTATCTGGGGTGTGAAATGTGGACAGGAATAAAGTTGCTATGTACCTGAGTGAGAGAGTGCATTATCAGCATACTTGGAAATGAAAGAAACTGTATTTGATGTCAAGACAGAGTGGCTGTGTGACAGGTTTAAAATAGTGAAACAATTGTGAGGGTGTAACACCACTGTGGGATTTCCCTATATTCCATCAGATTTCCTGGTGGAATAAAAACCACAAACCCAAAAACTTCTGGAAAAGCAATTCTTCAGCATTGTATAACACAGAGAGCTCCTTTCTACGATGTGTATTCTGTAATTCAGCTCTTCCAGATTTCCTGAGCTGAGAATGTATCAAGACACTATTTTCAATAGCAAGGATTTTGTATTTTAATTGTAAGGATAAGAGTACCTTTCATGAGTCAAGATAACTGCTTTCTTAATCTAATTATACTTCAGCTTTTATAGCATACTGTAGAGTTCCACAGCTTATTAATACTTTCATGTGGATAAACACTTCCATTGGTTTAAGCACTATTAACAATTTTAAGAAATAGAGATTAAGCATTCCCTATTGCTTTTTCATAAAATTTAAGATTGTATCATGAGGACTTATGCAGCCTTCACACCTCTATTTCTAAGCTCATCTTACTTAGCCTCTTCTCATCTGGAAATCTTCCCAGAAATTGGCTTTTACCCCTTCTAAATCCTGTATGTAGGGTCTTTTTGAGTTGAGGGCAAGGTATAATTTTCAAGATGTTAACCTGGTATAGACTCATATCATCCACTTCATGCTCAGTACTGTCCCAGAAATTTTTGCAATTGTGAATCTGTGTAGGCACTTCTGTAGCTCCTTACCAATTTATTAGCAGCATTATGGCACACAAACAAGTGCACAAAATCTTTAGAATATTTAAACAAACAAAAGATTTTGCACAAAATTCTTGAGAAAATTCAGCTCAACAAATATTTCTTCAAAATAATTTTAATGTTTTCAGAAACGAGATTATGTAGGAACTGGTGCAACTGTATTACTGTAAAGAAGATGGATTAGTTAAATGTCCATTTTAGTGGCCCATTTATATCACTAAATTTTTACCATTGCAAAGACAGAAGCTTTAAAAATAAGGAATAATTTAAAATGGTACTAAAAAGTACACAGTCTGTAAATATCTAGATTGGAAAACTGACATTTTGTACTACAAAGAATCATTAAAAGGAAGCGAAGGGATAAGGGCATTTCAGACCCTCAGATACGTAAGTTGGTTCCAAGTGTTGACAACTTAAGCACTTTCACTGTAAAAAAAACCCCACATAAACAAGAGTCTGAATTTAAATTTATGCTTTCTGAAGGTCTTAATTGTAATCTCTTTGCATATGTGGGATTTACCATACTGCTTTGCAAGGAGTCTATCAAATATGGGGAACTGACTTCAGAGTCCTTGCATCCAGGAAGGAAGAGGATTTTTAATTGCATTGTGCAAAAAACATTAGCGATAAAATCCCCTTATAAATACAAACAGAAAACTAAACCATAGTGTCAGAAGCCATAAGGATTGGAATGCAGAGAGACTGAAAGAGAGAATGCAAACGACCTCATGACGCTTACACATGTCTAATTTCTGGAGAAAATTCTACTTCAATTTATGGTGATGAAAAGAAGGCTCAGAAAACAGCTTGTTTACTCCTCATTTAAAATACTCCCAGACAAATGGATTATTGGTTTTTTTAATCCCTCCTGATACGGGATTTTATAATAAATAGCACAGATATATTTGTCACTATTCTTAATCATGGATATTAGTGCGAAGATTTCAACAAGCTCTATTCAGTTCCAGTTTAAATTCCTTTAAATTCTTCCAAGCTCCATTATGGAATAACTCTCTGCATAATTTAAACTTGTGTTTGACCACTGTTCTGGGTCCTCATCACATCTGTATTGAGGAGCATTTTTCCAAAGCACAAACAGCAATCACTTCAAACAGTTTGAATTTTCTGGCCACTGTCTGTCCATCCAATCTGAGGAGCTGTACTATCTTACATTTCCTTGTCACTGACCAAAATATTTCTGAAATTCCAAGTTAATTAGCACTGCAACATTCCAAGTACTGTAAGAGGCTAACCCCTGGTTTTCCAATGGCGTAAGCAGGGGTTGCTGCTGCTCCATATGCAATAAAAATAAACTCCTGAGACAAAAACGATAAAGTCTAGATGGATAGATAACAAAAAGTGAAAAACAATGGACTTTTTTTTCTCACATTATAGTTTAGGAAACAAAGGCTGAAAGAGAGCAAATGTTTTGCCCAAGATTGCCAAGACTAGACAAAGCAAGGACAAAAATTGAGTCCAGATTTCTTCAGACTGGTTATGGATCCTGTATCACATGATCATTTTGCTCAGTAAATGAATGGCAACCACAGCCTGACCAGCAGCCTACTGAATTCAACAAGAACAGCTCTTGCTATTTCCAAAGGGGATTTTGATCAGAGTCCACTGGGTTACTCTACGAATACAGGCAAAAGAAGCCTGCAGATAGAATAAAGCTGAGGACATGCCACACCAGACCAGATTTCTTCTTTTTTAAGGCATCTCTAATTCATTTGCCATGAGTAATATAATATTCACGGAGTCCCATCTGGTGTTCAATTTTATGTATAAGTGCTTTGCATTGTTGGTCTGATAATTCCAACTAAAACTGGTAAAGTGATATACAGGTCCTTGAAAACAGTAGCAGGATAAAAAGAAATAACAAATTGAATAAAGGAGAAAAAATAAGCTAGCTTTAGTCTGTAAGGAATAAAATTGATGCCTTTTAACCTTACACATAAGTTCCACACCATTGCTTTTTAAAATCAGCTGAAAATCATTTAAAATCAAATTGATTTTGGCTTTTACATTCAGATGCACTTCAGCTTCTCACTTACTGGCCTATACAAGTAATGCCTTCAGCCAACCTGTGTTTAGAATGGGTTGAAAATCAGTTTGTATGCCCACATGCTTATTGGAATTTTCTCATTTCCATTTCACTCAGAGCCAATCACGATCAGATTAACTTGCTGGGGAACATGTCAAGACGTTGATTTTATGGGTGTTTTAGCAAAGAAATGGTTCCTAATACAGTGAAACATTTTTTTGCTTATAACACATTGTCTATTGCCCATTTTGTGTCAATAAATGGGAAGATGGATAATCAGAACTGTTCATATTTATTCTGAAGAGCTCTCCTCTCCATCATGTGTAGACCCATAATCAATCATGAAAGAACTGTAAAATCACATGAAAATATTTCCTAGTTTACATCTGCTCTTTTCTACTAACAAAATCTGAAGTATCTGCAGCCTTCCATGTATGGAATGGTAGGGTAGGCTTCTGAAATGGACACTGTCCTGCTCACCTGCTGCCATCCAACTGTGGATCATTTGGATTGGATAACTGCTATCTGAACTGACGTTTAGTCATCCAGTCTGAGAGCAAGAATGTTGAAATGATGCAGCATAGCACACTATCAAGGCTGTAATAGGACATAGAACACCTGCCATTGACTTGGATAGAAAGGATAAAATGCTCTGAATTGCTTTGTTTTCAGCATTCTCTTTCCCATACTCCTCACATGTCCGTTTTTACTTAATCTGTCACTGATGCTTTAAGGAGAGAGAAATGGCATGGTTGGAGAACAAGAAAATGTGAAGCAGATGCCCAAGTTCTATTATTGACTCTGTTGGCGACTGGATAAGCTGCTTATAGCATTGTATCAAGTTCATTGATTTAGATGGCTTAGTTTTAGGCTTCCAAACTGACAAGATACACACTGCCTGCTCTCCACTGTGAGTCAGTACTTCAACACTCTTTGTCTTCAAAAAAAGAGTTAGAATGACTCTGCAATTACAGTGGTAAATATGCCTCAAGCTCTGCATCTAAAAACTCAACACTTACAGTTAAATGATATCAAGAAAATACTGACTGTAACCTCACAGTAATTCAATTTAGTTTCCTCTAAACAAGAAATTAAAAATGCATCACAGAGATATTGTGGGTTCAATCAATGCTTTAAGTGTTTCTGCAAATCTCAAATAAGAAGTAAAAAATCCATGTGCAAATATTACATTGCAGAGATGATGAATGGGAATGGAGTGGGAGGTTATATAACCTGATAATATCAAGGATCTGAAAGAGCTTAAACTATTTAACTATTCAGCAGTGAAAAGTCAAGAAGGATCACTGCAGACAAGGACTGGAAATACAATATAGAAGCTGACTTGCACAGGCTGACATTCTGCTTCAAAGAATATTAGTGCTAGAAAGTGCTTACAAAACTCTAAGTCTTTAAAAACAACTCTGATTTAATAAATATTTACTAAATTGTATAAGAATTGCCTGGCATCAAGCTATAAATATTAAATTGTGATGTAAATGTTAAAAGAATGATGTTTTTTCAAATAATCAATTTAAGATTACAAGAATTTTTGGATTAAACATAAAAAATAATAAGAAAAACCCCTGAAAGTCAAACAAAAATAGTGATGGTTAAATTCCAAAAGAACAATCCACTCAGAGTTCCTTTTATGTGCCAGAAACTATTATTTATATTGTTTATGCACTTTCATCATGACAGCCCTAACACTGAGCAGAGCAGATAGAGTCTAACAGTTACCACATTAGAGAAAAAAAGCTCTCAAAAGGTAAATAAAGTGAAGTGAGGCTATATTTTTGGATCTTGGGAGACATAAGGCCATTCTGATATTCCACTTATATCGATTATTTTATATTGTTTAATTAATTTCTGTACTTTCTCTACAAAATAAAGATTGGCTCAGTGACTAGAGCTTGCACTTAAAGGAGCCACCCCATTAAAACTGGTTTTGTTTGTGCCTGGAGAATCAGAACAATTCCAGACAGTTTGTTTCATATTTTACTTGAAAGCTTCTGTTCCATTAGCATGACATAGTTTCTGAGACAAAGCTTAACCATAGTGTCTTTCCCCTTTAAAAGGTAATGACACCATCTAAGCAAAAATAACAGTAGGGGGAAAAAAGACCCCCATTATAGCAAACTGTGGTATTAATGAAATTCTGTTTGTATTAAAATTTTCTTTCAACCCTGGTCTTCCTATTCAGGGGGATAGTGTCAACCTGTCAAACTTTTAATCAAGAGCAGTTCATTGATGCTTCCATTATGTCAAAAAGCCTCACCTAGGTGACTTCAAGGGGAGACAGCAGGTCTGACTTTCTCAACATCCAAGGTTATGAATTTTTCATTTCTCACCCCCCAACTTTTAATTTCTAGTATATGTATGTGGATAGACACAATGTCTTTTTTATTGCATCAAACCTATAAATAGTGTACATTTTAATCAAGTTGTAAAGTCAAGACATTAAAGAAAGGTATATACATGAAAGAATAATTTCTTAATTTTTAGGTTAGTAAAAAGGGGCTGGTTAGAGGACTGAAATCTATGCATTCACAAAGCCTTTTAAATGACAGCTACTTCAGCCAAAATTTCACAACACAGCATCATGATTCACAGTCTAGAATCTCCCTAGAAATTATTTCACTGAGGTGTTACATTTGCAGACATGCTGATAATAATGATATAATTCAGCTTACTAAAGAATCCTTACTTTGTTACATAGAAGTCAAATTTGGGGCCAGATTCTGACCTCCCGCAGTAGCTGCTATCCATCAGCAAGACTGAAGCGTACAAAAGACAGTTTAATGAAGTACCTGGACCTCATGCTCTGTTGGCAGATGCTTATTTGAAAGACAAAAATAAACCCCCCCACATGGCAGCTTTACAATGCTTTCCTCCGCAGCTTATCACTTACTAACCTGCTACAAGTGAAGTTACAAGGCAACTGTGAGTAGGAAAGGCTCTCTCTCCCTGATTCCAAGGAAGCAAAATGATTGCTTAAGGGTTTTAAGAAGGTGACTGAGAGCAGCCTTACAACCGTTCTGATTTTCACCTCAGTATCAAGCATGGTATGTCGTTGACCCCATGTGATAGGCAGAAAGCTTTTCATACTGTGTGCTACAGACAGAATACAAGTCGCAAGGAAATGTATAGTCCTCCTAGGATCTCAATTCAGTCCTGCAAAAGTTTGAATTTCTCTAATAGAGCTTCTGATTTGACAGTTTCTACCATACTCATGAAAAAAGCCATCTTTTTGCATTCACAGTAATATCCCTTATTTATCAATTAGATGTACAGTGAGATGAGTTTTGACTGAAAATACTTGTTGCTTCATGATCAGGAAGTGAAGTTGGAAAATTATGGTAACCTGAAGGTAAGGTTAAAGGAGAGTCCAGATCTTGGGTTTTTAAATAAGTTTGCAAAGGCATATTAATGGGGAGTAATCCATCTAAATTACTTACTTTTCACTCTTCTGCCAAAAGAAAGATTCTCATCCAAGCAGTTTGGTGGGTTTTGTTGTATTTTTTAAACGTATCATGTATAATTAGAAGATGACTATATGAGTCATTTATAAAGCCAAACAACAAGACCAGAACTCTCATAATGTGAAATGACCAGCTAATTACAAGACTGGTTTAAATTATGTTCCGAGGTATTACTTGTTGTTTCCAAAATGGGCTGGATATCTGCACTATTAATTCAGCCCCAAAGACCAATTTCATTCTTGCAAACATATTGCACATTTAAAATGTAGCAAGGTTTAAATCATCCAAGCTTATTGTTTTAACTTCCAGCATTTCATTATTCTACTTAATGGTTTGCACATTGTTCTACACAAGTACAGTATAATTTTACTGCATGAGGTAAAAAATACCCAACCAAAAACCAAAACCCACGTCCCATTTGCTTCCAAAAGAGATGAGAAGTGATGGGACAGGAGACCTAAAATACAGTGATGTTTTACCTACAGACAGGAATAGCTGAAGGTTGTTCAACATATGCTTAATTGGGAAGATATATACTCAGAGTATTAGTAACATATTCTGAATTCGTCCGCCCCTCAAGATCGGATTGGCAGAAATATAAAGAAACTGAGCCAGCCCAATCTTTTTCTCATTGTAGTCAACTGGAATATTGACAGCTTTGGCTGGGCCAAAGAAGGCACTAATTTAGGCCCTGTGGCTTCTGCACTGGAGCAGATTTTGTAGCTGGGGGGTCACAGCTTTGAGAGACCCATCTTGGGGGTACAAGTACTAAATGTGCTGGGTGGTCCCTCAAAACATATCTGAAGATAGAGCCTGCAGTCTCAGACACAGCTTCCTTCTTTCCCTGGGGAAGTACAGGTGGCAGTGTCTGGGGGTCAAGAACTACATCAGAGCGGCTTATTTCATGACCTCTGGGACTCCAGGTGCCACTAGTTAGAGGGATGGAAACAAGGTCTCACAAAGATTGGAGAGCACTCTGATGCGTTGCCCCTTCAAAGTGCAGATATTTGCCTTTAGCATTAGGAGATCTATGAGGAATTAAAAAATATATTTCAAATTGTTCTTTTGTATGCAATACATAAATTGCTTTTTCACAAAACTCTTTTTGCCAAGTATTTCCACAAAGCATATCCAGTGAAGCACTGTGTCTGCAAAGCTGTTTAAGGATCGGTGCTTCCCAAGTGCCCTCAATTGCTCCTGTTCTACTTGCCTTGACCTGTTGCATCACGTTATGAGATATCAAACTGCCATCATGTTCCATTTTAGAGCTGATTACACTTCACTGGTGGGCAAAGTTGCTGCTTGCTGAGGGTTTGTGAGGTTTGATTAATTAGTGCTTATGAAGTGCTTTGAAATTCTTGCATGAATGATGTTACAGAAACACTGAATATTGCTGCTGTTATGCAGGCAGGTACATGATTAAAGATTTGATGTTGCAAGGTGTGGCTGGACCTTATCTTCTCTTTGGGAAAATATTCTGGTTTCCTCTGAATTCCCTCTGGCAAGCTAATACAGTCTTCCAACCAAACCAAACCAAAACACTTCAATCGTCCTAGGGTAGGGAAATATAATAAAAAAAAAGATTAGATGAAGGGTATTTCTGAGAACTCACTGCCTGTCTAGGATATTGCACCTCTAGGTGGTCTGACAAACTTCAAGGGCACCTTGGTGATTAAGTTTATTCTCAGACTAACTACATTTTCTTCAACTTTTTTATTTTTAATCAACTAGAGCTCTTTTAATTGCTTTCTCCTCTAGGTATTTTACATAGACAACTGATGGCCTTACTTAAGCATCCTTATCTGTGATATCCTCTCCTTGGCTGGAGAGACCTACCTATCCCCCTCTCTGATCTCTCTTGCCCAAAGGGAGCTGTTACACATTGTATCCCTTTCCATAATTTCTGACTCTGAACCCGACAGCTCCCATCTGCTCTGGGAAATGCAGCTCCCCACAGGTGATTCATTCTCAGCCAAGGCAGGAAGCTGTAGGGCTCAGCTCACAGCCAGCCTTAAAAGACCCAAGCTGAAGATAATTATTGCACAGACTTACCTGTTTAAAGATACTTCCAACTTGCTCACTGCTGCCATGCTTGGCCATGACCACACTGTTGTGGCCCTTCAGGAATGTGCTGCTTCACAAAGAGAAGGCCAGGATTCCTGTCCGACACACAGGTGCCCAGTGCCATTCGAGAAGGCCGTAAGGCACCCAGGACATCTGCACAGGAATAGCATAGATGACGCAGGACCTAAAGTAGACTGACACTCCACCAGGGTAGCAAATGGATGCCAGGCAGACATCTGCAATAGCTAAAACAACACCAAATGCCAACGATGAAGCCACCAACTTCTCTCTGTACTGTTCAACTCCCCGGCTTTCTACTACTATTGAGGGCACTCAAAAGGATTGGCCATATTGATCCTCTGTGTTAGTCACACACTTCACATACTTTTGCTCTTGCTTACATTAGCCAAACAGACTATGATCACCCGTGCAATCTTCAATTCAAGTCACAGCACGGTATCTTTCATTTCATTTTTCCTGCTTCTACTTATTTCATATCCTGCATGCAGTAACATTTTTTTGGTTACTTTTCATAACAACTTAATGGCTAATTTCGTACATACCTTTCTGCATTCACTAACCTCTAGGTTTGCAGTGCTTTGCACTTGCTTAGTTTCCTAAGAACTGTAAAGAAAAAATACTGATTGGTTTTGCCTCAGGCTTTAGTAGACAAACTTACCTAGACTGCGAGGCCAGAGTCTGAGACCATGTCTGTATTTAAACCATGAGAACATTTAGCATTTAAGAGGTTCAAAATAACCAGGCCAAACACTCTTACTATCTATCTAACACTGCCAGTTTCCTGGCTGCTGCCAAGGCTGATGCCACAGGCCTATCCTGTTGCATATTTTCAGAGACATAAATCTTATGAAGAAGTATTTAAAGGTACCAGATTTTTCAAATGCTTAAATGAAGAGTATCAGGAGCCTCTCACTTGGTCCCAGATAGTGAGTTATTGCACATTTAAAAATCTGTACCTTCAGTTTTCTGATCACTGTTCTTGTCTGTGCATCTTTCAAAAACGGGGTTATTAATCTACTGTGCCATAAAGTTTCTTTCATTAGAAATTAACAAGTCTGTTCTGACCTTTTCCTAGGTCTGGGCTGGAATTCCATGAGGCGTTTCTTGTCAATCACTATATTCTTTGCACAGTTTGCACTGTTCCATGTGTGCTTTCAACTGGGTATTCATGCCTGGCCTGTAGATACATTTCCTGGCTCATCTCAGGCATGTCTCTATCCCCAGGTGTGAAATATGTATCCACTGCATGATGTCAGCTCTTAAATCTCCTGGGATTACTGTTCAGCTCCATTTAAAACAAAATCCATGCAGTTCTTCATTCACTTTCTGGGGGTGGGCACAACAGTCTGTGGCACTTACTGCTTTCTCTTGGTTGACCACGGATTGCACATCGCTTTCCTGCCTGTCATATGCCATGCTGTTTTGTAAGACTGCCTTGAATGAAAGCATTTGAAGACCCAGAGTCAGTAGTAGATTTTCACCTCATTGTTTCCCCTTCCTGGATATACCAGAACCATCAGCAAGCACTGCCACATCTTTACACCCAGAGCTGGTTTTGCTCCTCTTTCTCAGGCACCACCCACACCAGTGCTTTAGGTGCATATAATGCTTCAGGGAGTTGTGCTCCACTTTCAATTTTCTTCTCGTGATGCCTTTTCTTTCTAATATTTGAGTATTCTCACAAGATTCCATACCGATCGTTTTCAGCAGTCAAGAGAAGTCCAGTGTGATAGATCCATAGTTGAGCTCACTCTCAGTCTCCCTTCATTCACCCTAATGTTTTGTCTCCAGCACCCACTGCAAAAAGTTATCACAGATAAATATCATGGGGGTTTTTTTGCCTGTTATTTTACATTTCTTTCCTGGAATAAAGATGCCGTAAGTTACAACACTGGCAACTAGAGGCACAGTATCCAGTTAATATCAAATATCTTTGAATTGGAGCTGACACTGATAATCATATGTGCTCATCAACACCTGCTAGAAGGTGTGGCAAAGGTTGTCAGGCAGCTGAATAGCTCTTCCTCTTCAGCATGCAAGTTATTGACTCCCTGATTTCCTTCTTAATTCTTTAATCACCTACCCCATCATGACAGGATATATCCACACAGAAAATAATCCACATGAAAAGGACACAGATGGGAGTGGACAGAATGGAGGCATACACCTGGCCCAAGCCAGGTAATTGCTCCTACTTTGCCAATTAAAATCACATTGCCATTTTTGCTGGTATAACAGTAAGCATCTATTTTACATTCAGCTCTTTGTTCCAGAGCAGATGTGTTCATTCTTACTTTTTAAACTATGTCACCTTTCCCTCAACGTGGGCTTAGGTTAATAAACTGTACATCAAGCACTGCTTAAAAGCTGGCTTCGCAGGATGATAACTGATGAGGGAATTGCTTTTAATTACTATACAAGTGAGTAGATAAAAATCACAGTCCTAATAATCAACTCCAGAAACTGACAGCAACAAAGTCTCACATTTCAAATGTGGATTATTTTTTCTTTCAGCATTCAGCTACAGAAGGCAAATGTTAGTGGTTGGATCATCTTCTGTAAGCAAGCCAAAGCTATGTGTAACATTTTTGGATGCTAATAGGACACAGTTCTGGCAGAACAGAAATAAGGGTAACATTAAAGATTAGAGCAAGCTTGGAAAGGAAGAAAAGTGCTTTTATCAATTCAGACTTTCAGAAGAACAATAATCTCACCTACATCTGCTGCTAGAACTTCGAAAGTCCAAGGACAGAAAAAGCAAACAACTTGCTTGTACAGCTATCAAGAATCAGAGAGAGCATGAGGCTTCCCAGATTGCCTTCAAAACCAGCAGCATTTGGCCCATTACCATCCACACCAGGCTAATGTATTTTTAATAGTTCACCTCCTAAAGAGATACTGCAGGCCATGAGATGCAAATTAGGCAGCCAAATTGAGCGAGTTTGTGCTATGAGAAATTTCAGGGGAGAATGAAATAAATGAAAGTAGGACTACAAACTGGGTTTGGTGCTCTGGTGAGAGGAGAAAAATGTACTCATAAAGCCCAATAAAACTTTCTTTTTCTGGTTTATTAGGTGTTTGCAAAAACGTCTCAGTTGCAAAGTACGACATGTTCTTTTTCTGAAGACTCGTCTACAGCATAGAGGCTCTGATAAATCAGCTGCTTTCTTTTTCAGCCAACTACACAGTGTATGGGAAGCTGAGGTTACCATTACAGCTTTGTTAAAACATTAGATGTTGCCTGAAAGCTGCCATGTGAACTCTATTTTGAATGTATTTCAATGCAGATTTTTACAATAGGAAAAATAAACACTTAGGAGCTCAGGAAACCAGGACCTAAAATACTGTAGACATGGATTTGTTTATTTGTTGCTTTCCTGCTATAGATCAGCCTGTCAGGATACCTCCTTCATGTAAATATTTAAGATATACAACTAACTACAAAAGATCTACAACAAAACAATTCTGATTTAAAAAAAAAAAAAAAAAAAGAAGGAATTAAAGGAGAAAGGAAAAGGAGGATACAGAGTTTATTTTAAAAAAACCCAAACAAACATGGATGTGGCTCTCTTTGGATCTATCAAGTGTATTCTTAACGAAAAGGAAAAATATTCTGATTATAAAGGTGTTGCATCCAGGGAACAGCCCTTAGTTCCTTGAAACCACATCTTCTGTAGATTTTAAGTTACCATATTCCTTTTTGACTTTTTTTTGTTGTTGTTGTTTTAATGGGGCAATAACGTCAGCTTGCAAAAGTCCACAGGAGAAACTGAAAATCCGGGATTTGAGAACTAGAGAAGTTCAGAATAGTAGTCATCTGGAAGTCTCCTCTTTTCATGTCGGTAAAGTATAATGTTACTTCACGCCATTTGGCTGCAAATGTAAATTACACCTTTTTTCAGTTGTTAGGACAGGATAAAAAACCACATAATTCTAATGAGTCATAAATGTTTCACCATTTTTTTCTTCATTTAATTCATATGGTGCCAACACCTGTGAAAACAATCAGCATCATAGCTGTGTGCTCTACTTAAATTTGCTTTAGGGTATGCTTGAGTAAAAGCTTTTATATCTCATTTCTCTACATTATTAACAACATGATGCCCTGAATCATTCTATAATTTAAGTATGCTCATTTCATTCTCAGCCATTTTATTAGGACTGGAAAAGATGCTCAAAGACTATGACAGTCTTAAAACAGACACACACACGTACCCATTCCTGATTCTTACTGTAACAAAATATCTATAACAAGATCTTCACATTATTTTTTATGTGCTTTGGCAGTTTTGCACCTTGAATTACGAATCTAAACTGTTAGTACAAGAGCCATACTACAAAGCTTTCTCCCAAAAGGCTTTGCAGCCATTGTGCTAAGGTGAGTTCATTTCATAAGAGCGACATCTGCACTGATCTGAATTTTAAGCTATTGCCAAAGGAGAGCACACCTTGTTTAGCAATGGGAAAGAGCAGTGGTTGGAAGCATAGGTCTGGAGTCACTAGATGGTGCCAGAGACGAACGTGCAATGGTAATTGCAGTCCTGCTTCAGTTACCGCTGGGCAACGGGGTGGGTAAGCTGATCAACAGCAGAAGCACACAAGCTAGAGAGCATGATTTTCAAAAATACTTGGGGGTAAATTTAAAAACACTCTTCAGTTTCTGAAGAAATAATGTAGTGACTGGAGGATACAGACAAGATCCTAAATCCTACTTGCCTTTCAGCGGACATCAGGCCTTTGACCACCTTGGGAGCCCTTGGTAACTCCACCTGGCACCTACATAGCCCTAAATGACTTCAAACTGAACTGTCTGCAAAGTTTTACCTACAGTTTTATAAGATAAGTGAAAGGGGTACTGAGCTCCCCCTATACTTCAATGGGACTGTGGCTCAAATTTGCTCTGTAAAAATCTCCATCTAAACCCAAGCAACATAATAAATATAGATGAGTGAGCATTAAGCTGGAAGGAGTAGAGACCATGATATTTCCCAAAGAGATCCTTTCCCAAAATGTACATTCCAGTGTTAAACAGCATATTACAATTAACCATCCAGGGCCAATTCAAGATAAGAAAGCAGGCCAGAGCTGATAAATGCTTCAAGCAAAATGTTTGCAGTTTTGATTCATTGCAATAACTCCCTTGTAATCCAGAGGTGGATTTAAATTACTCCAAGTAACTTAAACTAGCTAGCTCAAATCCTGAGAGCAGTGCAGGCTCCAGCAGGGTCTTGGGTAAGGACTCAGACTGTTACAGTTCATTCAGCAACTTAAGTCAACCCAAGCTAGTCAATTTAAAGTTTCTGAACTGCAGCCTTCTCTCCACACTGAAGCACAGTATCACCTGCATCCATGAGGATGTGAGGGCTGAGCTGACCACTCCCTTCCATGCCCACACAATTTCAAAACTGACTTTGAGGTGGTTAAAACCAAGTGGTCTGCTTGTCATTTCAAATAAATTTATTATAAAGTTATTCCAGTAACCTGCACATTTATACATACCCCTTGGTTTCTTTGCAGATAAAAATCTGTGCTTGTGATTACTCACCAGTGCCCTTAGTGGCAGTTTGCACAAAAGATACCAATAAGCACTAGTCAGAGGATGAGCCTTTTTTTTCCTTTGCTTCTCTTAAGACTTCTTCTTAAGAGGTCTTCCACACAGACATGGGACTTTGGGGAAGTGGGGGGAAACAAAAACCAATCCTACTCACAAAACACTTCCTTGCATATCTATTAATTTACAACAGCATGCACCAGACCCAGTACCATTTAGTGCCAGATGGGTACACACAGCAACATGACTAGATGACACCAAATCAGCCAAACCTTTCTCTACATGATTCAAAGCTCCCCATTTACTGGGACCAAAAAAAAAAAATCAACTGCTTCTTCCAATTTCACCTTTTTCTACCTTTCTTCCTCTTGATCTGCTAGATTTCACTTTGAAAGCCCAAATGAAAATCCCTGTGATTTAGACAAAAAATGTCTTTACCTTTATAGGAAAGAGGTTGCCCTTGCAGAATCCATTCAAAAGGCCACTCAGCATAGTAGGACTGTGCTTGCTTTACGTTGTTCAATGCTCAGTAGTTTACTCAGCTGAAGGTCTGTTTGATTTGAATTTCTGCTAGGAAATTTAGAAAATATGAAAGAAATATATTTTTAAATTTCACTGGAATAATCTCCATATTGTTGAAGATATTCAGACTTCCTGGCCAATATGATACCCATGAGATGCAGCATTTTCCATGGTGCCATATATGCATTCTTAACTTTGAAATGGAGCAAGAAGGAAATATTTATACTGGGTGTACCTTAATTAAATTTAATTAATTAAGTTAGGAGGTCCTGAAGCAAAGAACAGATCAGTATGAGCTTTACTTTTCTTTCTCAATAAAACTGATCTGTTACTGAAATGCTCAACTGCAAATCAGATCTTTTACTTAGGGGAATACTCATTTGCCTGGCTGTAAGTTGCAAATCTTTCATAGTTTCAGTTCTTCCACTGTGAAGGCAGCTTCTGTGTTAGGAATTTTAGGAGGACAGTCTTGAAATGTTATTAATAAGAACTTAGTGTATACTTCATATTTGATGTAGGTGCACTCTGCCTCCTAATGGAAGTCGCATGTGGTTTTTTTCCCCCCAAGTATGCACTGGTAAGTAATGACCCATCATCAGGCAGTGACTGACGACAATTGATCATATGGCCATCTACAGCAGCAAGAAATTAGAGTAATCTCTCAAGAGAATAATCTGAGAACAATTTTCCAGGGTCATTACTAGCGAAGAAGCTTGCTGAAGAAGAAAACAGTCTCAGTCTTCACTCTGGATTTTCTTTTCTCCTCTGGATTTCATTTTATACACAAGGTTTACATTTGGTTTTAGAAAATTTTATGAGGCAGACTGAAATGTTAAGGGGATTAAGGAATGGGAGACAGTCTTTCACCTCCAAGTCTTCAGTTCAAATCCAGTTTAGGTTAGTAATGAACAAGAAGTATTTACCATTGCTGTTCACTGCCTGTGCAAAATGGATTCGTGGTTCTGGCTCAATTCCCAGCAATAAACCTGCATGCCACAACTGGCAACTCCGTTGCCACTCTCAGCAGACAGTGCCAAGAATTAAATGAAGCATAAGAGGCAAAGCCACCTCTCCCCCACTACAGGCCAGGGTGGAGGCACACTGGCAGGAGAAGTCTTCACTGCTGCTGCCTGAACAGGGCAGTGCCGCAGTCGAGCACAAAGACATCAGTTTAGTGGACTGACAAATAAGCACCTTTTTCAGGAAATGAATTTACTAATCTTCTTAAAATAATAAAAAAACCCAGGGGCCATCTAGTGTGGGGAAGATTAGTGACTCAGACTGGGCCATGTTGTTCCTTATGCTAAAGTATAGATTAACCTGCCATTATAAAGAGATTGAAACTTGATGTAAATGCAATGGATTCCCACTACACAAGGCTTGTCTTGCCTGGGACAATGCCCTAAAACAGAAAAAAAAATCAGTACCTTTTTTTCCCCAAAAGTCACATGAAAGATCATTTCTCAGTCTAGGAGACTTTGACTCATTAGCACCAGAAGCTATTAGACCAGGAAGTTTGTTTTTCCTTAAACCATAGACTTAGAGTAATTCCACAGAAATAAATGGAGTCAACCACCCACACAGAACAGCATAAAAGGAAGCAGAGCACACCCCAATCTTCATCTGGCCAGTACTGGAAAGAAAAAGTGATTAGCACAAACTAAAAAATGCCACCACATTTCTGTGCTGAGGGCATCAGCACCATCAACAGGAAGGACACTGAACATCCTTGCACATGAGCATAGCAAGAAAAAAATCCAACCTAGGCTATGAGCCTGGGAGTGATTTTACCATCGAACAGTGATGATTGAAAAATGCATGAATTATATTCTAAAAATAGCAAGATGGGTCAAGAGAATAATGATCTCAGTCTATACAGCTAGATGAATTTATGGTGATGCCCTCTTTTATATTTCATAGGATATTCACTATGGACCCTACTTTTTCCATGGCTTTGAACACTTTATTTATCCATATTTTATTACCAGTGTAAACTTAATTATCACAGCATCTTCATGCTGAAAGTGATTGATAGATTTTGCTACTTGCTTGTCAAGATGGTCATGTTCACTGTATTCAGCTATCACACCAACCCAGAGACTGATGACTGTTCTGACCTATTAATAAAAGTCTATTACAGTGCATGGATGCTACTTCTCTCAAACAATATTAATGGAAGCTCTGCGGCAAGAGGCACATTTTTAACTTGCTACAATACAATGAGGTTATTTCATTACAACTATTAACTCTTTTACATTTTACTCAGACTGTCCATTCTTAGACATAAAGAACAATCACAAAGTCTTCTCACTTCTTATTTTCCCATTGTTTTAAAAATGTGTTGTTCATCAGCCCATTATTATAAAAGCAATTAGTGGTATTTCAGTACCTGTACTTGCAACTGCTGAAATTGAGACAATATGAAGTGCAGACGATTTTATGAAACAGTGAATAGTTGCCTTTCAAAAAAAAAGAATCACTAGTTGACAAGTCAGACACTGAAGGACTCAAGACCAATCATTGATTGTGAAGATCTTATGTTAGAGCTCAACTGGCAACAGGCAATGAATGAAATGTATTTCTGCAAATAATATGAGATAGAAAAGGAAAATAATAAAAATACCCACCAACCTTGAACATGCTTAAAGTGGTAAAGGCAATATGCTGTCAATTTTTTTTTCTTGTAATCAAGCAGGACATTCTATTTTTCTATATATGCTCCTCTAAGATTAACTTCTTGCCTTCTGTCACTCAAGTTTTGGTTTGATTCTATGATATTCAAACTGAAATGTCTTGATCTGCTAAAGAAGGTAAATTGTTAACAGTTAAGATACTTCCAATACTTTTAGATATGGGAGCAAAACTCAGCCTGCATGTGAGGAAAATGGATAAAAGACACGGATCTCTAATACCTCAACTCAACTTTTTTTTTTAAGTAGAACTTGAATAAGCCTCTAGTTCTAGAGCTTCCATAGTCACTTAATAGTATTTTAAATAGAAAAACCTGAAAAACAATAAAACTGACTCTGTCCATGAAAATGCTTACAAACTGTTTAGCTTTAAGCCTGGCAGCAATACATGTTAGTTTTCTTTGATGAAGATACTTACCTTGTAGCAGTTAAGCATGTGCTTAACTTTTTCACTGTGAGTCCATAGCCTTATAAAAACCTACAAGGTATGACATAAATTCTTTTGTTTGTAAAATAGGTGTAATTTTCCAGACAATCTAGATTCAGCAATCACAATCTGAATTAGCATGCCTAGATACTCCACCTGCACAAACTGCTGGTGCTCCACTGACTTTAAATAACCCATTGAAGATACAGCCTCGGGACCCCAAACAGGGCTGGTAGTCCTAACAGCCCTCAAAGGCTGAAGACTTGGAGCTCACTCAGAGAGGCTGTGCTGGATTTAGTGATAATGGCTTAAGAGGTTACCTCTCCCAGCTGTCTGCAGCAGTCCCCCACCAGAAGCTGAAACAGAGCCATCAGAAAGTGGTATGGTCCAGCCATCATCCATAGAGCTCTGAGCCAGCACATTAATTTTAACTGCCCATGGTCTGCAAATTGTAACAATTGATAAACTGGCACTTGCTTACATCTGCTGCCTCCTCTAGTAAGGTGGAAGACTGTGGCAAAGTGGCAGGGTAGACATTAAGGGCAGTAACCCCTTCCTCCACCCTAACAAAATTAATAGCACTTGTTTGCCAGAGCCCTAATCTGCTCAGAGTGGAACAGTATGTTGAAAGAAGCAACTCCATTTAACTTCGTTTGGGGGGAATGAAGAGCAAGGATTTTCTACATTTCATGAGGCAGTGAATGGCAAAGAATTAGTGTATATACAGTACCCCTTGTAATTTTAATTCACATTGCCCCCTCTCAGTGAATAAATCTTGTTAAACCTTATCCTCTTGGAGACCATCTGGATGAAAACTATTCAGGAAACGTCACCATTGGTACAAGAACTTAAATCTCACCATAAATCTCAGCATGTCAAAGCCAAGCATGCATGCCTTAAAGAAACTCTGCAGCTGTGACTCACTTGGAGTTGCAGACATGTGTGTGCAAATGGTGCCTCCCAAGAAACACACTGCTACATTTCAGTAACTCTTAAAAACAAATGAAAGCAACTCAGGGATATTCTCATTTTCAGATAGCTTTATCCTATTTTTAATATAAAAGAAACAAAATAGTTTAATAAAAGCTACATAAAATTTACTACCCTATTATAACTGTATTGGTTCAAATGATCTCCACCCTTGTTCTTATCTTGCTCTGATTACTTCTCCCTCTCTTCCAAAGTGCATGTGCTAATGTGGCAACCTATGCTGAAAATCAGAAATCATGATTACTTTGCTCTGTAATCTGATTGCCTGTATAGTTAGACACCTGCCTTCCTGGCAAATTTCTTTATGGTAACAGGGTAGGAGCAGGTTGGCCTTTTAAGTGCCAGATACGGTCAAAACAGCTTCAATCTAAGCTCAGTGAGAATACTACTGTTATCCAACAGCTCATATTCTCCTCTCTCTCCACCCCAAACCTCGTAGAACTGTTTTTTACAGAAATGGATTTTGTATTCAGTCCACTGACTTCAAAATATGGGGAAACATAATGCAAAATTTACAAGGCAATCCATACAGTGGGTGAAAAAACAGAAAAGTAACTAAGAGAATTAAACTAGATTCAATGCTTTGACAAAAAAATTTGGGGGCATAAATGCAGACTTGAAACAAAAGGTTCTGCAAATTTGCTTCATTTTCCCTCATTTCCATATAGGGAAAAAAAAAACCCAAATATTGGAAAAGGACTGGAATGATTAACTTCTGGTAATTTAAAAAACTATTTGTGAAAAAAATTCAAAAGGAGCTTGTTCAAAAGCATTTTTCAAGTAAGGAAAAAACTTATTAAACATAGGTAAATCCTAAGCAGCCCATTTTATTTTTATCATATTTTACTTGACTGAAACTGAAGTTTTTTCAGTTTTCTGTCTTCTGAAAAACTTGCATCTTGGAACTGCCAGACAACCTGAAGATCAGTTACTTTTACACAGTGAAAGCAGCTTTGGAGCCTGGGAATAGGTTGATTAGACGTTCTAGATGAATACAAGTTGCATCAGCCGAAGCAAATAGAATATTTCTGATATATATATCAATGTACCACAATTGATGAGCCAAGCTTTCTCCAAAAGATGTGCAGGTTTCCTGATGAGTCAGAAAAGTAACAACGGTGGACTCAATGATCTTAAAGGTATTTTCCAAGCTAAATGATTCTATGATTCTAAGATTACTGGACTTTACTCTTTCATTCAATACAAGTGATCCAGGTTTATTTTTGCAAGAAAGTCCAGTTCTGTGCAGCTGTGTATCACCACTGTAAAGCATTTCAGCTACCACCACAACAGCAGAAATGACACTGATTTGCTAACGCAGGTTCTTGCTTGACTAATTATTGAATAAAAAACAACCAAAAAAAAGAGGAGCTCAATTAGCCTTAGAGGTAATAGGTGCTAGCAAGACATGCAAAGACTGCCCTGGTGGCTCCCTGTAAAATAACCATCCTTTCTCCACAAGTGCAGAGATACTCAGTAAGAATTATCAGTCTTCCTCTGGAAAAGCAATGCCTTTTGGGCCTTAGTAAATGGGCTTCAGCATACAGTTGTCTAAGAACTGTAGAACGAACCACTTGTATCCCCATAAAGGAAACATTTGCTAGCTCAGAATGCAAGATGCTTGGCAACACGTTGTTGACATGCAAGGTGTATTGTTTCTTCTTTTTCAAGCCGTATCCCATGCTGGGCTCTAATTCCTCCCACATGACTTTCTAGACCAAACCAGGGAGCTAAATTAGGAAGGGGTACTGTTTTTCTCTGCCTGCATAGTCAATGGATGAAGACACGTGGGCTGAATTATCCTCTGGAGGCGCATAACGCTTTCCAGCATCAATGGGGAGCCTTGGGTGATTAGGTACTAACTTAGGTGCCACAGTTTTATCCGTGAAGTCAGGTGGCTCAAATCCAGGAGCAACTGTGCTTCTCCTTTTGTCCTGAATTGGTGCATGCTGTTGCTACACATCACAAAACAAATAGCAAATAGTAGTAGTTTTCGTGGAAGTGATAACAGCTAGTATAAAAGCTAGTGCTTTGGATCTAAACCTAGAATACTATTATTATTACAGGAATCCAGCCTGTTTCATATGTCCTTTAACTTCACTCCTTCAACTATGCAGAGCTGCATAACTGAACATACTGTATAAGATTATTTCCACTTTTCATGGAAGCTTCACCCAGAGCTAGCCACTATTGGAAGCAGGACAGCAAATTTTCAAGGCCAACTTGCTGCTCTGGTACAGTAAATCAGTTGTTCCTACTGCAAGTAGCATACAGATTTTTTTTCAATGCATAATACAAGGAAAGGATGACTCAAGCTGAGTTTCACAGGTGAAGTTCAGATGAGTTCAGATCTATTCAAGCCCTCTCGATGTTTCCATATGCTTGACTCAAGTCCAAACATCTAATCGTCAGCTCCAAACAAAAACTTCCAATGAAGACGCAGAGCAGGGAATTGTGAACTCTGCTTTCCAGCACTAAGGACTTGAGCACTTTTTTTAATAATCTGTCATTTGTACTTTTTCATACTAAAGGTGACAGTCTAATTCACATATGACCAACACCCATAAATCATGTTGGGGGAGGAAATATTCATAAATCCATATCAAACAGAACCCAAATTATGACAAATGACATGGCAGTCATAAAATTGCACAAGCACAACTCACCAAGTCATTAATTTCATGGCCGTGGAAAATAAACAGACACATTTTTTTCGCAGCCCTAATAAATTTTAAAAAACTCAAAGAATGGTCCATCTGCTTCGAATAATTTTTAATTTCCTATTCTGTCTCGTTCCCATTAGCTATTCCACTGAGATATTTGCTAAATTCTTTCATTTGCCTCCTCCCATCTGTATTCAATTACTCTATTCCCAAATAGAGTTAGTTTTTCTTTCTCCTAAGTGCAGTACAAAATATCCCCACCTGTACCTTAAAGCAAATGTTATGTGTGTTTTATTATCTGTTAGACTCTATGAGTCATTCTAACTCGATTGCCTGTGCTGAAAGACTTGGAGGGCAATCTGATTTTGATGTTTTCTGGCTTTGGTGAAAAACACCTGCCTGATTCTCATAGCTAATCTATTAACTTGGTAAATGCCTCAACAGATGTTCTAGAATCAGCTAGGGATCAGGGTCTGTCCTCGTGACAGCGTCCCCTTGTAAGCTTGAAATATTTAAATGTTCAGAGATCAGAGGCCAATGATGTGTTTTGGGTACAAGCTTTCACTAAATCATATTTTTTCAGTCAGTCCCTGGAGTGCATTCCACATACAATAAGTGGCTGGAGCGTTCTGACTGAGCAGGCCAACAATACAGGCCTCCTTGAACTTTGAAGGGACATGAATTTCAAGGCAGAATTGGCTTCTTTTATTGAAAAATGGAACAAATTTTAGACTGTGCTGAAACTGTTCCCTTTTAAGCTACATATCTTTTTTTCCAGTTCCTTTTCTTTCTTCCTAATGAAACCCATTAAGAAAATATAAGGCTTGGCTTTGAGACCTCCCTTTCCAAGGATAACTCAATGTCTCCAAGGAACCTGTTCCAAACCGTCATCCTCTGTTTGGGTCAGCACTGCTCTGCATGATTCACTTACTGTGTGCCTGTTCCTCCACTTTTTAACACTGATTTTAATCCAGGGTTGCTCCACTGACTCTAAGCCATTCCACTCTGTAACAGCCCCTGAGGCTCACAGACTGGCTGGGATCACCAGAGCAGAGCAATCCCTTGAGAAGGCTTTAGTTCTCCCATAGGAAGGGTGGGATAGATGCATGACTTCAGTGTCAAGCCCACATGAACTCCCATTTTGCAGATTAAGGCACTTTTCAGTCAAGCTAGCACCACCAGAAAAACACAAATGAGAAAAAAAGGCTCACAACACAGAAAACCCCACAACTACTGCTGGCCCCATTCTGCTATAAGAAATTTCCTCTTGACAATCAAAGCTGGACCTGAGAGCCTAAAAATGTTTATTACTTTTACAAGCTTTTATATTACTTTGCTTCTTGTAAGAAAAGCTCCAGATTGTGATAAAATGTCCAAATGTTTCAAACTAAAATGGCTGCAAGCTTCACTGCAAAAATTTTCTCAATGAGATCACATGAAAGCAGAACAAATAGAAAACAGGAGACTTTCCTCTGACCTTCACTCATCACTTGACTCTGGTCACTTCACTTACCCTCTGTTTACCTCCACTTCTTCATTTGCTAAATGGGTTTCATTAACGCAAACTTACTTCGTTGTTTTAAAGCTTAATTAGTTAATGTTTGTAAAGTGTTTTGAGATCAATACAACAGTATTACCAATGTATTCAAAATCTCATCTCTGCTGCTCTTTGCTCTTGGAGGCTTGACAAAAAGGATTTCACTGTTCCACATCTTCAACAATGCTCAGAAGCAGCTCTGTTGTTAGAGCTCTCATAGGAGTGATCAGCAGATGGAGTTGGAGGAGTGAGAAGGGAAAGACTGATTCTTACTCTTATTGCTGTTACACATGCTGCTTTCTAGAAAATAGAAAATATGAAGGGAGCGTTGATATCAAATACTTAATCATTTAAAGGAAGACACTGAAAGTACAGAGAAGTGCTTATGTGTATTTTAAAATTACTGCATTTTTCAAAAACACCCTTCTGGGAAAGCCATCAGGTTGGCCTCCAAGCCTGACAAGAGCTGGAGAAATATTCAAAATGTGAGATGAAGGAGAAGAAAGAAGAAAGGTTCACTAGAAACAGTGTTTCCAACTGAGGATATAGGCCAAAAAGCTTCATTAAGGAGGAAAAAGAGATTTTCTGCCTGTAATCAAATGTGAAAGAATTTGTCATTCTTACCTTACCTTCTAAAAATAGTTTCTTCCTTCAGTTTTCAGACTGTACCTCTGCTAAAATCAAATGTACCCACCCGTCACTGAGAGATTAAAAAAATTGAACTGGTTACTGGAAAGATACAATAAAAAAGTTTGATTTGAAAGTACAATCCCTGCAATATTTCCTCTACAAATTAGGCAGACATCATAGAAACATAGAATATGCTGAGTTGGAAGGGACCCATCAGGATCATCAAGTTCAACTCCTGGGCCTGCACAGGACATCCCCAAGAGTCACACCCTGTGCCTGAGAGCATTGTCCAAACACTGCTTGAGCTCTGCCAGGCTGGTGCTGTGACCACTTCCCTGGGGAGCTGTTCCAGTGCCCAACCACCCTCTGGGTGAAGAACCTTTCCTATCCAACATAAACCTCCCTGGCTCAGCTTCAGGCCATTTCCTTGGGTCCTGTCAGCAGAGATCAGTGCCTGTCCCTCCTCTTCCCCTCATGAGGAAGCTGTAACTGCAACGGGGTCTCCCCTCAGTCTCCTCCAGGCTGAACAGACCAAGTGACCTCAGCCACTCCTCATTCGGCTTCAGCTCCAGACACTTCACCATCCTTGTGGTCCTCCTTTGGATGCTCTCTAACAGCTCAATGTCTTTTTAATATTGCAGTGTCCCCAGGATTTGAGGTGAGGCTGCATCAGTGCAGAGCAGAGTGGGACAATCACCTCTTTTGTCCAGCTGTTGATGCTGTGCCTATACACCCCAGATATGTTGCACTCACTCTTCACTTCTTGTCTATTTTGGTATTTTAGAAGCGGTATCACCAGAGGTAGATGTGATATGATCAGTGCATGTGGCAAATATAGATTTTTTCTTATGGCCTTGGCAACCTGGAGGCGATCTCCAGACCGAAGCAAGGTTGCATGCCTATACATCTCTTTTGCAAAGGTTAAGATTATGGTTTGGGATCCTCTCTAATCTATAGCAATTTAGAAACTTTTGTTTGTCTCCTACATATCTTTTCTTCAGTAAACATTTATAAAGAAAGTTACCTTCCAGATTAACACAAGGAAATGAATATATTTTTGCTATCATATTCATGCAGCTCCATTGATACAAGTTTTATTTGTAGACCCTTTGGGACAAAAGAAATACACAAGTTATAAACCAAGAATAATTCAGTATGATGTTGTTATAGATGTCCACAGCAGAGGGTGCTAAGATTAAAGAGGTAATATTTGGGGCAATGGGAGCAAATTTGCAGCAGGCAGAGATAGATGTTTGATGATTAGTGGAGCAATAAAAACATTGGTTGCCTCTTCATTAATGATACCTCTGCTGTTTAGGTTGTTTTCCCTCAAATTCAGGTTTTTCATAAGAAAGGAGGTACAACATCCAGAGCAGAAAAATGATGTGTGGTTTCTTGCATCAACAGTTTTACTCAGAAATTGAATTTAGCTTACACACTAATAAAAACAAATCAGATCAAACAAACAAGCAGACTGTTCTCCTATACTTTGCCTCTTTTTTCCCCTGAAGTCTTTAATTGGTCTCAGGAAGATACATTTATCTCACGCCAAAAGCAGCCTTAAGTAAGTAAAAGAGGAAAATTCAGAAATACTTCTGCCAGTGGAACTGGCTGTTACTGCAATGAAAATGAGCTATCTGACTGATAGCTTTGTTTCTATTGTGTTTCAGTGAAAACACATCCTTGAATTTAGAGCTGTGTAATGACATTATTACATTAAACTTGTTATTTGAAAATAGACAAACAGCTCCAAAAATATCCTGCTACCAGACACATGTTTGGCTCATCTCTTCAGAGATGACTGAACATGTCATTAAGTCCCCCCTCCTTATAGCTACCAACCCACTGGTTTTCACAGACTGTTAAGCTTGCTTGTGGGGCAGAGTGAAGCAAAAAGAAGGGAAGAAACAAAAGCTCTGAAGTGTATGCCCAAAGACTTGGAAAAATCACAAGTTGGAGAAGGGATTACCAAGTCTTTAGCTAGTGAGCCACACTGAACTCAGAACAGGAGCAAATGAAAATTTTTACCCTTTGATGCAGTGGCCTCTATCAGTAGTTGTCCATCTTTACCACACAAGGGAAGCTTCCTGGATTCTCTACTCCTTCACTCACACCAGGCTTCTCTTCCATTGAGACCAGGAGCAGCAATTGGGGTTCTCACTTTGAAACACGTTGGAAGCTGTCACCTTCAGCATCAGCTCTCTGACCTACAACACCAAAATCCATGACGAAAAAGAAACCAAACCAAAACAAAAAAAGCCGTGAAAACAACAGAAAACAAACAAAAACCCATAACCCCCCCAACTTTACAGAAATCAGCAATCCAGGGTGGTTTTCTGCTTTCCAGTTTTGACATCAGAGGAACTACTGATTTATATCAGAATGGGAAGTCACACTTGGGGAGAGAACAGATGGTTCAACAGTTCTGCTTAAAAGCACAGGATACTTGTGCTGCAGAAAGGCATGAGGGAGAAAAGAAGGCTAAAAGACAGTCTTGCAGAAAAAGCTCACATACACTGTGGCTGGAAACTTGTTGTGACTCCAGGCTTTGACCATCAAAGCAACTGAGGCAGCTCCCCACAGACACCGACTGGTTTCAGCAGGCTGAACAGGCATTGGGGTGATCAGCGTTTTGAGGCACCTGGACTTCATCACTCTGGTATAACCTAAGACCTTTGTGTCTAGAGCCCCAGTTTCCCATCTTGTTGCGAGATGATAGGAATCTGGTTACTGATGATAAGCCAAAAAGAAAAACACAGTAATGCTCAGTAGAGCATATACACAAGTCCTCATAGAAGAATTGCTGTTATGATGGGCATGATAATACTGAAATTATTTTGCCACCGTTCAATTACATGTTCTTTTTTTCTTTCCCCTCCAAGTCACCACTCTCACTAGGCATGACTGCTCACTGAAGAGTGAAGACAAGTAGTAAATAAAAAGCAATGAAAGCTGTTTTACATCTCTTTTCATCCCCTCTACGCAGCTCCCTCAACCTTAAAATTTAGGGGAATAAAAACCAAGTTTTCTATGCAGACAATGAAAAGTATATGCATTGAATGTCAATTCTATAGGAAAGAAAAGAAGAGACTGAAAGAAAGAAACCCATAAAAGGAAATGCACCACATTCTTCCACCCTCTACCCCAACAAATCCAATTAAACTTGCCAAGACACACACACATGCCGTCAATCATTCCAGATCCTATCCACCCTATCAATATTTCAGCAGCATTTCACTCTCTTACTTTCCAGGACTATGCACACTCCACACAGCATGCACTCATTGTTCCCCATTCTCCTTCCTTGTCCCTCTTAATCAGTCACAACAAGTCACATTCATTCCTTTCCTGCACCTTATGCTACACCAAACTAGCAGGTTAGCTGGCAGAGCAGAGCTTCTTTGTGCTCCATTGATGCTTTGGGGCTTGGCTGGTTGGCAGGGGGGGGTTGTTGTTTGTGGTTTGTTGGTTTTGGTTTTTTAAAGGGTGAAAGGCAGGATGCAAAATATGGCTGGTTATAGACAAAAGGACACTGACACAGAGGAATTGTGTTCATGCTTATAATGCAATTTTCCTTATTGTGAAATACTGCTATCCTATTGTAGTGGCCTCTTTTTAATGAGCACAAGCTCATTTTAATGAGTCTACAATGAATGGACTCAAAATTTCTGGTAACAAGAGATCCAAAAGTTCTCCAGAGACTTTACATATCTGACATGGGCATTCTCAAAGCCTGCCTAGACACACAACCATTATCAAAATAACTTCAGTAATTTGAATTTATGTTCTTATGCAAGCTGTTCTGGTTCAGAATAGAACTCAATCTCCTTTACGGGAAGGGGAGATGCTTGATGGTTTTTTATTCTATCTTGTGCACTCTCAGGGCTACCCTTGAGGATGGACATACACGGTAACTCATTTTCAAAGATAAGGATTATTTTGGGTGTACTAGAAAGATCACAGTTGTACCTTGTGCCAGTGTCACAGGTCAATCGACTTTCTCTTCAAATTCTCACTTGATATCACCATGAGAAACAGGAAAACCTAACATGATGGAGGATTTTACCAACTGTTGGGCTGTCTTTACTGACAGTACAGGCAGTGACCTAAAGTGGCTCCAAAAGTACGGCTGGGCTTTCAGGCAGGCAGTAGCTATTCAAGCAGAGAAATCTGTCTATAAAAATTTTATTCTTTTCCAGTGTTCCCATGTCCTGAACTGCTTCAGTACTGAGTAGATTCCAAGCTTAAAGCTGTGTTCCTTCTGTGAGCTGCTATTCCATCCCCAGTATGTTTTTCTTCATTTTTTGAAAGGCTTAAAGAGCTGATATTGCAGCCTCATACAAGAGGGCTGGAGCACAAAAATGAAATGGCACCAAAATACACTGGTGACCACTGTATGTGCTGGCACAGCTACCAGACAGCAAAGACAAGTCTTGCAACTTGATATATTTGGCTCTGAATATATATGATACATATGATCAGTCTGTACTCTTCCTCAAATCCAAACAGAAATGGCCAAAGGTTAAAACTTCTCTTTCTTTTGCAAGGAAGATTTTTTGTTTTCTAGAATCACAGCCTTCCACCTGCTGAGCTCTAATTTCTGGGTCTAAAAATGCTCTTCGAAGTCCCACCTTCAGTTCTCAAATACACTCCTAAAAATTGTCTCTCTGTATGACCAGGTATTGGTATTTCTGTATGAAATTTTAACCTGTTGCTGCACAAAATGTGAATTATAATAAGATTATAAAGCTTCCTTGTTACCAGTAAAAAATACTCAGACATAAAAGACTCATGGTTTCACTGCAACTTTTACACAGAATGAATTTAAACATTAACTTTGCAGCTTCAGTTTTATTTAAACATCAGGGAATACTGAGTTGCCAATAGCAGGAGAGAGGTCATCTGGATAGCATAACTTCATCTCCCATCCTGGAGAGAACTGACAAGTACACTCCCTTGGAGGATGCTGTTCTGCTTTCTCATGCTGAGGCATAGAATGCAGTCCTCTGGGGCCCACAGGAAAAGCCGCTTGAAAGTTTCATGCCTTGAAAGTGCAGGCAAGGCCAACTGCATGTGGAGGACTACGGCTTCCTCCAGCAGACACCCTGCACATCATTTGAGAGTGGTCTGAGATTAAGAGGACCTGAGTAAATAGAGGCTAGTTATTCAGACAGTTCACTTCCTCTTTTCAGCAGTCTCCCTGGAGATCGCTTTGGAGAACCCCACCCATCATCTAAGAGGGAGTTTCAGAGCTCCTTTGAAGAAATACTTCCTAAAAACATGAAGGGAGCTGTGTAAACTTGGATCCAGGGTAAAAAAGTAAAAACCTCACTCTGCACAGTTACAACTTTAATATAGTCCTCAATGTTTTGAAAATAGGCTTCCCTGAAGTTGCTGTCCAGAAACTCTTTCTTCTCTGACCCTCTTAGTGTTTTCCACTTTTTAACTCTGAGAAACTTTCTTGCATAAGGCAGAAATCCAGACTTTGAGGGGATAAAAGAAGAAAAAGGGAAAAAGAGGAAACCTGGTGATCGTTGCTCCCTTGGGCAATTATCTGTCTTGTAAATAATTAGTGTTTACTCATATTTGTAACATGGTTATCTACCAAACACAAACACTGCTTGCTGCAAATAGCTCAGCTAGGAAGAACAAAAGCCAAAAAACTTCTGAATGAGTCAGCAATCAGAATTGACTGTATAGCACCTGGAGAATATTGACTGCAGTGTGACCTGTTTCCTGTATTTGGTGAGTAATATGTGATTTCCACATAAATTGGAAAATGACTTTATGACTGAAAAAAAATCACAGTTGTGCACACATGCAGTCTGAATGCCAACTACTTATCTCTGGTAACATGAACTCAGCTGACTTGGGGATTGCCTGGAGGCCTCCAGGGCACTAGCAAACACGGCATCAAATGACTCCAGCAAAGCCTTTTCGGAGAATTGTTTGACATAGAAGGATGCTGTGAGTCACCCTGGTTTTATGTGCAGTGTTTGTGGGAAGCCAGTGCAAAAAAAGAGCTGAGGAGCATTCAGGAATGTAGCTGGCAAGGTGATGACATGTGATTCTAATAAGGAAATCACGGTTTTTCTCAGCCCTGGTTTTGGTAAGGGGTCACTTGCTGCAATGTGTGGAATTTCTTTAGAGTGCTGCATCTTGCACCCTGTTCTTGAGAACACAGTGGGCAAAGCTCCCAGGGTATGATTGATTAAAATAGCTACCACATGTTTATCTGTGTATTTATCTGATGGTGGAAACCGTGTGTACACACACAGCAATTCTGACCTTAATTTACAACCAGGTCACATGTTTTCTACTGCACTAGTGATGTTATAAGGTAAAAATCACAGCTGAATGGCGTAAAGCTCCCACTGTTTACACTGGAAAGGAAAATGAGTTCTGAATTACTCAGCAGGCCAGATTTGCCTGTGAGGGACTCTTGCATTCTAATATTTGTTATAATGTCTGCTTATGGAATGTGGAGAGTAAGGCAACCACAAGTGGGTGCCTAAAGCCAGCACTCTCAACAGGGAGCAAATAAAGCTTGCCAACGGGAGTTCAGAGGAGCCTCTATCTTTTGACTTCCCATCCCTCTTCGCAATTTAGAAATATATCTTCCCAGACCCTGACCTTGGTAATTTGCATTTAAAACTTACAGCCTTGAATATATGAGGCTTGGAATTACAATCTCACTTTTCAGAAATGAGGAAGGGCTAAGACCTGTGGTCTTTGCTAACACATCCTAAAGAGTGTGTGCTCTGTTTTAATCCATCAGCCTGGGTTTTAGGTTCTACACATGGAACGGGTCTTCTGAGAGAGCCTGTTGGTGAGAGCCCAGTGAATGTGCACTTGAGCACTTAATCTGTGAGTCTGGGTGGTTTTAGATTAAAGCAAGGCCTGGAATGGGTCAGCAATCTCAACATCTAGCAGAATTTTTGGTCATTTGACAACATTAACATCAATGTTGTCATGCAAAATTTTGTGTCTTCAGTGCTGCGTGACAGCCAAATGGGTTTTTGACAATCTAAACAGTTTGTCACTTAGACCACTCGGTGTAATGGCCTTGTCCTCCAGTCAATTCACCTTACCCAATGAGCCTTGGAAGCTATCATCCTTTCTATGCCTCTACACTTTCTTATACACTTCCCTTTAAACCAGTCTGTCACTGGAAATGCCGTTTGGAAGCTTTGATCTCAACTGACATCACTACTAGGTAGACACTTCATGTGTTCCTCATTCAAAAAGAGAGAAGGATCCTCCCACAGATTTATTCTGGTTGTTTTGCCTGCTCCATCACACCACTCAATACCTGAAACCCCATCCTCAATTGCACAATTTAGAGCAGTCAGAATATGAGCAACACCTGCATGTTTTATGGAGAAGCAGCTAGCCTCCCCTTACTGCTAATGGACTTTGAGTGAATGGGGCAATGTATTCCCAGTTATTCAATCAAATTGAAAATTATTGCTAACACAGCACCTGGACAAGCTGCCATTTTTCAAATGAACAAAACCACACAGTGAATGAACCATTCTCTCCCTTCCTTCAATTTTCTGACACTGTTGTTACATATTAGGTGCAGTTAGCAGAATGTGTTTCCTGGTAAATCATGATCTAGGATTCGTATTTGAAGAAGATAATAATTTCAGACTTGAACCTAACTCTGTATTTTCCCTGCAGGTGTGTATGGGGACATGGAACGGGATTGAAATTCTTCATTCAAAAGATGGCAGCCAGATGCAGTCTGTGTCTGACCTTTGCATTAGGTGGGTATTCAGATCTAAAGCGTAGTTTCAGGGCTGTCTCTGGCTGGCTCCCTTCCACAGGTCAACTGATTTTTCAAGAAGGTGCTCTGGAAAAGATTAATTTAAATTAATCTTTTAATTAGTTTTTAAATTAATTCAAGTTAAACTGTGTTGCTACTATCATGTTATGAAAGACATCTAGAGAAAAGACCTCCAAATGAGGGACATATCCATCAGCCAAGAGGCTGATGTGACTAGTACCAGTCTCTAGCACAATGCTTTCTGTCAGATTCACAGTTTAATGGTTTGTCTTACTTAAAAACACACAACCCTCCTAGCCACCCCACACCAATCCAAACACTGAATTATTTGGAAAGACCTAGGCTGGGATGATGCCTGCATCTTTAATGTATCATCTATATGCAGCATATAAAAATATGTATTTCTTAGAGACACATTTTATGTTATGCTATTATTTGAATGCACACACACAGTTTCCTGTGACAAAAGATGGCAAAGTAAGATCCAGTAAAGGAATCAACACAAACAAGGAAACAGAGATAAACACAGACTCACCAAGCAACTAGATACAACAGTAAAGCAGCCAACAGTCCTGAAGTCACTGCTTCAGGCTAAATTCATCCCAAGCATTCAGGACATTTGTTCCTATCTTTTCATGCAGACCTCCTGAGTAAACTGCAGCAGTACTCTTCCATTAGCAAGACAAACAAGTCATACTATGGGAAATTCTATAACCTTCTAACTCCTCCCCAAAATGTCTATTGACAAGGACAAGGCTGTTGAACTCTGAAAGTCTGCTGAAAGTTCCTTGCAAAAGACTATGGGATTGCCCTTGACAGAAAGGAGGAGAACAAGCTCTCACAGATAAGATTTGAAGGCCAACAGGCTGATGGGTCCTTGAACAACCCACACTTGAGCTTTAGGTGCAGTTTAAATGCCAATAGAGGCTAGGGCTTGAATCAGGTAGCACAGCTGAGATTTGGCACACAAGCCCTGTATCCACACAGAGGGTGTGAATTGCTGTGAGGGCTATAAATGGAGGCTCTGCTCCACTAGATCTGATCCAAGGGCTGTGTCTGGGGCTGTGCTGTGCAGGCACAAACCCTTTGGGGGCTGCAGAGACTCTTTTACAGGCAAGTAGAGAATACGTTCAACTCTACTTGTTCAAGTTGCACCTAGACAATCAACAGAGTCCTACACAGATTGATTTGAGTGAGCTTTTCTTCTTCCCCTAAACAATTCACCTTCTTGGCCATAAAATATCAATTTAAAAATGGTTAAAAAAATCATGCTAATAAGAAAAAAACCTTGGGGTCCATCTGCATTTTACATTTCAGACAACCCCAACTCTACAACCTCTAGATACCAAACCAGCTTGGTAGTAATCATTTGTTTCAGCAATTATGCAAAGATGTACAGGACATCAAGTGCTGGGATTTATCACAGAGGAAAAGGTTTAAGGCTCTCCTGAATTTAAAAAAAACCCCAAATCTCAGTTTCCAAAACAGTATCATGTTACCAGGCTGTAACAATAACAGTTTTTACTGTTGGGTGAATCAGGCTTTCAGATTTATAATTTATTATAACAACAGCATGAAAAGCCAAGCTGTGTATGAAACAGAGCTAAATTTAGATCAAAAACAAAGGGTGCCCCACAGAGCAAAGGGTCAGCTGAAACACACATTGGATGCCTATGGAGAGGTAGAGCAATCTTTTGATCAAGAAAAAGGAGCAAGACTCAGGGGAGATGGGCTCCAATTCCAGCGTATTTCCTATAGGACACTGAAAAAATTATCTCCCTCCTTTCTATCTTTATTTCCTCAGTGGTGTCACAGGTTGGCTTGGGAAGACAGTAAGATCCTGAAATGATGGACAGTATTTGAAGAGCAAGGTACTGCTCTTTTCAACAGTTGCAAATGAGCCCAACTCCAGATGGTTCTCACACACACATTGCTTCATTTCATAAGTGAGATTTTAAATATGATCGTCATAGACCAAGAACATTAATTAAATGTACTGAAGACAACGACACTTTTTTCTGAGTTAAAACATGCAGAGTCTGGACCTGTCTCTGGACACAGTGAGCAGGTCTCAGAGTTCTCATTTCAGCAGTTTACTCATATATGAGTGAGTAAACTTAATGTGAGCTGTTAGTTTAGTTAACACTTCATGCATTTTATGTAATCAAAAATATTTTAGCTGATAGTTTCAAATTCCAAATGAAGCTACAAATTTCAGGTATAAAATGTGATTTTTACAACTTTTCATGATATTTAGATGCTTGTATTTGGTTTACAATTTTCTTCTTACAATTTAAATATGAATCCCTTTACAAAGCATGGCCTGAGCAGAATCTCTCTTAATGCTGGGGGGTTTTTTTTAACTTGTGAGAGATAAAGAAATGATCAGTTTACCATGTCAGAACCACATTTGTGTAGTTTTGTGCATGAGGGCAGTGCCAGCTGTGGAACTGGCTTAATAATAAATTTTTACACAATTAAAATAATTTTTCAACAATTTCCTGGCAAAGAGGTAGAGGGGAAGGGAAGGGTATTCAAATTCAAAATCTCTGCCAGACCACAACATACAATTTGTTTGTGTCCTGGGTTGCAGTGTATTCTATTGGCATCCTCATGAGCTGTTGAAATCAGGTGGAGCAGTGTTTCCTTGCCTCCTCCCCCCGGACTCTCTTTCTGTTAATGGCCCATCAATGCCCTGCCACATGACTCAGAGATAACTCCCTCCGGACTATCTTGTGTTAATAGGCCCATCAGTGCCCTGCCGTATGACTCATCATCCCATTGTGAGATGCTCCACCCAGAGGGAGGAACCAAGCATTCCATCCTGGATATAATCTGAGACTCTGAACACCAGAGACAACATTTCCACTGGATTCCCAGAGGACAGGAGCTACACAGCCACCACTGGACCTTCTGAGGAAGAGCAGACCCTCCTACAGGACCACAGCTTCAACAGAACCACATCCACCACTTCAGGAGGACTGCAGCCACCATTTTATTGGACTGCTACCACCACCCTAACAGGGTGTCAGGTTGTATCCTGACTCTGTCAGTTTAACCCAGTGTTTTCTGCCTTTATTTTTTTTTTAAATTGGTATTCTGACTTGGTGCCTCCCACTGGGTTGTTTTCAAACTAGTACATTTGCCTGTTCTGAAAGACCTATATATTAATTAGGACTGTTCCTTACTCGCAAGTGAAATCAGTGCATGAGAAAGTCATAACCTTCATACTTAAGTACCTCAGCCTTGAGGCACGCAGAATGCTCCAAAACAGAGGACACCAAAGATGCCCATCACATTTCCTAAATACTTAGATAAAGTATATTAATAGAGATGATGGACTATGTAGCATCACACTTTTCTTAGTTAGGGATGAATGGTTGCAATTTTGTTTTAAAAAATGTATTTTTACTTCTCTGCCAAGAGCAATGAAAACACATGAAGCTTTTAAAAGAACACAAAATGCTGAGGGGATCAGGTATATTTCATATTATTTGTTTTTTTAAGAACACACCACACACGTCTCCATCCTGGGACAAAAGCAGATTCACACAGTGTATGGGCAACCTCCTCTTCCAGAAGTCACTGCAGATATACATAATGCTCACTTCTTGGGATGTGGTTATATCCTTACAGTAGTCTTCAACAAACCACTGAACAAAGTCTTTGTCAAGTCCTTTAGGACTTCTCCGCATTATAAAGCAACATAGTTTTTTAACTTTAGATAAGAATGTACTGACACAGTCATAAAATTTTCAAACCACAGAAAAAACTCCATCATGAGAAAACACTTAGCACTAACACGCCCTTCTATTCCAAGGGTACTATCTTTGTGACATATGGGTAACATGGGGAGGTCTGACTATTACTTTGAAAAGAAATTCAAAATGTAGAGGCTGCTATAAAAGGAAAAAGTCAAAATTTCTACAGCAACATTGACTCTTGACTGTGACATGTCCTGGGTAATTTTAGCCAGACAACAGAAATTCCATCTGAACAAACTTTCGTAGAAGAAGGAACTTCAGAATTCTCCAAATTATGAAAAAGTTCGGTTTCTCATCCTTAACAGTGCTTTATAAACAGAGGAATGGAGAAAGATAAGAGTGCTGCCAGATGGCAGTGAAAGGGTTAGTTGTTTTGAACATGGTATGTGGTCAGATGCTACCTATTCATCCCCAGCATGAATTACCTCACCAGGTCTGTGATGTAAACACGTGTAGTTGCTAAGCAATTTCCAGTCACAAGGTCTCCTGTAATCCATACCATTTGCTATTTTACTAGAGATGTGCCCTGGTCAGTTTGCTAAAATGACACCTATGGTCCCACATTGGGTAATAAAACTCATATTTACCAGTAGGGCTGGTGGGTCTTGTAACATAAATTGTTAGAATCCTTCCTCTATAAATAAATGAACAAATATATAGATGAGTTAGTCTATTCTGTCTACAACAGGTCTTAATATCTTCTCTTCTTCACCCTGCCATAAGTCCACCCAGCACTGAGGCATGCACCTAGGGTCTCTGTTGTACATGACAGCTTTTAATGCTGTAAAGAACATTATTTCTGAAGGAGGAGGGAAGGAGAAAAGGCTGATCTTCCTTCTTGCAAAGAAAGGTTTGGAAAGTTAATCAATTTACTAGGGCTGAACAGATCATGCAGAAAGGCTCCTTGCATATGTATAAATTCTCGGATTTATTCTTGGCTTTAAGCAATCAGTACTGTTTGACATAAACCTCAGCAGCCAGAATTCTGTGTTCTGGTGCAAAATGGAGTGATCATCCTAAACAGAAATGGTTCAAGTCTGGGAAAAAGAACAGAAAAATATAATTTCCTAAGATACTCAAGGATACTCAGATCACCTCTGCAAGCTTGCAGGCTTACAGGATGCTTGAACTCTGCACTCCTGCTCAGGTGACATCAGAGGACTATGCTAAAGCAAAACAAGCTCGTCTTTCAAAGACATGTAGTTCATTCAGTGCAAATGTTAAAAATCACGAATAGAAACGGTACTGAGGCTGATTCCTCCCCCCATCTTAGTTATCCTTAACTGCCATTGCAATAGCAAATTCAAGTGGGAACTCTGGATATCTGTGCCCTAAGCAGTACTCAGGAACCAAGTGGATTTGAAGGTCAAAAAACACCCCAACAATGAAGAGATGCATGGTATAAAAATAACCATTGGAAGCTGAAAACATTTCTCTCTTAGGTCCTGGTTCTGCAACTCCACCATTGAATCTCATGATCAGTAAGAATCACTATTCACAGAAGACTCACCCAGTGAGATTAATGCCTGTGCAGGAACCTGAGTGGGCTGAATGTCACTTAAAAATTGTTTGTGATGGACTGTGAAAGCTAATACCTAAGATAATCTTACTGGTAGTGTGTCAAGTCCTGCCCTTAAACATCTAGCCTATGTGCAGTTCAACTCAATGCAAACTGCAGGCGATCTCTCTCTTCCTAACACACTTTCCAAAGAATTAGGCCCAGCCCACATAACATATAGAGAGGAAGAACATTTTTCGTACTTTAGAGATTTCCTTTTCCTCCTAAAATGAACAAACTACTGTTACAATAAGTGTTTTAAATGGTAATGCCCAGCCGCAGGCTGCACACCAAGAGTGTTTATTTTAATTTCTTTAGGACATAGTGAATTTGATAAACACCTTCAGAACATGTTATGGAGTCACTCCTCTTAATCTAAAATGTGAAAAACAAGCATCAGTCAACATAAAATACATGTGATATGGCATGAAGCAGAATAATAGGTCTAGCACATATGGTATTGTGAGAAGTGATTTTCTGTGACAGCCAAGTATGACAATGAACAGAAGACAAATGAATTTCCTGCACTACGTCCATAGGGGTTGCCTGTCCTGCAAGGACTTATATAGAACAAACTGACAAGATCACCTGGAATTACCTAATCTGACTGGCATTATATGTGACAGATAAAACATCTGTGCAGAGAAAATAAAATGTACTTATCCATGACTGAGATACTGACCAAAACCAGATCAAACAGTGGGAAACATTCCTCAAAACAATTTTAACAAGTCTTGTGAAGAGGTCTCAAACAATTTATGGTAATGCAGAGACACGGAACTCAGCACACTTTCAGTTCTAATGACAAGCATGCCACAGTTAATTTAAATGTTCTAGTTGTGTAATGTGTAGAGAAAGGACTGGTGTGTAGTTTAGAAACTAAAATCATCTGGAAGAGAAATAGGCGAAATAGGAATAATTCAGAATAGTATCTGTCAAGGAAAAAAATATCCATTGTTGATCTATCCGAGAGAAAGGTACTTTAAGCATCATTGTCATGTTCTCTTTGTCCGAGAACGAAGTTTCTATCAATGGATTTTAAAATGCTGCTTTAAATCTGGAAACAAATTGTCCTCTAGAAAACCAAACATTATTGATTTCAGTACCTGGTGGTTGCAAACAGCAGAAACGTAGCAAGTATACACAAAGCAGAAAATCTGAATTTTGAAAGGAGTTTCTCAGTGAGATTCCACTGACACATTTATTATTGTTAGTAAAACTTCCCAGACTAACCCAAAAGTCTGGGAAAGTATACAAATTTCCCAAAGTATACAAATTATCTCCTTCTCTTTAAGAATTTGTTGCCTGTACCTTAAAATGGTATGTGAGGTTGCTTCAATTTTGGTGACAGAAGAGCAGAAATTTTTTAAGTTATGCATACAGATTTAGAGGGAGAGAGAGGACAGAGCAGTGCACAGGGAATGGGCTGGGTGGAAAGCATTGAGAGTCTAGATGGAGGATTGCTGTGGTAATAAGGGTGACATGGTAGTTGAAGGGAAGGTGCTCCAATTAGGGTGGGGGTGTGACAGCATCAGGGTGATGAGAGGAAAATTACCAGAGATGCTTGAAATGAACTGGAAGGGAGAAGCCAGTCAGTCAGAACAATGCTCATTATACAGGTGTCATAGGCACAAGGACTCTGTTTTTCTAGCTGGATACAGCAGGCACAGCATTCAGGCAGCTTAAAAATGCAACTTCCACAGGAGGCTGCATGGGAAGGCAGGGGCCCACATAGTCACAAGTTGTATGCACCCACTTCAACTGCAAGGCCAGGAACCTGCTGAGGGAACCACAAACCACGGTTCTGCCTACTGTGGAATCATTATAGATTGGGAGATAGCATGATTGCAGTGATACTCAGACATGTCCTCCATTTGCCTCAAAAATCAGATACGAGTAATTTAATCAGAATCTGCTATCATGAAACTGGCAACTCACTTCTTGTTAAAAATATCAACACTAATAATGCCCTATTCTTGCCTTAGGCCACATCGTGAAGCTTTTCCTCTTGGTGAACTAGTACCTTCAGCAGGATCATCAGGTACAACTCAGCTGTCAAGCGTATGTCCTTTAACCGGGACCTTCTTCAGGCAGCACGCCTCCTTTCATCCACAAGCATGGTACAGCCCCACAGAAATACAGACCAAAGACCTCTAACTGTGGATCATCAACTTCTCATGAGATACAGCTGTTCCAGGGGTTCCTCACTGCAACAGGCCACAGGGATTTTTTCAAATGCTCATCACCTTACAGTCTAATAAGACATTTCCAACAGGCAAGTCTACCTGACAGAACTCCGTGTGGTTTTTTGGACTACTTACACTCATTCCCAGAAATAACCCCAGCTAGAGCTGGCAAGATGCAGCTAAATCAACTTACAAGAGAGTAAACCTAAAACTGCATTGGCTATGCAAAAAAATCTCCCTGGGATACAGCACTACTGCTTCAACACAAGTTTTATATGCCACATATAATAAATGGAAGAGAATAGTCTCTGGAGAGGGCAATTTACAAGAGGTGTGTCATAAAGATGCTTTGATTTTCCCCTCTGGAAAAATTTCTGTCTCTCCATTCTCTACAAGGAGCCTGGGTAGGCCAGGCAACAAAAGCACAACAGCAGACTCTCTCCACAGAGAGAGGTACCAGAAAAATCATCATGAGTATTTTCCCAGAGAGGGTAGTCTCAGGAGGCAGACCAAAATCTGAACAATAATTATGCTTAACTTTCTCCAATAATTTCCATGAAAATTTTTAACAGCCAAAGAAAGTAGACAAAAGAGTTTGTACATTGAACTACTTCTGTAAATAACATGCAGACAGAGGAGGGAACCTGGATTAAATTATTAGGAACAATGAAAATTCTTTGGGGGTAAATCTGAAAGGAAAATGTATGCTGTGTTCCACTTGGGAGAATCTGTTTCATGTCATGTGTGGCATGAATTTGCCAGGGCACTGCTTTACTTTTGTAACAAAATACTTTGTGAATATTCTGGTCTCCAAAGGCAGACGTGAGGAGGAACTAGGAATCCTTCAGTTCAGAGCTTAACCCATCTGATCAAACCCATGCACTTCTCTTCAACAGGAGAAAAGCATTGTTGCTGTGTTGTCTCAGACCCTGTACATCCACCCTAATATTCTTCCTGTTTCATCTTTCCCTGTATTTTTAGTCTGGATGGATCATTCTGTTGTACTTGAAGATTCACACACTCTCATGGAACTGTTTTATTTCACCCCTCGCTCAGCAAGCCATGCAACAAAAGCCAGAGAAGAAGAGCAAGCTCTGTGTACTGTCAGTGCTACATACTTCTGACTATTATTTCCGCCTGACAGCTTTAGTTTTATCCAAGGATTATTCAGTTTGGGAATAATAGGAGATTTACATGCTTGCACACAGGTCAAATTACAGTCAGAAAGCACATGTGTTGCAATTTCTTCACCTGCAGATTATTCCTGGTGACTGTTATTTTAAAGCTTCCCTAACTGGCAATGGCAGAAATTATTGTTTGAATCCTGTTTGCAGATGAATGCTGATGTCCTCCTGGTGTTCCAGCAGGACATTGCTTTGATATTGAATTATAAATTGTTACAAATAATATCAGATTTTCTTTTCTAAATAGTAATTCTTCAAATGGCTGAATAGATCACTCAAAGTCAAACTTACTGGAAATTTTTTCCAAGTAGCTATTTCTTCAACCAAGCATATTACCACATCATTTTGAGTTTTATATCATCTCAAGCAAATTAACATCAACTATAATGCCTTTTCTCTGATCACAGGAACAAGTGCAAAAGTTTTATCATTATTCGTGGTATTTCTAAAGGTTTCAGTAATCATTTGGAGATATTAAAAAGGAAATAAACAGAGAGCTATGCTGACTTTTCCTCACTCTAAAAAAAAAAAGTAAAATAAAAACAATGTGAATTTCACTGCCTGTCCTGTAACAAAGCAGGGAAAGAAATGACAGTTTTGCAGCTTCTGAGGAGTTACTGCAACTGACTGAAATACAACTGTGAATTCTGGATATAAATGATGAGAAGAAAATGTAGAAAAAACCCACTACTTTACTGATGGAGTTATTCATTTTTAATGATGACGTACACACAGGCAGGCTAAGGAGGCTTACTGGCACCTAATTTAATTTTCAAGTTTATCTAAATTTTCTAGAACCACATAGTACTACCCAGACATGAAAGTAGGCAAAGGATTCTCCATCACTTTTTGGGTTTTTGTGATTAAGTATCTCCTCAAAAATACTCACAGTCGCATGTTCAAACCTAGTGCCCAAAACAAGACTCTGAAGCTTGGGTGACACAGGGTTTAAAATTAAATTAGTAAATGGTCTTTTCCATCTCCTTAATATCTAGCAGTAGATGTCTGGGTAGGGGAGAGAAAATTGATTATAATCTCAGAACAGGGCTCCTAAATGCACTCACCAGAAGCATCAGGATATCAGGCACTCCAGCTCCAGCAGGGCACAACCCCTCAGCTCATTCAGGACGTTGCCACTTGTTCTTCCTGAGCAAAGAACTTTTGCTGCAGCACAAAGGTAGGCCTAACCTCTGGAACCCTTCCCTCAGCTCTTAACCCCATATGAGGCTTCCTAGGGATGGAGGATGCACACCGAGGAACATCTTTGGAACAGGAGATTTAAGAGAGAGGCCTATTCAGTGACCATAATAGATCAGATGGTTTTTTTGTTTGCTTGATTTTAACAAAGAAGAGCTCCATCATAAATCTTCACTTCAAATTTGATTGCTTTATAATATATCATACTGTGATGTAACTGGCATTCACACTTGGCTCCTATTAGGTGACACCATATGGTACAATTAGAAGTGGAGACAGAGAGTGACATCTAAATAAGTTAAACTTCATTCATCTATGATTAAACCATCCTCATTCCCCTGCATGCATTCAAGATCCTAATTTAACTTCTGAAGAAATTCCCATTCGATTGTGCATATATATTTTGCATTTTTGAAACTCTAGATCACTCAGCTGAATGTCTCTTAGAGTTCCTGAAAGTTGTTTATTTGCTTTCTTATTAAGATGGTTTCACAGTCTATTGCAGGGCCATCCAGATGGGGAAGCTGTGCAGAGTTTCCAAACCCTCACATTCACAGAGCATGTGAGGCTCTTTGACACATTGCCTGCCTCCCACTGGGAGATCTACACAATGGTATTCAACTTTGTCTTGTGGTACCCACGTTGTAGCTATAGCACAAAATAAATCTGCAGGTTATCAATAAAGGATTTTTAATTGGCAAGCCTGTTTTATTTATTCATGGGAAGATAAGTGAATCTTAGAATACCTTCTTTCCCAGAAGGTTAGGGGGTTGCACACAACTCACAAATCTTTCTTGGTAATCCTTTAGTTGAACCAGAAATTATATTATGCTTTTGTTCTTTCATGCCTAAAACTGACCAAGCAGGCAATGATTTATTAAGCAAGAGTCTTGAGTCTCCTGCCACACAACCCACTTAGTCACAGTAATGGCTATGAAACAGATCATGCATTCTAAGATAGGCTATAATTTGTGTTAAAGAAACTTGTCTGTTTTAATCACCAAATTTAATTTGCAAAGCCCTATAAAAGGTTATGAAGTAAAAAGGAACAAAGACCTAAACTTTAGGTTGGAATGTTATGTGTTACATACACTGAGTAGGAAATGAAAAAAAATGAATTTGGAATGGACCCAAAAGATAAAAATCAAATGGCTTCAAATAATTAAATGTAGGATACTTAGGATGCAAAACTGTAGATTGGAAGTATCTGTTTACAAATAATCAGAGGTAAAGCAATCATATATATTTCACTTCCTAAGTAAAAGATTGAAATTGGAGTCCACTTACAAAAAAGTGGAGAGGCTTTTCTTCAAGGACTGAGTCAGGGTTTCACACAAAGTACCATGCATTTTTAGATGCTGATTAAGCACATCTTATATTTGAATTTTAGTATCACTGATTTCAACTTGTATTCAATGCTAGATGCATTACAAAGGAATTTAAGCTGGTATTTAAAAATTGGAGCTTTTGGGAAATGCACAAGAAAAGAAATAAAAACCTTCACTCTTTTCAAATAAATGTAATTTTTCCAGCTATTCAAAATTATTTGAAATACATCAATTCATTAGAACTCACTTTAGCAATATATCTAGAAAAGATTGTGGCAACTGTAATGTTACTTTTCATAGGTTAACAATGCAATTTTTTGCTTTAAAACAATGGATAATAGAAGATATTATCTATTATGACCATTGCAGCAGATTCTAGCAGCTACTTATTATAGAGATGAAAAAGGAGACAGGAAGAGGCACTTTTGGAAGTTTCTCCAACATAAAGTATACACTGACCTCAAATATCACAATAGATTTATGGTTTTCTTTTCCTATGTGAATGTGCAGTTAGGAGGAGGAAATGTTCACAGGGAGGCAACAAATGGAAAGGCAGAAAGAGAGTGAAAGAACCAACTGGATCGAAGTGGAAGATGCAAGGGACAGGCACAGCTGAGATGCAGATGGGGAGGAGAAAGCCCACTGAGCTCATAGCCAGCAAAGGTTGGCACCTGACAGAAACAGGCGCAGAGGCATAGCCCCAGCCAGAAGGTAACTTCCTCATGACAGGAGGATGCTTGCCAGGCTGACTTGGGTCATTTTGAGTGTGAAGGGCCCACTTACATCCTGCCACTGAAATAGATTAAGTTTCAAAAAATAATTTCAATAGCCAGCATCAAGATCTTCCATCCACATTTAATCTCATATAACATTTGCTTGTTGAAGAGAATGAGAGAATTAGATTTAAGCCTCAGTCACACATGTATCAGGCCAGCAGGTCAGGTGGGAATTTCTTTAATTTGCAACTTTGCAGTTACAATATGTGCCCAAGAAATGGAAATAGAGTGAATTTCTGCCCATGCTCACAAGCTCCTTTTGTGATAACCCCAAGCAAACTGCTTCAATTATCTGTATTTCAGCTTGTTCTGTAAAGCAATTACAGCCATATTTGCTCAGTCTGAAGGCACTGTGAAGTTATACTGGAGTATAACACAAATTTTGATCCCTGGACTACAGCTGTTACTGGTTGAAATTACTATTATGCAGCAATTTATTCAGACATAGCAAGTTTCTGTAAGAAAGCAGAGAATGGTGAGCCATTTTAGTCACCTTTGAAATAATTGTGAGAGATAGATGCAGATCTATTTGAAGGCCTATTCTAGCATCTATTCTAGATGCAGATAGGTCTGCAGAGAGATGAAGGAAAGGAGGAGTTAGGAGATGAGAGAGCTGTGACCACAGTACTGCATACATCTCTGATTGATGTTATTTGTGGGTGACAAAGCCCCACAGGACAATACACACCAAGACACAGGCTTAAACACACGCACAAACACCTGCACCTTCTTAACAGCCACACACTTAAAATACTGACATTCTTTTTCTATTTCGCCTCCACTACTCATTCAGCACCCTGAACCAAAATATGATTCCAATATATTTTATAGTAGCTGCTTTTTAGAAATTGCCCTGCGTTCTTCGCAACACATTATTTCAAAGCAGCACTCTGAAATGCAAAGATTGCCGGATAAGATTAAATGGTTTTGACAAGATTTACTCTGAATTTTTGACCCAGTAATCTTGTTTCTTTTAGTGATTGATGAGAGATCACTATTGAAACCTTCAAGTTAGTCAGCAGTGCATGCAGCACAGATGAAGTGTTAGAGGTACAGAAAAGCATAGACCAGAAAAATGGTCTTGAGGCTTCCTATTAAAATATACAGCCTTGCACCTGGAGTGAAAAGGCACAAAGCAACCACCTAAGGCTTTTCATATATTTCTTTCACAAGAATTACAATGATGAAAAGATGCTTCTATTAAAACACATAAACAAAGAAGTAAATTATCATGTTTGGTGAAGGTAATGCATTAAATCTCTAGGGTGTCTTCTATCTAAAGAAGTCTGCATTGGAATAGCACAGATATTACTAACCATCCTCAGCTGGCCAAGCTGTGAGGGAAATTCCTGTAATAAAATAGCACCAGTGTGGAAAAGTTTCAGATAAAAAAAATGTTGTATTATCCAAGGGTAATTGGTGTTGACTGAAGTCTGACCCACATATGCAACTGGAAGGTCTTTTCAGGGGGTGCTTTTGTCAGGAACTGCAAGACAGGGTACTGTATTTGTAAAGATGTGGTTTTTTCCAGCACCCATGGGCTTGCAAATATGATGTCAACAAGACTGTAAAACTGGATGCTCTTCACATGAGCACTGAAGCCTATAGGCAAAAAAAGTAAGTACCTTTACTAGCCATTAGTTTTTACTTTTCACTTTGTTTCCATTTCTTTTTCTTACAGAAACCTTACTAAATATAGGGGGGGAATCCCCATGAACAGACAACATGGATGCCAGTGAATAAACAGCTCTTCAAGTTATTTAGACAATATTTTAAAATAACAAAATATTGCAGAAATGATATTCCATTTTGAATTAAACATCTAGGCTAATTTTTTTTTACAGGGAATCATTCTGCCAGTTTTATGAAGGTCTCTTTCAGTTGGTCAGAACATTTTTTGATGCTGAAAAGGACATAATTTGTGCTATACAAGTTTTTCCTGGACAACCTCTTGCAAGGCAGGACAACCAAAGACAAATTGTTCCTTTCAAGCCCTACCCATATTTGACGGCTGAATGTTTGTCTCATAGGATCCTGTAGAGGGAAAATGCTCATTTACCTAAACAGATAAGGAACACACACAAGTTAGTGCGGGGCCAACTTACCATTGAAATAGTTCCATGGAAGTTGATCCTATTTAAAGTGACTACTGAAGTGGGAAAATGGACATGCCTTTTTGACTGGTTGTTAGGAGCCACTCTAGAGATTTTATATAAGTGCAGTTGCAAATTATGTTACCCTTAAAATCTCTTCATTGTTGTGTTAAGCCAGGACCAGAATACATTTTAAAAGAAAGATGAAAGTCCTGACAGACTGGTTAGAGAAGCCCAAGAGAACACATGACAGGAAACGATGTCTGAATATTGACTGGGATGAATGAGCATGCATGAGTATGGACAGCAAATTCAGAGGTGCTGGAGAACTTCTAAGCAGCAGCAAACACTGGAGCCCGGAGTTTCCATCTGCTTTCCCATAGTTCGCTAAGTATCTGTCAAAGCTGGAAAGACTGAATTTATTTACACCCTTTCTTCTGTTTTGATAACACAGGTTTAGAAAGGGATAGAACGCATAAGAAAAGAGAACCATACAAATATAACCTGTCAGATATTGTGAGCGAGATGGGCTTCCTAGTTCTGCCTTGGCAAAAGTGATGTTTTGCCCTGCTATAATGCTCCCAGATTGCAAAGTCAAAAGCAAGTTTTCAGCCACTTAGAACTTGTACTTTGAATGATCAAAAATAACCCCAAAACCAGAAACCAAACCCAAACAAACAAACAAACCACTCTCAGATGCTTTCAGTAGAAGCAACTAAGAGTGCATGTGGAACACTTTATTCAGGGACACTTGACTAATTGTCCAAGACAAGACACACTCTCTGGAGAGCCCTTTGTTCCCTGGCACCCAGCACAAATGAACAGCAGAAACAACCTGAATGGTGCTGACCAATTCTGACGCATGAAGAGTTCCTAAAGTGAAAGGTAACTTTCTCCCCTAGTCATCAACTGTTTAGACAATGCTAGTTTATACAAAGGAATGGGAGGAGCAGGGAAACTCAGACTAAAAGAGATGAAAAAATGAATTGTAAAAAACAAACAAACAAATACCCCAATGCCCACCCCAGAAAGATTCCCCCCAAAACCAAAAAACCCAACAAACCATGCAAACTAAACCTGAAAACACCTGATGATTTTACAGGGAATCCAAACCCACTGCTGATTATGAACCACAGAGTTCCCTGAGTAGAGCTGGCTTGCCTCTGGAAGCACATGCAGTACAGCATTCCCCAGCTAGCACTGGAAATGGTACAAAGCATCATCTCTGCACGCAACTGTACACCTATGGCCTAGGGAGTTGGGACATGCCTTAGAGTTACTTTCATGTATAAATTACCCAAAAAATATTTATGGCAGGAAAGTTTATAGTGAAGCTTGGACAAGGTCACCTGAACTATCAGCTATTGGTGGACCCTAGGGTCTACTTTGGAACCAACACACAAGTTGTCTTTTTAATCCCCACAGTACCCAGGAAGACTTTCACATATCTGGCTTCCTACTCCACTGTGCATAATGGCAAAGGTTCTTTGCCTTAGCTGTGAACCTCCTTTGACTTACCTTGGCAGAGGTTAAATATCTGGGAAGCCTAAAATATTCCACAAAAGTGCTTAAAAGATGTATAGCTGTAAGTTTACATATGGCTTTTCATGGCATGCAGCCTAAGCATGCAAATTTTTTCCTTCCTTTATCTCTACTAAACCCTGGCCAGACCTGCCTCAGGTTTCTATGCCACAGGAACTGCAGAACTGTGATATAAGTAGGTCTTCTTAGCTGCTGTACATTTAGTGCACTTTGGCACACTTCAGAGTCAGTGCAAGTAGCACATTTTCCCCTCAGGTTTCCCCTATCCAAGTGCTCAAAGTATATGAAAAACCTAGCTATGATTATCCCTGGGTGACTCCTGATGTCTTTTCCTCCCGAGACAGATGCTGGAATTAATACTTAAACTTTTCAAATTTAAAGTTCCTTGGTATTTGCTACCTTCAAAAGGTCTCAACAATAAATGTTCTTCTAAATCACACTTTGATGTGCTATAGATTGCTACATTTGAATTAAACATTCCCCAGTAATACTGTGCTTTTGTTTAGGTGAACCATTATGTGCAGATTCATCCCTGCTTCAGTGCAGACTCAGTCATGTACAGACAGCTAACCCTGAATAGGTCTCTGCAAGCATAATTATCTAGTCTGATTAGGATATGGACTTTATACTACCACTTTTGAAGCTCTGGAAAAGCAAAATGAAGATTTTAAAGATAAAGGTAATTGAGTAAGAGAAGAATGATCATTATACCTTTCAACACACTCTATATAAAAGAGACATAATCCCAATGTACAAAAGGAGTTTAATTTTACAGTTATTAGACATCACTAAATTTTCAGCCAAATGCTTTTAATTGTGACAATGCAAGCTTTTGTTGTGAAGTGAATACCCTACAAAAATCTGTGAAAAGATCTGGAGGCTCCAGAACATACCCAGAACTACAAATAAAAATATCTATAATGCTACTGCACTGTTTGCCATTGCCAATGCTATTTGGTACCCTGCTACCAGCTGGTTGTCTTTCAGGCCTCTCATCCTAATAACACAATGGGATTCCTAAAATTTACCCAGTGATGTAACGGATGTTAAATGATCTCACTAAACTTTACAACAATGAAGTGTAATTTGGAGTGAGAGCAAGTGGTGTTGGAGAGAGACTCCACTGCAAAGACTGAAGTGGGATTTCTATGGGATAAAACACATCAAGAATGTAAGAGGGACAGTTCTGCAGAATGACTTTATAATTCCCCTTTTACATCATGTGCCATGAGGCTTAAGTTTATTAGTGGGTGTAAAGGTTTCAGGATGATTTAAAATTAAAGATTACTAAGAAGCAGATGGAGCACAGCAAGCACATCTCGGTATGAATTCCTAGAGATGTTCAAGATGATCCACTTTGCAAAAGGCAGGCTTCCCAACAGGTATAAATGAAGCCTGAGTTGCTAGGGATACACTAACTCCAGGAAATACAAATCAGCAGCACAAGGAAAAATATCAATTTATTATATTTTTAAGTGCAACAAAAATAGAATATAAACTACTACAAAAACAGAAAACATAGAAGTATAAATGTATAAACATATAAATAACATATAATAACAAAAATAACACCAATATAAAACAATTTATCAATAATAGAACATATTTAGTATTAGTTTGTTCTAGTATTACTACTGCAGAAGTTACATCCAAGCTGACATGCTGACAGAAAATAAGATAAACAAACTAAAAAATACTATCTAGTCATAGTAAAGTAAATGTCAGATTTCTGTTGTCCAGTAATTATTTCCACATTAACTGTTTAAAAATTTTATTTAGAGCCAATACTGTTTAACAGTTGGGTGTGGGATGCAATCCCAAAGATGAAATCTTATCAAATTCAATGTAAGATAGTCATATTCAGGAAAAGCAGGTACAAAAATCCTTCCAATTCTACTTCAGCCTAAAAGGTATTTAGTTTTACAATATTTGTAAGTGCAGTTCTACTGTCCAAACCCTGTGCTGCAAATGGAGCAACACACATAGAAAAGGCTGCTGCTTCTATTTTTGGGGTTTGTTTAGGTTTTTTTAAAGCAGAATCAGTGTAAAAGAGAAATGAGACAGGGATATTAGAGGGAAGCTTATAAATGAGACATTTACTACCTGAAATCTCCATCCCTCTCACATTTTCCAGCACCAGAGGGGAATGCAAGGCCTGAAGCAATGAGATGCTGAGTGGACTTAGCTTCTGCTAATACTAGAAGGAATGAAGGATGCTCACTCTTCAGTAGGAGGAGTTTAAAACCTGATGGGATCTAACCCCCACCATGCATGTGGTATTCCTGAGCTGTGGCTGCATGTGTGTCCTGAACAGAGTGTTCTAGTCCCAGCAGTAACAAATGTCAGATGTGAGGCTGGATTTTACAGCTTCAAAATAAAGCATGCTATGTTGCCCTCCAGAATGTTAGCCACATCTTTGGTTTTTATTTACGTGACTGCACAAGTCACAGTCATATTTGGCTTCTACTTGTATGAGTCTATGAAGAATTTTTCATTAGAGGGCCTGCACACATGCTGGATCTCTACATAAAGTCCATACTAACTGTTTCTGACATGGAGTCGCTGCAAGTTGTAGAAAGTCAACGAGCTGATTCTGCTTCCAATTACAAACATCCAAACCCCACTGCCTCTAGAGCATCACTTCACCCTAAGGTTTATTTATGAGAGCACATGTTGATTGTTCAAGTAAAATCTTTAATTTTGTGTGGTAAGCTGAGCAGATGATAAAAATACAAAGCACGACAAACTTGCTGAGCGTATGCCTCCACACTCCAGCAAAACAAAGACCAAATCCAGTATTTAACTGGGAGGGGCGGGGGAGAAATATTGCTAGCTGAAGGAGGTATGCCACCTCAAACAGAGCAAGTGCAATAGCCAGCTGAAGTGATTTCAGAATCTAGTTACTTACAGATAGCCTTTTCAGATGCTGACACTATATTTCCAAAGTGAAGAAGAATAATCTTTGCAAGGGTTTTTAGGAAGAATGTCCAAATTGCAGATGCTTGGAGTTTGTTTCCATAGATTTAATTTGTTATGGAATTATAGCAATTTGGCAGAAAGTAACACAGAACACTATAATTTGTTTTACTATTTACCTTTCCAGAAGTACTGGAGGAATGATATTAAATGGTTCCAGTTTTCTAGTGTTTACAATACACTCAAAAGTGCTGAAGTGCTTTTCACTTTCAAAACAAGTGATGCACAGCATTCCAGCGGAATGCAAGCATGCTGTCACATGGCTGTGCTAGCATAGTGATACATCTGAAATGAAAATAAGAGTCCAGAAAAACCAGAGCCAGAATATCACTGGGAGGAATTCTTTTATCCACTACAGTTCCGGCACTTAAAAGAAATTATTTTGATACCAATGGCTTTGGCAATGCCATCTCAATGACAAAAGTCAAATTATCTTATCTAATATTTGACTGGGTAATCGATAATCCTAGCCAGAAAAGGTCTGGATTACTACCCCCACTTTGTTTTTGCTTTTATCTTTACTTCTAAAATTGAAATCCAGGAGCTCTTCAGAGAAGAGGATTTCATTCTGACAGATGAAAGGAACGTGATGTTTCCCTGTCAGGGTTGGCGGATTAAAGACAGGATAACATTAGGAAGCAACTCTGCACATACAGCAACCCACCAAGACAGAAATCTGCATCCTTACGTTGTTTTTAAGGAAAGTTATGGTGACACATCACAGTGAAAAATCAAATATTGATGCAAAATGCATCTCTTTTCTTCAAAATAAAAGTCATCTAAAATTAGAGAAGGGAAATGCTTTATTCTGCTATCTCAAGGCCCATGTACCACACTCACATACCAGTACACATAAGGCATAGCTCAAGTGCATTTAGCCCAGATCTGTTGAGTATAAAATTTCACTGTACAAATACATATGTTTTGAAAAAATTAAGATTTGATTACAACGTACCTAACAGGTGAAGCAGTCCCTTGCAAGTCAGCATGAGGCAAAATACACCAACTTCCATCACAAGAATGTTGCATTTTTGTGTAATGACTTACAAGGTTTCAAAAGTTGACATATTTTATATTCCAGATTGGGACCTGCTAAAACTTGCTATGCAAAATGGGGCTCTGATCTCAGAATTTGCAATGCTTTTCTTAATACACAGTCGCCCTGACTTCACTGGCATAGCAGGCAGCCAGACAAGGGTGGGCTTACATTTGTGATCTTACTCTATTCTTTTACTGGGGGACACTTAATCCTGCAGAGAAGAAAATACTGTAATTATTGATGAGTGAAAGGGCAGGGTAGCAACTGTGCTTTCTGAAAACCCCAGATTCTTTTAACATTCTACACTTGGGGCTTCTTCCCTCTTCTTTTTCCTGCAGTACTTTCTGAACAATCACTTCAAAGGCTGTTGTTTAGTTTATATCATAAACATCATTTTCTCCTGCCCTCAGGATGCCATCAATCCAAGGAAAGATACACCAGAGTGCTGTTGTCAGGGTCACAGATGTTTGGAATCTGCACATTGATTCCACGGAATAGTTTTAATGTGAGATAAACTAACCTACCCCAGAATGAACTACATGTAAAGGAGAAAACAAAGAGCAATCCTTTCTGTTCAGGTACAAGTAGCACCTGATATTCAAGAGTAATAATCTTAAATCTCAAGAAGCATTTTCCGTCAGTGGATCCATCTGGAATGGGAGCACTCATAAAAGGTATTGATTCAATGCCAGAGCTGCAGAAATCCTACGGACATGCTGTCTATGAAAAGCTAAGCAGGGGTTTAGGAGGATTGCAGAGCTGATAACTGCTCTTTGGTCTAAGAAATTTGTTCTGGCAATGACAGTAAGACACTCAAAAAGAAAAGGAGCAGAGTTGGTCATCAGTACAAGCTAAAGTCTACAGCATCACACAGGACTGAACAGACATACAATATGCATCTTCTTATACCAGCTGCCTTTCCTACAGGAGGGCAGCTTTAAACCTCTCCCTCCTCCTACACATCAGGATATTTGTCCTTTCTATGGCATTATTAACCTCACTAAACAGTTATTTCTCCTGTCTTTTGTAACCCTGGAATACAAACGAAAGCCAGAGAGGGGGAGAGACAGAGAAGTGTGACCTAGGGGAGAGGTGGAAGTAAGAACCAGGAAAGATATGTAGAATGAAACCAAGAAGAAGCACAGAAGAGAGAGCAGGAGAAGCCAAACTATACGCATGCAGTATCCACCTACAGCAATTGCATGTGATCAAAATTAAACTTTAAAAAAGGAATTCTTGAGAGAGACATTGGTAGGAGAACTAAATGCTGCCAATATAAAATGTATCTTCAGCACCTGGAAAAATTTAATAGAAAGGTGAAGTCAATGTTACAAGGACACACAAGCATGACCACAATCCCTTTTCCTCTGAGGGTACAGAGCATGAAGATGGATTTCCCTAGTAAAGCAAATGCTGTAGATGTGTTAAGTATAGAAAGGATAAAAAGGCAAGTTGCAGAGGGAGAGTGTGCATAGAAGTACACACCAAGAAGCAACATCAGATTACATTTGTAGGGCATGGGAGATGCTAACAGAAGGGACTCTGGAAGGGAAACACAAATGACTTTGATAGCTAATCCTTAATTTAACTCAGTGACTAAATGAGAGGAAGAGAAATTACAGAGAAGGGAAAAACAATAGGACAAAAAAGAATGGCTCGAGTCCCTTAAACAGACAGACTATTAGCTTAGCAGGAAGCTAAATACCATCCGTGCTGGAGACACAGCCTCATGTCTGTTACTCCTATTTCCAATTATTGTACAAAGCATCTCTTTACATTAGCGCTCCCACAAAAACACCAACTGGCTTGTCATAGATGTGGTCCATTCATCTGTTCCACATGAAGTTATATAGTGAACAAAACATCTTTGGCCAAGTGGCATCACAAAGAACAGTAGACCACAAACAACAGTGGAGCTGAATAGGAAACAGAAATATTTATATTGAAAACACAATCTGTGGATAAATAATTCACTCTGTAAAACATACAATTGTTGTGACTAGACACAGGCACAGATGTGAGACATACACTAAGAAGGGACAGGTCTTCTACTGCAAAAGTAATATATTTTATACTCTAAGGATATTACTTTAGTATTTTTACTTTCATATATAGGAACTTAAATCACAGCCAGCTAGAGGGACTCCAGCACCACAGCAGGACATGGCAGGCCACCTGTGGTCAGTGAATGAATGCACAGCGCAGTAGCCACACCAACAGAGCCACAGGCTGAATTGTAATCTAGCCATGGGTTAAGTGCAAATTTCCTTTTCAGGAAAGACAGATTGATCAATGAGAGGAACTGCAACACAGCCCTATCCTCCCAGAACCAGGATGTAAACTTTGATACTTTACACAATTCTACCCTGTGTACACTTTCCAAGTGTTGCTACATTTGGCTTGACCCCATTCTTGCTTTTTGAGTGTTCATTATGGTCACTCTCTCTGTTAAATAATCCTGACACAGGTTTCCAGCACCTTGCATGCACTTTTTGTATGGATAAGATGCAAACTTGGGAGCCAGGCTCATCTGGCCACACAAACCCACATCTCACACCAAGTCTGTGTCCTGTCTCCGTGCTTATCTACATGGGCACCCCTAAAATAGTGCTTGAAACTCTCCACTTGAGCAAAGCCATGATCCAGGTGGATCTTTAGAAAGAGTAATAGCAAAAGACAAATACTCATTTGAATTTCTTCTTAAGAAAGGTGTGACCTGGCAGGAATGGTCTGAGACTGTATCCTGCTAGACACACAGTAATAACAACAGGCTTGTCTTGAATATCCACTAATTAAAAGCCCATTAAAAATCACGGTTCACCATACTTTCCTGACAATGTATTGTCTTATGCTCCAAGTCACTCTTTTAGACCCACATCTGTTGATATGTTGGTGTGCCCTAAATAACAGTTTGAGTCTCTAGCAATTATGCTCCACCACCATTAGAAGTAATCTTTCTTAGTTTGCATAGCATCTTTGTAGTAAAATACTTTCTAGAGTAGAGACATTTTGGGATGGAACGAGAACTGGCATGCTGTCTCTTCTTTATAATGAGTAAAAGCCAATACAAAGTAAAAATAAAAACAAAGCCATCTGAAACCACAAAATAAAGCAAAGAAAATCAAAACCAAGTGTATATATGACTTCAGAAAGAATATAATTCAGAAGGAGGTTACAGCAAATAAACAAATGTGTAAGTATATTAAAAAATAGTATGTAGATAAGGATACTTCAGCTTTGTCACATTCTACGTCAGAGCCACTGGACATCTATGGGCAATGGTCCATGTCACATTTTACAATACCTGAGCGCAGAAAAATCAAAGGTCAAACACCAAATCTATGGCAGAGTTGCTTCTCCATCTCTCATTTTACCCTCAAATCTGTTAAACCAAACTTTGAAATCCTAATATATCACATGCAAAATTTAGAGTAAGTTCAACAGATTTTCAGAAAAATTTGAATCTCAAATCAACAAGAGAATTTTAAAAGTAGTGAAGAGAGAATAGTTAGGAAGCTTTCTGACTGCATTCTTACCCTGAAACACAATCCATTTCTATATGAACTGTATGTCAATGTAAATACTCAACTATTAAGCAAATTATTTTATAGTGATATGAATATTTTTTCACATGTATATATTGATTTTGGTACACAAACTGTGTATTAGTTGCCTATGTGTATATACTAATTGCATACAAGAAAATCAGTTTTGGTGGTAGAGTTAGTAACAGAGTTGCAGCATATGGAAACTGCTTATCACACTTGTCAAAATTTGCTGGGAGGTGATGGTTTAGGCTGGGAGGCCTATTTACTTTCCAGTATGCCCTGGGAAGCAGTTATCTGTAAATCAGTAGAGCAATTTTGGCTTCCATAGTTCTTACTGATTTATAGCTAACACCTTTACACAACATGAAAAAAAATCCAAAACCCAGAGCAAGGCACATGAGACCATTATTTAGGTTTCTATATCAGCACTTGGAGACAGGACACACCAGTTTTACAGCTACTCCTACAAATTGAATTATACCATATTGCACACTCACCCCTACACGCTATATAAAGTGGGGTCTTGTGGAGGAAAAATGACACTTTATAATTGTAAACAGATTGTAATGCCATAATAACAACACACAAAGGCAACAATTAAGATAAAGGAGCCCCTTTTCTTCACACAGCTCATCTACTCTGTGGTACATGTAGGACAGACTCCAAAAGCTGGGACAACATGCTGGTCCTACGAGAGAAGCTCCACACTGAGTGCAGGGAAAAATTCAGTCTGCAGGCATTGCTGCTGCTCCTGCTGCACCTGGTTGCAGAAGGCTCAAGCACTGATGCTGCATTATACACCAGTACTGTGTGGAGGTTCACAGCTGGGAGAAGGCAGATGGAAGTTTTCAAATATCCCTTTTATTTCAGAAATGGAAAAATAATTCATTACCTGATGAAGTGTTTTTCTTCCCAAAAATTTTCAGCTGTTGGCCACAAAAATTCACACATTAGTGCAAACATAAAGTGCCAACAAATAAAAGAAAAAACTTCTCTGCCAATGCAAGCTTGCACCAAGTGCAATACTATGCACATCAGCTGCAATGTACTTATTTTGGAAAAGTATTTAAAAACTGGAAAATATCAATAAAAAGGAGATATTTCACACTGAAGCCCTTGCAAGTCCTAATTGAATACTTTTTAGATTTCTCTGTTTTACCATAAGCTCACAAAGTCTTTTAAACCTTTCCACTTCTCAAAATTAAATTTATTTGCAAAAATATGTTACAATGCAAATTGCCCTGTGTAAGCAGCACTAATTCTTGGTGGCATTAAGCAAACTGTATCAAGAAACCAGAGATGAACTCTTGAAAGCTTTAAGTTTTACAGCTAATTCAAAACCTGCCACAGATAAAGTAGTAGTAATCAAGAGGATTTGGGGTTTCATTTATGACAGACAGAAATTTATCCTTTAAAGGAGAAAACAAGATTTCTTTTTCCTCAAAGCATCTTTCCCACTGTACTGTTTCACAGCAATCTACTGGAGACTCTGGGAAATGTTTAATCTGCTTTTTTGTAAGACGGGCAGAAGTGACTGCAGGTAGCAAACTGGACAAATCCTACACTGCTGTAAAATATACATCTCCATTGGTTTTATTAGAATTAAGTGTACAGAACAACTCAGCTTACACAGTTGCTCAGTTGAGAGTCCAGAGAACATTCTCTGCTGGAAGCAGTCCCCACTAAGCACTGACCTCACTAAAAAGCATCAAGATCCCTGTAGTGTTCCTCAGGGTTAATGGAAACAAGCAACCAGCACGTAACATGCTTCTCGTGTTTTCGCAGCTCAATGTCAAGTGTGCCCTTTAAATCAGTAAACTTGTTAATCAACCTGAACTGAAATAAATACTGACATTATTTACATGAAAGCTGTTCCAGGCACAAATTTTTGAATAAATGAGGGCTGTTTAAAAGAGAAAAAAAGTTTTCTGTTTTCTTCACTCCTGGTCACATGCCCTCAAGATGCGATCAAGGTGCATTGTAGCTGGCTGTCTCCAAGCACACAACTGTAGGTGCTTTAGGGTTTTTCTTACAGCTGACATGTAACTCCATCAATCACATTTGTTTTCATCATAAATTACTAAAATCCCAAGATGCTTTTATGGTCCACCATACTTCACACATCCCTGCTACCTGTTTCTAAAATGTCTTCAGTTACAGAATATACATGAGGAAGAAAAAAGTTAAATCTATATTGGTTTAAATGCATAGCTTGTCAAAATAAGTTTTCACTACAGCTGACACTGAACTTTGTAATTATTCCTGAATGTCGTGTTTTAGAGGCTGCCCCTGTGATAATATGGAAATTGTTTTCTCTACATCTTGACTACATGCGTGCCTCTCTCTGAATAAACAGGAATATCATGTCCTTTTAAAAGACACATCTCTCCCTCCCTTCACCTTCCTTCCCTTGTATTCTTTTACTCATATTTCAGCCCTCAATTTTGAGGGAACAAACTGTCATTTGACTTTAAGGAGCAAAGTCTCAGGGACAGAAGCACAAGGTGAAACAATCATGCACATCCTGAGTCTGATTATGTCCTGCAACTGCACTCTACTATGAAGCCCAGATGTGTCTTTTAAGTGATGCAGGGATTGAGGGAGAAATCATCTCACCTCTAAAGCTCTTGGGCATCACTTTCCTTCCACCCTGAGCACACACACCTGAAAGAGCTACTTATACAATAGACCTGTAGCTAAAGCACTCACTAGGGAAGCTAGAGCTCAGGGTTCAAACCCACACCTTACTCCGAGGAGACTGTTCTGCCTACCAGGTTGTTGAAGCATCTTAAGTGGGGTCATACCTCCTCCTGAAGGTGTACTAGTGTGCAATCAAACACACAGGAGGTGGCAAGAGAACAAACCATTTGAACAAAATGAAGTTGTAGGCTACTCTCCATGACACACACCTGGGTGGGACAGGAGAGGGTAAAATATGAGTGTAAATTTAAACAGCCAACTAAAATTACAAAGATTTGATTCCTGCAAATAGAAGAGCTAAATCCTAATGCAGACTTTATTATAGAGCACATACCAAGCCTGCTTAAATTCAGTACAAACATAACTTTCCAGACTCAAAAGAAGTAAAACCCTCAAAATTATACTCTATTTAAAAAAAAAAAAAACAACCAAACAAACAACAATCCAAGATGTTTCTGTGATTGAAGGTGTATTATGTGTTCATAATTCAAGCCCAAAGACAAACAGATAATACTGGTCTGCAAATTATTGAATATATTGCAAAGGACATTCTCAGAAGCACCAAATATACCAAGAAACGTATTAGCTCTTGTGTAATCCCTGTTAGAAGCTATCATCCCTGTGTTACAGGGCTGCACTGCAGCCTTTGTCATATCTATGTTAGTCAAGCAGGCAAAAGGTCACCAACAAGAATGATCCTAGTACAATATCAGATTTAATTTTGCAAAATAAACATCCTTAAAGGCTAAATAAGATAAGCTGATTAGAGTAAATTACATTCCTTCTTGCACATCTATAGAAAGAATGAAAAGGAGTCACACCAAAAAAAAAGAAGTGATTTACAGAAGCAAACGTTGGCCGGCTGGCAAGAAGATCAGAAATACACGTGAACTATTTTCTGCAGTGGCACAGTCTTCTTTCAATTTAAAGCTCCCTTTTGTGTCAAGCTGGGAAGAAAGGGTCCACAAGGTATCGATACATCAGCATTTCGTTCTCTTCATGACCTTTCCGAGGTGAGCCCATCTACCCAACTAGGCAATTTCCCCTCTCCCCTTGCATTTCCCAAGAGGCAGCTGTTGAGATAATCACCTCCTTCAAGATACCAGAGACTCAGAAAACACAAATAATGCACTAGGCCAGCAGTTCAGCACTCTCCTTCAATTACCAATATACGTAAGTCAGAAGAAGCAGGTAATAAAATACCCACTTTAAGGTAGACTTTAAGAGGCAGCAAAAACAAACCCACGCATACACCCTCCTCTCCTCACCACATAAAAGTAAAAATTTGTTTCCCCCCCTCCTTCTTCAAAACATCATCTAGCAAGGAAAACTTTTTAAAAGGAACAAAACATTTATTCCTCCTTAGACTCTCCTGTATCAGAAGGGAAATTTATCATTCTGTGTGCCTCAGCAATATTTTCTGCTTCAGCCTATATGCTTTCAAATTCCCATCCAAACATAAAAGCAAAGCATCGATGAAAAGAAAATTGATGTCCCAACAAGCAAGAGCTCTTGCAGTGACTACAACTAAACAGCAGTTGGCATGAACAGAGACAACATTTAATATCATTTTAAGATATAATTAAAAAAAGACAGCTGCTCAGAAAGAACTCTTTTCTATAAAATATGGCAGATGCACACTACAAATACTCTACCAGTTTTTTCCCATGCAGGGCAAGCCTAAAAATCTTCAGATGAAAATGTATGGTGGAATTGCAGAAGCCCTTTACAATAACACTTTCAGCACATAATAGACTTTGGCACCCCGTTCTCCCTGTCATTAAGGGTGGCACCAGGAAGATTTAGAGCTGGAGTTTGCCTCCTCCCTATCTCACAGAGCAAGTACTATAAAAGGTTGGGGTGCTTCCACTCCATGTCTGGTCACAGTCCGATTTAGGGGAATTTGATAGGAGGACAAATAAAATCAGATTTTTTTTTTGTTAAATGTCTTGTCTCGTGTTGTAGAGCTTGAGTAATGCTGCAGTTTAACAGGAGCTGTGGAGTGGAGGGGAAAGCCAGAATAGTCTAGCAGCAGACCACGATAACTACAGAGATAGGAGCTATTTCACTAAGTGAAATGGGAACTTCATTGCCAGGAATTTACTGGTGAAAAGCAGGGAGGTATTCAGTTGTTTGGGGTTTGGTACAATTCTTTATTTACACAAGAGCCAGCTGCAGCTGGAACTGGATCCAATTTTCTCTTCAAAGCCTAGAATCTAAGTATAATCTCAATGCATTCAAGTACCTGACTGAACAACTAGTGAAAACACAGGCATCACAGCCAACTGGTGAGAGCAAAGGTACATAATAACATACTGGAGAGGAGACTCAGTAAGTTGTGCCCATGCCTCTGTTGGCTGTGGCTTAACACTAAGCTGACGACCTCCCCAGGTACACTGAGTCCTCTTTTCTTTTTTCAGGACAAACATATTAATTTCAAGGTGTAGAAGCTAGGAAGTGCTTTTACAGTGTAGAAAAGTCCTTTCAGCGTTGGCAAAAAAAAAAAAAAAAGTCCTTTCACCTGTCTCTCTCAGTCCTCACAGGTGGCACCCAAAAGGTTTGGAATTGTTTCCATCTTTGACTGCAGAAAATCTGGAGTTGTGGTTTAGTCTCTCAAAACCACTTGCTGCAAATGGCCTGAAAGAGACTAAATTTTTCCAATTAATCTCTAACCCTTCAAATAAAAATAACATGGTACTCTATGCTAGAAGTTCAAGGAAAAGCTTGTCACTAGCAATTGTGGTGTAAAGTGAGGCACAAAGCAGGACACTTGCATCACAGAATAGCTGAAGAGCAACTGTAAGGTGGAGTTAGAGCACCTAAGAGAAAACTGACTTCCTGTGAATGAGTAAATTAAAGTGCTACATATTAAAAGCCTAGATGTTTTTTGGCTAGGGATTGTTCTGCAAGACATCATAGCACTTTTATGATAAAATTATTTTGTCTGATATGCAATCACGTCCTCTCTGCCCCATTTCACTGAAAACCTATAGGAGAAGATCCTTTAAAAATCCTTCTTCACTCAGGTTAGGTGACTCCATTCCCAAGGCCCTGACAGCTTTACTGGCCTTTTAATTTAGAAATGTGTCACAAAATCATCTTTTCTGGAAGCTCAGAAGGAAGTCTGTATGCAGTGTGCAGGAGCAGAGATGGCAAACTCATATTTGTTTTACTCCCAACTTACTTTACTCTGTTTAAGAGCCATACTAAGGCAGCCGTCCTTGCGCAACAGTGCAATCTACCAAACTCTTGACACTTCCAAAACCCAGCACTTCCCTCCTCACAAAGCACATACAGAAGTACCTAGTTTATTAATTATGCTTACTAGCTGCCATTTGGGGTCACCAGATGAAAATTGGTCCATGGAATATTCTAAAAGTAAATGCAGTTTTCTCTGGAAAACCAGCAACTCCTGGCTCAATATTTTATGTTTTAGAGAATGCCAAAATCTAGGCAGTAAATAAGATGGCCACTACTGTGACAGTTTGGTGCACACATCAATTGAAAGCATATGAGAAAAATAGCCACAAGAAAAAAGTACATATAGAAAAATCACTTCAATAATCTCAGCTAAAGAATAAAACCAGCTATTTCAAAATACAAGGCCTAAAAAATTGTTTAGCCACAAGAGGGAGACAAATACACAAATGGACAGTATTTCACACTACACACAGCTTTCGATGATGGAGTTTTGTGGAAAACCTGAATGTGGTCAAGAGGCACAAATTTAACTTTCACCTTATAAATTAATTTCCTGTCCCTAAACTTAAAAGATCCCTGGACCTAGAGAAATTCAAATCCAAGTCAGGATAACTGTATTGATGCTTGAAGTAACAACATGATATTCCTTTGCATACAACAATTCCAGAATATCATGCCTGAAGAGAAAATTGAATTTTCATTTTAAGCATATTTTCTAGAAGAAAGAAAGACCTTGTTGCAGTCATGAAACACTTCAGCCATAAAAATCAAACTTTTCTGAAACATCAGGGTTAAACAGAGTTCACAGCATTCTCAAGATACACTTTTATGACATTTATAAGCCTATCATATGTTATAAATTAATGGCAGATACAGCACATTCTAATTATATCACCCATGTCTATGTCATTTAAGTAATAGCTCTAAAGGGTGGATTAAAATGATGGAAACCTAAGGAATGGCTGCAGATAATTGTGCGAGGTGCTACAACACAGATTTACAACCTACTGTCCAACATCACCCTCTGCTGGGCATCGGTGAGGAGCATTTACATGGCAGCATCTGATGAGATTCCCACAATGCACCAGGAGCAGAACAGGACTGATGGTGCCTTATTTGACTGAAGCACATCATCTGATGCACAGTTTAAAGCATTTGGGCTGTAAGATTTCATTACAGCTCAGCATAAATCAATCAACTGATGTCATAGAACAAACCAGCAAAGGTACATTCAATGTGTCATAAATAAAATAAATCAGACACCTGGTTTTACAAGGCTCTGCTTCCCCCTCACCTGCTATAGCTGACTTTGAAAGCTCAGAGAGCCCTATACAGACAGAATTAGGCCCAGACCACCTTTTATATGTTATTTTAAAGAGAAGAACTCCTTGGAAAAGAGCCATTTCACAAACCAGTGTAAGCAGACAACTTAATCCTTATTTCATGTAATTCATATAAGTTGGTATTTGCAATATCAGGCTACCCAGGCACCACAGTTTGAAGTTGCACATCTGGCATTTGGTTTGTAATACCACTGCAGCAATATTGCAAAACCCGTAAGAAAGTCCAATAATGCAAAAGGGGGGGAATTAAAACCTTACCTGTGTTTCACAGGTGGCCGATAGTTAGATCTTGCATCAGAACATCAGTTCTGAAATTAATTCACTTCACATTAAGAGGAACATGCCCTAGAGTGCAGGAAGCTAAGGAAGGGCAGGCTGGCTGCAAATCCCATGCTGGTGGGCCAGATTTGACACCAGCCAAAGACAGCTGGAGGGGAGGAAGCAGCTCCACCTGCCCAGAGCCTCACCTGACTGAAGCTGTCCCTAAAGCAAGCTGGAGTCCCCCAGGCAATACCACATCTTTAGCTAGTTGCAGTGGCCTCCTATGAGACCATTTAGCAGGCTGGAGTAGCTAGAAGGCAGCATGACTCACAGCTCATTCTTCCTGTGTCTCTGTGTGGGCTTTAACCACTGGGGAAATCACCTTTACACCAGGCATGGTTCCACTAGCTCCCCGGCCCCATTTCCCTGGAGGCAGGCCTTATCTTCATCATTTGTTCATTATACTTTACATTTTGCATTCTGACACAGGACCAATAATGCCAGAAGCAGTTGTATTTAACTCATTTTAGAAAGAGCCATCCCATTATACAATCCTGTTCTGAGCAAATCCACACAGGCTGCAATTCTCCCTGACTCCAGTGCATGCTGGAGACAGCACACAAAGATGTGTTACAGATTGCCAGCCTCTCCAGAACTGCAAGCTGCTCTGGATTTAAGGCGCACTGCGCTGTGGAAACCAACTTCAGTAATTTTTATCTCTCTTACATGAGCAAGAGAGATAAAGTAATTGAAGTTCTTTTTTGTTTCATATATACAAACAAGTTTAAAAATTATATTTATTTAATTAAAAGATGAATTAACTATATGGCATAGAAACAGAAAAGCAAGAAATGAGGAATGACACTAGAAGGAAGCGCATACAGATAGCTCTAGTTTTCAGATTTCTTGTTAAGTTCAGGCAATCAAGGCTATTTTGTGGACTTCTTTATAATCCACTATGAATGGAAGACATGCAGGTCAAATGTATTATGAACTTGCTTTCAAATTAACACTCCATTTGCTGATTCAGATTAAATGAGCGTAAATAAATCTTCAATTGAAATCAATGTGATTATCTCTGTTGGTATCATGAGTTAAAAACTGTATCTATAAAAATCGAAGCAAACACTTGTAATCATATGTTTTAATTGACCCAAAGTGTGAGAAAATAAACATACTTTCTTTAAACCTCTTGCAGGCAGCCAGATAGACAGAATACAAACAATTCATTCCCCAAAGAAAGATGTACAATCACAGTTTTTAACTAATACTTATTTTCTTTATTCTTAATAAGCCTGTTTATGTTGAAGAAAAGTTGTTATTATCACTGTCTCATGAATCAGGGTCTAAGAAACACTGTTTGTGTAGCAACAGACTGAAAATAAAATAGCTGTCACCCTTATATGACCCCTAATTGTGCAGTGAACCTCACTGGTGCTAGAGGGGAGCCTCACGTGCACAAGGGTGGCCAAACAGGACCACAAAATTTTCTTGAGAAGAGAAATATTATCTCCAGTCTACAAATTTTCCTTCTGAGCTGCAGAGAAGTCAATACCTTCTGTAGTGTGAACTGTGGAGTAAACCCCTGCATCATCAAAGTCTTGTTAAGTGAACCCAATTTGCCTGTGTTTGCATTCCCAGTGAACAGCATAACCCATCTCTGCCTAGAAGAAACTAAGCCAACAGCAGCACCAATCTCAATTTTATTCAAAACCACAAGTCATGCCTTGAGGATATAAATTTATCCCCTCCCTTTCCCATCAACACACACATTTTGCCACTCGCCTTGGGAAGCATGTTATTAAAAAAAATTCATTTCCCCCTTGGATACATTTTTATATTGTATACTAAATTATGCATTTAAAATCAAATAAAAATAATTTACTGCCTTAAGATTACTGCACACATCAGAAAGTTCTCTGTTTCTAAATTTTGAAAGAATTTTTCCACCTTCCCACCCAAGCCAAGCAAACATCCAGTGTTGTTACAGCTGAAGCAGTGGGGGGGAAAAAAAAGACAAAAATATTTTTCACATTAGAAAGCTGTGCTTTAAGTAGTAGGGAGGAAAAGTGCACATCTCAGAAAAGCTACTGCTCAATGCCTCCAAGAGGGAAAGGGAACTTTTAATTTTGAGGGCATAGCTGAAAAGTTCACAGTTTAGGTCAGTCACAGATAATAATCTTCTGATCCTCTCCTAAACAATGTGAAACATGGACACTGATTAATTAGCAGCCTAGTCCTGAGGTTGATGTTGCAGCATTTCACTTTTTTCAGTCACAGTTCTCCTTGTTGGAAGGAAACAAAAAACTTAAACAGTACACTGAGACAGTTCAGACATGGCAAACATTATTCTATGGTTTTGTCCTGAGGAGGGGAAAGGCTGGTGGTGAGAGGTGATTTTTTTTCCTGGTATTAACACAGATTGAAACCTACACACAGCAGGAAACATTCACAAAACATGAAAGTGTAAAATATAAAAACCCCAGTTCTTATTTAGAGGCTTAAATAAAAGCCCTGATTTCCTGAGATTATTTCATAACACATCTCCTGCACCTGGAGTTGCAACTGCTCAAATCTTCCAAAAAATCAGAAGACTTAAATGTTTAAGTATAATTTTATAACATTAACTGCAGGCAGTCATATTTGAACAAGTTTAACTCAGGCTCCTATAAGGAGCAACTGCAGCTTGTCTCAGGCTTTGACAAATGTAATGGTCATTCTTCCACTTACACGGAAGAAATTGATAAACTAAGGCAAATAAGGCAGGCAAAGATAGGCTTAATTTAACTATATACTAGATTTTTTTTTTTCTCCAGTAAGTTACAGTTACTGTTAAGAAACCTCAGCTGGACAGGGATGGTGACCCACTGTGCAAACTGCTGACATTCTCCTGTGGAAATCCACCAACTCAAGTGAGACCTGCTTCCCTGCTATTCATGACACCCCCGAGTTTGTCAGTGAATGGTAGCTACAACTGAAGAGAAGTTATATGTGAAAATAGAAAGAAAACAGGAGACATAGGCTTGGGAACATTCTGGGCTAGAGAAATCAAGAGATGAAGTCAAAACAGAGCAGACAATACACAGAAGAAAGGACAGAGGTTTTGGACACAGAGGTATCATACATGTAGATAATGGTGCCTGCCAGAATAGCTGAGAAGGGAAAAGCAAAATAATGTAAAGAGCCTGCATAACACAGACCCAAAGATGGTCTAGGAGAAGTGAGATGAACTGGTCAAGAGGTAGACAAATCTGCCAGGCAAGAGAAGGGAGTTTGGCACTACTTACACACGGTGCCACAAAAAAGAGAGATTTCCAACCAAGAATGCCAAGGACAAAGAACATCAAACCACCCAGCCTAATCAGTAACCAATTTTGGTTGGGTTTTCTTTGATATATATACTTTTAACAAGCAGGACAGTATTATAGAAAACAAGAGTGCCTGATGCAGTAGCATCATATTTTTCCCCTATATGCAGAGATAGTGCCTCTCTTCCCTTCTGGAAACTCTGCAAGAAGAAAGATTCAGGTGGCTGGGAAGATGACATTTGGAACAGCAGGAACCCAGTGGCAGCTACAGCATATTTATTGGAAAGGTTTGGTCATACCCAAACCCTTCACATAACTCCATTACTTCCTCACTCCTGTGGTTCAACCAGATAAACCATATGTTGGATACTGTCACTGAAATGGGTTTAACATTCTTACAGTCTTCCCAGCTTTCAACTCCAGGCCTCTGGGTTGCACGTAAAGGATACCATCATAATTTAACTCAGCTCATGGACACTGAAACAGGTCAAACATTTGTCAACTCCTTTTAAATGTCTTTTAAAATATTTCCAGAACCACTAAATAAGCCCCCAGAGAAGCCCGAACAAATAGTCAGAGCTTGCTAAAGAGAAACGGAAGGATTGCTCTCTCCCAAAAGGGGATAGTCAGGACATCTGTTGAACACTCCAGGTTTCTTTCCTTTCTTAAGGTAATTGTTGACAGTCCCATGGTCCCACTTACGCTTTCAACTGGAAAGCTGGAATTCAGATACCATCATAATTCATTGTTGAACCTTTCTACCACTGAATTAAATGAGTAATTAACACAGCTCCTGGGACTGTGGTTGGACTCTTTGGCACTGTGCATTTGGTTGAATTGGAAGTCTCCATAATCTATAGCAAGGAAAACAATTCCCTTACCAGGCTCAGTATAGCATAGCTACGGCATACGAGGAAGGGAGTGGGTTTATACCATCAGTGGTGGTGAGTGGGAAGTCACCAATTCAACAGACTGCACAGGACCCTTCTAGGAAAAAAAATAGTCTTGCCATGGTCATGTCTGCTGCACCTCTAGATTCTCTGTTCTCAATACGATGAGGGTGTGACAGACAGGGGATCTACAACAGTGGGGACATATCATGACAGGTGGTAGAAATCCCAGAACAAACAAAGCTGCTCAGGAAGAACATGCCTTTTCCTGTGCCCCACTTGTGCTGAAAACAACAAATTAGCATTTCTACCACCAACAAACTCTGCCTTCTGTGAAGACAGCAGGTGGTGTTCTGCACTGAAGAAAAAAATCCAACCTGTGTGTTCTCCTCCTGTCAGTAAATCTAATCATAGTAACAGTTGCCCTGTCAATGAATGAGGAGATACGAGTTCTCTGGCAGAAAAAGTTTGCACAACCTCCTCCTTCACCTGGTGAAAGAGTAGTTCGCTCCCTTCCCCAGCACTCAGACCCACAATCAGATCACAGAATAAAACAGAGAGCACAGAAATAATGGTGGAGTTGGACTCAGAACTCTGATGAGTTGATCTGAGCAAGAAAATTCCTTTCAATCAGGCTATGATACAGGTGCCTCAGGAGCCAAATATGAATGACCCTGCTTCTCATGTTATCCATGTTAAAAAAAAGGGCTCTGCAAACCCAAAAAGCTTTGCTAAGAAATGAGAACCTAGCTGATGCAACTTTTGAATTTCTAATAAACTCACAAACTTTATTCAATGGAGCTGATATTCTCATAGGTTTTCCCTCTAAGTCCTGTAATCAGCTTCAGCATGGCCACGATTTGACACTAGCTGAGACACGCAGACCCCTAGTTAGTGGACTTTTATGTAAAACCTGATGCTCAGCATGTAAGCAAAATATCAAATTGCTCAAATATTTGTGAGTGTTGGTGACAACATGTCAAACTATCTTCTAGAGATTCTGTCAAGTGAAAATTGCTGCTGCACTGTAAACGGGTGAAAAATCAATCTAGCCTCATGCCAGCAGGCAATCACCAACACTGAGTACTTTTAGAGGAAACTAAGAACCAGACAAAAAATTTCCAGGTATATTTATGGTCAATAAAATAATTTAAATTATGTTGTAAGTTCACTTCTTATAAAAGCCTTGTGCGTTCACACGAGAAATCAGGATCCAGCCTTTGGTGGTTAGCTGCATCCCACAACAGATCCTGGAGCAAGCAAGCATGCTCCATCTAACCGACAAAGATAGTAGAGTGAGCACTGTGTTGAAAGTTTCCTGCTGCCTGGTGAGCTGTCAAATTCAGTTCCAACCAACAAATGTGTCTTGCACAACTACGTGAAAGCACTGCTGTTCATAGTGGGAGATTAAAGGCTGTCCAGTTTTGAACTGTGTGACAAGAATCACACCGGTGCTAATTCAGGAGGAGTTGATTGTCAGTAAGAAGTGATCAACATTTCACACTAAACGTTTCATATACACAACAAAAATTGATACTTCTGTATTTTTTTGTCATGGCTCTCTCAACTGCTCCCTAATGACATGTAGTCAAGTGCTATATTTTGATTTGCATGTTTCACATGAATCATTAATGCAGCAATACAGAACGTAATGTTGTTCCTAAAGCCACATTATGCTCCTGGAGACAGAGTGTGCCCATATAATGTTTATACAAGGAAAATAATGAAAGAATGGGCATGGGCACATGCTTGTTTGACTTTCACAAGCTGCTGTGGAAAAGGGCCCCTCATGCTTCTTTGCATTTATCTATCTTCATTTGTTTCTTTGTGTTTTGTTGTTTTAGGGTGTTTTTCCAAACAGTTTGTCTACACTTACATTTGTTTTGGTTTTTTAAAAAACAGTTTCAGGATGTTAAATGGACTGGCTTAAACTAAGTCAAACTGGTAAGTGTTAGGCAATCTCTACGAGATTGTTGCCACATGGATCACAGACGGTAGGTTTCTGTCTCAAAAGATGTTGATGCATGCTGGCACAACCGAGCTAACACTTCACAGGGTATCCCCAAGCAGCAGCTGGTCCTAGCTTTTAAGACAAACCTGCACATATTTTCTGTGTATCTCATTTCCCAGACTCGTTGCTAATGCTACAAATAAGATGACTCCATCAGCCAGGAAGGCCAACCAACTGGTCAAAAAGATAATTTACAGTTAATGTAAACCTACTCAGCAGGATTACCAGCATATTTATACACTTACAAGCACTCGTGAGTGGCATATGATGCTAATGGACATTAAAAGGAAGGCTGCATGATGAATGATGGTAATTAATGATTAAAGCATTACACAACATGTTTCTCTGGGAGTGCCATGTTAGTGTCACTAAATTAAGATCCATCAACCTGCAGCTTAAGAGGTCTCAGGGTTGCAAATCGCTATTAAAAAAAAAAAGGTATTCTTACTCTTGTACTTTTACTCTTGTAACCACACACAGGAATATTAATACAAGAATGAGGACAACTCCAGTTTGACAAATATATAAATACGTGCATGGGGAGTGTGCATGTGACCCCTTTTCTGAAAGCTTTAGCATTTCCTGGCTTACAAATCTGCCTTCCCCTCTTAAAATGCTCTCTTAAGACATTACATTAAAGCATTGTTTGCATCAGTAACTTTTCTTATGTGTATAAGAAAACATCTATTTCTTTCTCTACTATAAATTTACAAACAGCATGCACAATCTTTCCCTGAAAGGAAGGAGTTGACAGAAAACGTGGTAGGCTGGTCATTGTTAAGCCAGTGAGAGGTATGATTTAGGAATACATCAGGGCACAACAACAGTGAGTGCGACACTAATGGCCAGACAGCAAATACCTGAGGACTACTCAACTTCTCTTCTGAGCAGATGTGGGGGGCCTGGCTGCTGCCTTGTGATCTTACAGTGCCCAATGCCATGCCAAGCTGTGCTCCTGCCCAGCTCCAGCTGCACTCAGCCTGGCATTGGTTACTCCAGGTTCACAGGCTGCTGCCCACCCAGCCCGTTACCAGTCCTGGAGAACTGTCAGCAGAGGGGAGCAGATACCCATATCTCAGCCAACTCCTTTTAGCATTTGCTGTCTTAGCTCAAACATGGTGCTTGAATTTAGTTATATCAATTGTCTAATGGAACCAATAACATGCAGGTACAGGGAACAGCCTGCCAAAACTGCTGTAGAAGCAGGAACCTTTAAGAAGGGAAATGGGGTGGACAGATGGACATGGAAGCACCTTAAACTGCAGCAAAATGATGAGCTAGAAACTGACCAGTCAGACTCCTTGCTTGACATAATGTCTCCAGGCAGTGATTAACAGCCTGCATAACAAAAATGAGGTGTTGGGTTTTTTGTTCCTGTGAGGTTTTTTGTTTTGTTTTAGGGGTTTATTATTATTTCTTACGCATGTTCATTCTCCTCACAGCTGCAAGCCTTAACAGACGTATCTGCCATGATTTTTAAATCCCATATATCCAACATGTTTCTAGGAGGATTAGGTGGCACAGTGCTGAAGAGGCAAGCACATGCAAGATGCAGGTCAGCATTAGAGCTTCGTAAACACAGTAAAGATGTGAGCAGGTCTTACAGGAATCAGTTCATGGCCCAAGAAATCAATTTGCCTTGTCTCCTGTGCTAACCAGACAGACTTGCTACTTTAACTTAGTATCCACTGGAATGATGCTGACTCTGCTAATCTGAGTAAAACTAGCTGTTATAAGCAAGAGATGTAGGTACTGGAAGGGTTGCCTTGGCTCTGAAATCAAAGTTATTCCCTGTATCAAATTACCTTTTAAAATAACAGAAGTTAATTTAACACTCATACAAATTCAGAGAACACCATTGTACGCAGCTGCAAAGGATAAAAGACACACATACATTTCCCCAGCTCCATGGTCAATCAGGTTCATTTCATCAACAGTCTATAGCCAGTCTATAGCCTATATTTTTCCATTCTCAGTACAAACACAGCACAACGTTTTCAGAGCATGAGAAGCAGCCAGTTAGAAAAGAATGAGAAACTTGAAGTGATCACTTGATCCTCATAAATGCTGCTAAAGCTGATTTCAGAAGTGGGCCTTTGTCTTCCTAATCCCAGTAATTCCTTTAATTGAAACTGCAGAAGTTGTCTTTTTCAGCCAGGAAATGCTAGTTCTTCAGTCTTAAAGTGACTAAAAGGGTTTTTTTCTCAGCCTAGAAGGTATGTAGGATTTGCACAAAACACACTAGCTGAAGGACCAAGAAAAAACAATGATTGAACAAAAACTTAAATTAAAATGTCAGACACTTCATTTTCACATATTGAAAAGCAGATGTAATACCATGAAGTCTGTAAGAATGGGGAAGAAAAAAAATCAAAAAAGGCAGGGATTTCTCCTTCCTCATTATTTTCCAGGGACTTAAACTAAAAAACTAGTGGTGATGAGTTGTTATGAAGAAGTGAAGAGGAATTATGCCTAACAGTGGTGTTCCAGTTACAAGAAGAGAAGAGAACGATTAGGAGTCACAGTTTCCGAGTTCTGTTTTATGCTCAGTTAGTGACTTTGAATAAAACACTTGGCGCCTGGTTCAAGAGCATATGGGGCCACTGAAGGACATCCTTAATGTCAGTGGGACTTCCACATGGGATCCTGAATCATTCTAGGGCCAGATTAAGCAATGCAAGAACCATCATAAATCTGATGGTTTGCAAACAGCATCTAAATGTTAAAAAAAAAAAAAAAAAAAAAAAATTAAATTCACCACTGTCAGATAAAACCCAATTAAGTCCAACAGCAGGAGTACTTATTATTTATGATTTCCAAAGAAACTTAGACCATGGTGTTATACACTTTCCTAGCAAAGAATGTCACTTTATCCTGGAGCAGCAGCTGGAGAACAACAAAGGGTGCACGGCCTATGTGTCAGGATACCAGTCAAAGGACAACTGTAAGACAGAGATTCTTTAAAAGATATTCGGAGTGGTATCTTTAAGAGATGGTTCTCTGAAAAAGAAAGGGTTCTCTAAAGAGTCTTTCCAATTATTTCTGCATCCCAAAAATAGCTGGGAAGAGACCTGAAGGATGAGAGCTGGCAGACTTCCACTTGTAAGAATCCAGGCCACAATCCACCTGCTTTAGGATATTTGATCACGATCTAATTGCAGCCTGGTGCTTGTAGGGCCCAGCTGATGATACCCAACAGACTGTATTTGTTTTACATGAAGAAATTAATTAAGCCTTCAAAGACAGAGAAGTCAATGGATGTCCATGGTAATGAGTGTACCAGTGCCACTTTAAAAAAGACTTTTGAAAGAGAAGTCAGAAAAAAATGAAAATACACTTGCTTTCATCCACAAAAACAGAAGGAGAGACAGATTGCAGATGCTAAAGAAATTACAATAATACCAATACATTACACCAGAAGTACCCTGTTATCAGCTGTATATCTAAAAAAGATGATTTACAGGTTTCAGTAGCACTACTCTAGATTTCAGCTTGTATAACAGATTAGAATATGGCCTACTGCCATTAAATTGCACAAAGCAATACTCAATTACTTTTTTGCAAGCAGAAATACAGTGCCAATAAAATGTTTCTTCCAATGTGCATCACTGTAAAGGGAAGTATTTTTTATAAGGAAAATTTTAGAAAGTTCAGCAAGCACAATAAAGTGAGCCCAACTCTAAGAACAGAAAAGTCAAGGCATCAAAGTGAGGATGAGAAAAGGAAATGGTAATTACTACTTTATCTCTAACTACAAAATTAACAGAGATCACAAGAATGTAACTCATATAGCCCTTATGAAAACATATTCCACTATTTATGCTCAGGCATTTTCACTGTGGCCTCTTCTTGCTCAGTTTTCTATTAACTGGAGTAGACACAGCTGGTGGTCATGGCAGTTGGGTGAACACAAGTAATTGCCCCTTTCCAGTCTTGGGGGCACCAACACTTAAAGTAAACGTTCAAATAATTATCAGTGCTTTTCCATTCCTATGTACTGTGATAAGAACTTAAGTATGTTACAAAGTTGTTACTAAAAGCAATGATTATTTCAGCTGTTACACAAACGTATTAAACTAACACTATCCTCACCTCATAGCTACTGTATGAGAATACACACAAACTCTGGCAGGCATGACACATCAAGCACAATCAGATCACCCCCTTAGGCTTCCCTTACATATAAATATTTTTTTTTAAGTCAGCAGTGGCTAAAAAAAAGGAAGGCAAATGTCTGCAACTTGAAAATGGACAGTATTATGCGTATTGATCTAGTGGCATTGAGACTTGTCAAAAATGGCTTTATGCAACAGGAGACTCGCAGTACATGGGCGACTTCAAGCAGAGGCACTTTTGTCTACATCTAGAGGTGTGAATTTATCCACATGAGAATTTACTGAGCATGCCTAACTACTCTGCTGACTACCACTGAAGACATGTTTGAGCTTTTTTTTTCCCCATTAAGACCTTTGTCTTATTTCACAGGAGCCTAAAACTTCCCATTTCTTTCAGGTTTGGATCACTTCAACACAACGTGCACTGTCTAATCAGAAAGCTACTCACTTGTACTTGTGCACAGCCTCCTCTTGTATGAGGAAACTCTTAGAGTATTTGCTCTTTAATCTCACATCTAAAGAGGAAAGAGTCCATCTCCTATCACCAATGCCCTGCAACATCTAGAACTAGGATCAACATAAGAATTACCAAAGGGCAAAATTCAACCAGGATAACCAAAATTTTCTCTAATGAATTTACAGACTTCTACAGCTTTTACTTCTATGAAAAAATGTTTAAATGCTTCACCTAATCCAATACTAATGAAACTAGGGGAACAGTGAAGAAGCCCCAACAGAATACATTCTTCTCTTTTTTTCCGGACTCAAAATACACAATTTTTGTGACTTTTGTTGGCAAGATAATCAGCTGAACGCTTGAGACTTGAAAACAACTTGGTGACACCCCTTGACGAGGAAGGAATTGGGCACAAGAAACTCATCCTACCCACTGAGAATTACTGATAACACACCTTAAATTTTTTTTTTTCTTCAGATGAAAATAGTTTAACCTAGCCACAATTAAAGCAGAAAAACCTAAAAAGCACAAATCCTTTGGTTACTCTTTTTTTTAAAAGAACAGGGAGGAAAAGCAGAAGAGTAATAACTATATACACTTCAAAAGATATTACATGTTGATGTCTACCCCATTAGCTACCTCTGATTTTTAATTTTTATTTTAGATACATTAATATTTTTCCTTTCCTGCAGAACAGGGAGGACTGTGAAGTGACAAGACTTGTTTTAACATCTTGAATAAGTGAACTTAACTGCATCAATAAGGTCAAGATATAGGTCACTAGCAACATCATTTTCACTAGGCTGGCAATAAGTTCTCAGATTTGACATACGACTTCTCTGTCACAAGATGTTAATTATTCCCACTGAGGTAATATGCAGGCCAACATAGAGAAGTGCATATTCTCTTTTGATTTATTAGAAACTGTATTAATTTACAAGAATAAACACAGAACTCATTAATTTCAAATAATGCAATTTAACTACACTGAATTACACCTGTTCCTTAGCTCTACCACAGAACAAAAAGACATCAGGTATAATAAAAACCTGAAAAGGATTAAAATATTGAGTCAGGCTGGGGACTACTGCCTCTTTTTATTTAATGCATGCATTGTCTATTACGAGCAATTTTCTGAAGGCTATTGCTCTTGCATAATATGCTGTATGAACATGCAGAGGGTGGGGTCCCAACAGCCCCATTCTTTTAATTCACTGAAGTGGAAACAGTCAAGAACAAATGGAAAGCAGAGATCAATTGCTCCCACTGGTGATGTCACCAATTATGAATTCCGTGGAATTAAAATGAATTTACCATCTTGGCTGTGTTATTATGGTTACATTGTGTAACATTATGAAAAGCACATTCATCTCATATATAAAATTAGCTGAAATAAATGTATAATTTTTCTCCTTTTGAAATACAGTATACAGTAATGATACTTGATCTGTTCCAGCAAGATGTCTCAGGCTCACTTTTTAACAAGTAACAAAACAGCTGTCAGCAGTATCAGGAAGCAAATTCAGGAAAAAAGGTAAAATTCATTTAACCACACATCAGCAACATCTGGAGCAATCTTGGAGAGCCACCAAGGAATCTGACAACCCCATTCTTCCACTAGTCTACTTCCAAAGGTGAACTGCCTTGCTTTCAAAGGTGTAGATTCCAATATACAGTGATAAAAGAAGAGACATAAATTTGGTCTTCAACTTCAAAAGCAAGCTACATAACTCACTGTTATAAGTATCGAATAAGCAACACCATCCTACAGAGAGTAAGCATCCAAATAGGAAAAGCAAACATTTTCTTATTCTTTTCCAACAATATTCATCACCCAGTGTTTCATAGTAACAACCAGATCATGAGTGACTGCAGCTGAGGGCTAGACACATGGCAATCTCCACTGTGTAATATGGCCTTACAAGCTTGGGGTAAGGAGTAATCTTTTTAAACACTCCAAGGAAATTCAGCAATACTTATTCACCACAGCTTCTAGACAACTCCAAAGCAATTTTTTCTTGTGGATTTGTGAAAAGAAAAGCACTGCTTATAGACAACTGACTCTCCAAATTTGCCAAGTTTGTGTTTGGAAATGAAAGAGAGATGAAGTAAATGCTTAACTGGTCTTAATAAAATTTGGGAATGGAAGTGAAAAAGCATGTGTCTTTTTTTCAAGGTAGACTAAAAAAAAAAATAAAAGGCTTACTTGCATCACTAGCTCCTAGCAGGTAAATGAGTACTATGGCACACAGCAAGCAGTTCAAGTCACAAGGGCCTCTCTTACATTATGTTGATACCAGGCACATACTAAACTTAAGGAACAGCATTGCAAAAGGAAGAGAAACCAGGAGAGACAAAAGGAAGAAATAAAAGCTCTACAAAACTTTAGATTCAGCCAAAAATACAAACTCCTAATAGCAGGGGAGAAGGAAGGAAATTTCAACAAATCCGAAGGAAGGAGCTTTTACAGAGTGGAAAGAGGTTGCAAATAGCATGACATTGGAGAGGAAACCTGCATGATCAGGACAACACTGCACAGTGACACTTTGCACAGCCTGGACAGCAAAGCCAAGCACATCAGATTCAGTTAGAAAATCAGCCTTTTTACAGTCTACTAAGACAGCACTGATCCACCTCACTTAAATGGAAATGACTGTACTATCTAATGAAGTATGAGTGTTCAGAAAAATAACTTCAGATATACTAAATTCATTGATGGGCATCTAGCAGCATTGGACACCTGCTTCCCATAATGGCATTTCATTCTAACAGACAAAGGACAGATAATATCCCTCAAATACAGTTACAGGTAATATTTTAGAAAAAATAAAAAAAACAGGTGAGCCACAAAAAGGAATGCTTCAGGCACTTTCAATCATTTTTCAGTAGTTCTGGTTAACTGGGAATGTCGTAGTTGACTGGAACTTAGCAAATGTACTGTCCATCTATAAGAAGAATTTGAAGGAAGATCCAGGCAACTACAGGTCTGTCAGCCCGACCTTAGTGTGAGGGGAAGGTCTCGGAGCAGATGATCGTGAGTGCCATCACACAGCACATGCAGGACACCAGGCTAGCAAGCCCAGTCAGCTTGGATTTATGAAAGGCAGGTGCTGCCTGACCAACCTGATCTCCTCCTATGACAGGGTGACCCACTTGGAGGATGAGAGAAATGCTGAGGACTTAAGTAAAGCCTTTTACACTGTCTCCCACAGCTTTCTCCTGGAGAAGCTGGCAGCCCATGGCTTGGACAGCTGCACTGTTTGCTGGGTAAAATTCGTCTGGATGGCCAGGCCCAGAGTAGGATGGTGAATGGTGTCACATCCAGCTGGTGGCCAGTCACCAGCGGTGACCCCCCAGAGCTCAGTTTTGGGGTCAGTCTTGCTTAACATCTTTATTGATGACCTGGATAAGGGGATCGGGTACACCCTCAGTTAGTCTGCAGATGACACCAAGCTGGGCAGGAATGTTGATCTGCAGAAGAGCAGGGGGATCTGGACAAGCTGAATAGATAGGCCAAGGCCAATTGTATGAGGTTCAACAAGGCAAAGTTCTCTGTCCTGCCCTTGTGTCACAACAACCACCCTACAGTGCTACAGGCTGGGGGCAGAGTGGCTGGGAAGTGCCTCAGTGGAAAAGGACCTGAGAGTGCTGGTCAAGAGCAGCTGAACTTGAGCCATTGTGTGCCCAGGTGGCCAAGAAGGCCAACGGCATCCTGGCCCATATCAAAAATAGTGTGGCCAGCAGGACCAGGGCAGTGATTTTCCTCCTGTACTTGGCGCTGGTGAGGCCACATCTTGAATCCTGTGTCCAGTTCTGGGCCCCTCACTGTAAGATACTGAGATGCTGGAGGGTGTCCAGAGAAGAATAAAAAAGCTGGGGAAGGGTCTGGAGCACAAGATTTATGAGAAGCAGCTGAGGGAACTGGAGTTTAGCCTAGAGAGGAGGCAACTCAGGGGAGACCTTCTTGTTCTCTAAAACTGCCTGAAAGGAGGCCATAGCAAGAATAGGGTTGGTCTGCTCTCACAGGTAGCAAGTGACAGGTCAAGAGGACATGGCCTCAAGTTGCACCAGGGGCAGTTTAGATTGGATATTAGGAAAAACTCCTTCACTAAGAGGATGTTTAAGCATTTGAACAGGTTGCCCATGGAAGTGGTTGAATAACCACCCCTGAAGGTATTTTAAAAATGTGTAAATGTGGCACTCAGGAACACTTGTAGTGATGGACTGCACAGTGTTAGAGTAATGGTTGAACTCGGTCTTAGAGATCTTTTCCAACCTTAATGTTTCTATGATCATGCCTATCTAAATGGTCTGTATGTCTGTTTGGACTCTCACTCCACAATTAAAAGACAAAAGACTCCCATGAAAAGGCTATTTTGCAAGACTAAGGTTCTCCTTTCAAATTTTATTCTTATTATTTATATTGCTGTAAGAATCAAGAATCAGACTCTATCACATTGAATGCATTATGGGACAGCCTTCTAGCCCAGAGATAAAAATCTTAATACAGCAAATTACACAGAGTGGAAAGAAATGGTGATGAAATATATGCCAAGAGACAAAATCACTTGTCCAGGGTGCAAATTGAAAGAACCACCAGGAAAACAATTGTACTTGTCTATGCTTCCTTCTGTTCCTAATCTGAAATCAGGAATATGTCTGAATAAATACAAAACTGTGCAAGGAAATTATGTGCACTTTTTCTAATCCAGGTCAGTCATACTGCTAATAATAATAACACTCTTAAGGAGCAGAATTGTCTGTGGAGGACAAATGTGAACTGCCCTCTCCTGGACAAAACTGGAACACTCAAGTATCTCATTACCCTGATTTCACACCTGCAACACACCAGAAAACAAAACACTACTTTGAGCCCCTGGAAATTCTTTGAGGATGGACACTGAATTCTCTGACCAGAACCCAAAACTACAGGTGTCCCTGTGAAATCCAGTGTAAGGGTTCATTCTCTCTCTAATCTGATCCAAGACACTGTAAGGCAATACCCATCTGCTCATGGTAATACATAATAATGGCTTTTGAGCTATAAACTTCAAGTGACGGACTATCACAGATCCAAGACTTACTGAAGCTTGAAAGAGCAGTAACACACAGCCCCCCCAATACAAACACCAACCAACCACACTCACTGCTGTCACTTCTAGCAAACTGGAGAGAAAAGGGGTCTGGGAAAAACCCTGCTAACAGAACACTCAGCTTCCCTTTGTCTTCCCTGTAGCAGTGTTGTACAAGAAAACCAAGGTGACTATGCAGAGGATATTCAGAAACATCCTGCAACAAGGCCAAATCCAGCAAGCTGCTGAGTAAGTACCTCCCACAAGGTGCTGAGTGCCCCAACTCCTGCTTCAAGTTATATCGCGGAAGCCTTGACACATTCGGACGCATGGAGGACACCCATTATTTTAGCCATTTGAAAGGAAGCCTGATTGATATAAGACACCCACAGGGGCAGTAGAAGATGGCTTCAGTCTGCACAGTGACATAGGAAGGTCAGAGAGAGAGGTAGGGGGACTACACTATGTCAGATTTAAAAAATAAATACCCCCCTCCCCCTAGCAGAGCTTTGGAAATGACCTACATATCATTCTGTCAAATAGTTTCAGTGGTGATGCAGATCAACCTAATAGTAGTGGCAGCAGCCCTGACTGGGACAGGGCAGTGGGGGGATGCAAATGTGCAACAGAGAGAGTTTGCTTTTCCCTGTATGCAGGTCTGGAGCTCTCAGCAGCAAAGTGTTGTACTTGGGACACAATAACAGCTTTCTTTTTGCTACATTTTAAAAACATTAAGTAGCTTCCATCAATTAAGAAGTTTTTAAAACACACAAATCCCCTATTAAACCCTATTAGCAGTGCATAGTTTACTAGATGTACAGAATGAAAGAAGCATTGCCTTCTACTAGTTAGTAAATATACCTAAAGATAAATTTTTTGCTTTGGTTTAAGAGGCTGAGGACGAGTAAATTACAGAAACAATCCTATAATATACATTTTCTGCCTAGAAAACCTAGTTTCAGAGTCCGTATTTCTAGAAATGTAAGTACTGAAACTGCACTTTAGTTGTCAGTAAATTCATTATCACATTAACTAGGTCTAAATTATTAAACCTTAATGATGTAGGTTCTCAAAATGTGTTGGGCTTTATTTTCCCACACAGAATCAATGTTAAACATTAGCAGTATAAATTAAGTAATACTTTACTGTGGCATGCTGCTGCTTTGAATTGAGTTACCCCAGGAAGATGTATATTCATGGCTACAGGCTCTCTTTGGCCTCCTAGAGAGGATGATATAGTTTATTGTAACAAATGAGCAGTCGACCTGTAATGACTTAAATGATGTATACATTTTTGCCAATGAAAATGCACCAGTGAGGACCTTTCTGCTTAAGGGAATGAGAAGAAAACAGGAGCACGTACTATAAACATAATTTCCATGAAAGCCTGGGGGGGCATCTCCCTTTACACAGTTTAGAAGCATGGCGCATATCACAAAACATTTTAGGATAGTTAAATTAATAGAATATAGACTCAGGCAAATTTGGGAAGGATAATTTTTTAAAAAGACTATTTCAGCTTTAACCCCGTGCTGCTTTTTTTTTCTTGGCGTTCAATCTGAACTGTGCAAAAGACAGTTAGGAGACTATACAGTTATCATCTTGACACAATTTATGGGTCCTTAAATGAAGAAACTATTTATATTGTGAAGTCATCGTAACTATTGTCACATATTATTGCTGGGCTTCAATTTCTTTTCTTGCTATTTCTTTTACACACCCAAAGGGCCTAAAAATTGCAACATGTAGTTTATCTGATAGTCAAAACGTTATAGTGGTGCACTCTTTGCAGTGATATTTGAAATAGAGAGAGCAAAGTAAATATACATCTTGTATTGCTTTTCCAGGATGCCTAAAATCAGGCTGGATAGCCGTGGATGCCAGCTTGTCAAAATCCATCAGCAACTATCACCAACACACACTAACAGGTTGAGAAGAACAAATTAAAGACTGATAATCCAGGCCACTTGCTACAGATCCCTTGACTAAACTGCAGTACCCAAAGACTATCTCACCTCATTTAGAAGTGTAAGATGAATGCTGCATCTGCCCAGATACAGAATCAGAGACTACTGAACTGCAAAAAGGTACATGATAAACTGAGAGGTGACAGACTGTAGTCAGCATAACAGAGAGCTGCTTTGTCCTCCATTGTTTGAAATATCAGGAGGTAAAAGAAATATTTCCTCTAACTATCACGAAGTATGAAAGACAAGTTACCAGAGACAGATGACAGAAACTTACACCTGACCCCGGAAATAAAGAGAGAAAGGAGGAGACAAACTTACTAACGTTAGCAGTGTGGTGCAGTCCCATGAGTGGGACATGGAGATCCAGATGTGTCCTGCCTCTGACAATATCCAAGTGATCCAACATTCTCTCACATTTCAGTAATAATTACACAATGACTTTTCAACAAAATCTTGCTAAGCAAGACCTCTCAGTACTGAAAAGGCAGCTTATCTCATACATACCAGTCAGGGTGAAGAATAAATAGATACACAGGGCAAGTTCCATCCCCATTCAATTAGAGGACAGAACTGCCAATGCCAGTTGGACCAGCTGGAACATAAAGATGATCACAACACTACTGTACATGGTGGCATATGATGCTCTTTTTTCCTGCTGGGACTGTGTATGTGATGGACCTTTGTATATGAGACTGCTATTCTGAACTGCACTCAAGTAGGTCAACAGAAGATTTGCATCCCAGCCTTCCCAGGAGAGCAATACGCTGTCAACATAATGCAACAAGTTAGACAATCACAAAGAAGTTTAAGTCAAAACAACCACATACTCCACAAACAAAACTAACAAAACCCCCCAAAATCCACAAACGAACAAAAGAAAACAAAAAAACCCAAACCAAAAACCACCAAAAAACCCCAACCAAACCAAAAAAATCCAACCTAAAATCCAGGAAGCTCTGGGAAGGCAAAAGGAAGATAAGCTTCATTTTCAGCTACTACCTAAACCATTTTTACCTCTACTGCAAAAACTTGCAGTCACATTCACATATTCTGAAATTACTTACAGTTAGCCAATATTTCACAAATGTGAATCACTGCCTTGAGTCATTTCACACCTGGATTCCCTTTTTCCAACCATTGTCAAATCCACAAATGACCCATATTTAGAAGTAGGAATATGAGACACAACCTTAGCTATCATCCATATTACATAGTAGATAACACATTAAAAAGAAAAAAAAAATACAACCAAAGAAACAATTATCCAAGAAAAGCTATTATGTTACTGGTGAGTTTAGCAAAATTTCAGATTCACCTTTTCTATCTACCAGGTGCCTTTTGACTAGAGATGCATTTTCACACATTTTATTGGTCTAAAGGCAAGCAAATTCTAGAAAGTTAACAGTAAAACAGACTAGTTTCAACAGTCTTATCCTGCCTGCAATAAAAGATTATGTTTTATGGTATCCCCAGCTGCCTTCTAAGGACTCAGATTTATGAGTCTTTTTTGAAAAATTAGATTAGGTAGGGATGCTGGGTTATGGGAAGAGGGGCATTGGCTCTCGAAACAAAGATATCCACAAACATCTCAGCCTGGTAGAGTGCTAAACATTGCTGGTATACATCAAGTATGCCCAGAAATGCTTCTACAATACTGTCTGGTTACATCTGCACCTTTGCTACAGTATCATGTAAAAATTACCATGTAATAGTTTCTGTTTGAGATGAGGACTTTCTTATTCACATATCATTAGTTTGAGTCAAAGGCTCCTTTCAGTAACACTTGTCCTAAAGAAATCGGCTTAACAGAATTATGAATCAATCTACTTCTACATTAAAATGCTTATTCAAAAAGAAAAGAAAATTGTATAGTGCTTTAAGAGTCTTCAACTAACAACTAATGCATGTTGTATTAAAATTATACTGTTTGAGCTGCAGAAAACTACCATAGTAATAATGGTGGCCAGACACAAAATAGAACTAAACCTAGATTTCCATTTAAATAGTATGCTTACAATTGGAATTATTTGTATTTATGTATTTCCTCTTGGGTTTCATTCATGACACAGGGGATCTTTAGCTCCTGTAACCCTATTGCAGCATTTTTATACAACGACAATTCAGGCACAGACTATAGTTTAGAGAACATTTCTACCCCATGGGAATGAGTTTTCCACTCATGTAACTTTAAGGACATAGAGTGCTATTGCCTGCAAAGTAGTAATAAAGCCCTTCCTTGACTCATTTGGTTCAACCACAGCTCTCAAGTCTATCTGTTCCACTTGTTTAGTAAACTCACAAAATGCAGCAAATTGCTTCCCTTCTCCTTCTATCTGAATACTGCTCAGAGGACCACAGAAAAGGGTCTGTTTCCAGTTTCATATTAAAACTGCTCCATCAGTGCCAGCACCATGACCAGTAATGGCAGAATTAGGCTGGGCATCTCTTGAGTATTTTTAGGTACCATGGCAACACAACAACAGTAGGCCTGGGTTTGAAGGTGTAATAACCATCTATTTACACAACCTCTAGTAAACAACAGCTTTGTGCTTCCTGTAAAAAGGAAATTAACCTAAAGAATGAAAAAGGGATTTAATCTATTTCTAAAGAACAGCAAAGGCTCCAAAGTTCCCTCATGATGACATTGCATCTGGACAGAGAATGCACATGTGCACCATAGAGAGTGATAAATTCAGAGTAACAAAAATAAAACACGCCAGATACTAGGCCATCAAACTCTAAAACTATCATCATTCCCATACTACATATTCCAGAGAAATTAAACAGTATGTCCAAATTTAAAGAATTTACATGTAACAATACTCTTTACTTCTGTAATGGCCATCTCTTGAGCATACTGCCAGGATCCTGCTACATACAAACAAAACCAGAAAGAGTGTATTGCCACCAACCAATTGACCAGTTGAGAGGGGGCCTTATTAATGTATATGAATAGCTGAATGGAGGGTGTCAAGAGGATGGATTCAGGCTCTTTTCAGTGATGCCAGGCAATAGGACAAGAAGCAACGGGCAGAAACGGATGCACAGGAAGTTCCACCTGAACGTGGGGAAGAATTTCTTCCGCGTGCTGGAACAGGTTGCCCAGAGAGTGTGTGGAGTCTCACTCACTGGAGATATTCAAGAACTATCTGGATGCAATCCTGTGCCTTATGATCTAGGATGACCCTGCTGAGGCAAGGAGGTGGGACCAGATTTACGCACTGTGGTTCCTTCCAACCTGGCCCATTCTGTGATGCAGTGACCACATTAAAGTTAATACATATCTCTGAAAAGCGTGGTACCTCAGAAAGAGGTACTTCAGAACATGAGGGGGACCACAGTAAGAGGCTACAGTCACTGCACACCAACCAGACCCCCAACGGGCATCCCAGAGAATCAGATAGTGAGAAAAACAGTGAGATGTCCAAGACACTACAAAGTGTAGGAGTTGCATTTGGCTGACTCAGTTCTTACACTGCTCCCACTCTGGATTAATTCATTGTACACACAGAAGCTGAACTGCTGCAATGCAGTTGTAAGTGAGAGCAGTGTAACACCCAAGCATACAGAAGGCCTCAGCCGAACACAGGGAGGTGCAGAAAGCTGAGCATTTTCAACTGGGAAACAAATGACATTATGCACCAGACAAACAGACATAGGAATGCCAAACACCCAAACCTGTTTGTCATTGCGTCATTACATTACACTGGATTTCATTGTTCCCACTTTCAACTGTCCGAGATCAGCCATTTACAGAAATTATGTTATTAAATTTAACCATGTCAGCCTTATTTAAAATGAGAAACTTTAATGTTTGGCGCAACACCATCTATCTGCTTTTGTTTAACAGAAATTTCTTTATGTGGCTAGAGGATAAATCCCATATCTTAACATAAGATGGAGAAAGCATAAACCTATTAACATAGTCATAACTATTGGTTCCTACTCTGAAACATACAATTACATCCAAGGTGCAGTGCTAAACTCTAGCAGGTTCTTTTAGGTTACTCCCAGCCAAGCAGAATTTCTTTAGGGACCTTTTCAAAGATCAGCTCTTCTGAACACAAAATGAAATTATGTTGCATGTTTTGGCTATTTGCAGCAGCACCTTTACATTATGTATGGTTCTTGATTGCTCTTAGTGTGAGCAAATTGCAGAGCACACTATTAGGGATTTTCACTTTATGCGAAGAATGGGAATTTATTGCTGGTTTTATGCTAACACATTGGTGTTCTGAGTATTTATAACATATTGTTGCATTTGTTATTAATAGAGCAGAGTACTGCAAAGGGATTAAGAATCGATAAAACACTCTTACATCTGCATTTATAGTATTTAAAAACAAGACAGTACATGCATAGTCCACAGGGTTTACTCAGGGAGATGTGTTTCCTGAGCAATTTCTTCATTCTGCCTTGGGCAGGAAGCAGGTCACGTGTGTAGATAAAGGGTATCATTGGAGCGAGATGGTGAAAATAAAAGAAATTTAGAAGCAATATAATCTACAGGTTGAAAAATGCTAAACCTAGAAATTCTGTCCCACATCATTTATATGCTATGGTGCAATTTTTAAGAGCATTTGACTGCCGAAAGATGATGCGTCATGCAATTCCCATAGGGGTCTCAATCTCAATCACTTTGAGCTTCTCTCTGCTCACAAAACTAAAGTAGCTACACCACAAACTGAAGCCACAAGTAGTTTGACAACCTCTGAGAGACAATAATATTTCAAGCAGGTCTAATACAAGACCTGAGTGGGTGCAGAACCTACACAGCCTGCAAAGGTTGCATAGATATGTGAGTGTTTAAGTAGAGAGAGTGACGTTCAAACACACTACTCTGTCTAGCTCTGAATTTTCCCAATTTCCACACCAAACTTCCCTTTTGTCACCCGCAGGGATCTTCTTATACCTGTGTTCCACCTATTCTGATAAACCCAGATTTGGTCTTTTCTGAGGCTTGTGGGTACCAGGAACTCCACACCCTCACCACTTCAGAGACTCCTGCCTGCACTTCCTGTTGGACTGTCCATCATCGTGTTTCCTACCAAAGGGCCACACATTCCTCCTGTATGCAGCATTCACATCCAGTCTTTCTATGCTTCGGCAAGGCAAAGCAGACACAAGTCAGCAGGATGTATTCCATGCCTTTTGCAGGTTTCCAACTCCTATTGGGAAAGCACCTCAACAAACCTGAGCAACATGGAAGTGGCAGAATCTGCCAAAGAACTGTTCACAAGTTTGCATGCCAGCACCCACCAGGGAGTATAAGGGATTTTTGCATATTTTGCCTAAAGGCAAAAAAGGGTGAAGGTGGGTTAAAGAAAAGGCAGATCAGTCTGCCTCTACCCAAGTAACAAAGTAGTCTGCTGAAATGCCCCTGCAGTTGTGTCTGGTTACTCCCTCAAGACTCAACTTCTTACTCCTCACAAAATCTTATTTCCAGATTCAGCTCTCCCACTTCTCTAATTCCTTGCAAAAGACACTTTCCGACACCTCTATCCTTATTCACACTTTCTACCTATCTTGCAATGTTTCAGTCTCCTTGGCTCTATTTCTAAAAGAGGAACATTAACATGTTTTATTTCAGACGCACAGGTAATTTTAAACCTCATGCAGCTTCTAGAGTAAACCTTGCCTAAGGACTTCAGTCAGTCTGCAGGAACTGGTGATGCAAATAATAAAATTATTTACTGGGAACTAGCAAAAGGAGAAGCAAATGGTACCAAGAAAGCACACTTGTTCCTAACTGGCGGTACAGGCCCTAATTTATGTGCCTTTAGCTGCAAAGGTGTTCGCAGAAATCAACAGCTCTGGACCCAACAACCTGGAATATGGCTATATCATAATAATCAGAGGACAAAAACTTCAGTTCCTTCAGTTAGAGAAATTCGTATTTGTGGGTGTGGCAGCAAACAGAGTATATATTACAGTGAAGTCCTTGAGCGACGTTTCCCTTAGTGCCTTTTTTGGGCACAGAAATGTATCACTTCCTGCAGGTGCCAGATTGGTTTCAAGCATTTGTGGATGGGAACGCTAAACTATGTAGATAAATTTCAAAAGACGAATGAGCATCTGCACTCCAATATAATTTATATGCAATAATACATGTTATTTATACACTCTGAAGGCTCTGCAAGCCAAAACATCATCATTTTGTCTATTTTCTGAATGTATAAATAAGAGATAGGATTGTAGAGAAATTATATTGGAGAGCAAAGGCTCATTTATCTTTTTAAATTTACTTGCATACCCTTTACACTAGGAAAAATAATACCATCCACAATTTACAGACAAATAAAATCAGTCAGATGAAAGGCTATATAAAGTGTTATGGTAACATGTTCAAATTAGATAAATTCAGCCTTTTGTAAATTTATTAATCCCCACTATAAACTAAACCCAGTTTTAACCCTACATATGTAGAAAACATGATGCGAACGCAGGTCAAGTGACTTGAAAATGAAGAACAACTCTTGCAAGGGGGGCCAAATATTTCTTTCACTTACACCAAGATAACAGCCAGAAGCTGGAAGTTATTGTTCTAGTTTTGCACAGATTGAAGTTACAGCATAATCTGCTCTAAGGAAAGAAACACTTGCTCAAGCTTTAACTGTCTCTAGACTCTAGCATGTGTAAATTGAAATACCTTTCCTAACACCATAGCTCATCTTCACTATGCATGACTAAGTCCTGCACAAAAAGAACCCACATAATATACTTATTTATTACCTGCAATTACAAATTCACCCCTATGTCAACCGATTAAAATTAACATCCTTCAGTTACAGCATTTGGAAGAAAATATTTTGAAAATATTTTCCCAGTCTTTGAAATATCGACTTGCATTTTTCTTTAGAAAAATAAATCCAACGTTAGAAGGTCAGATCCCTCTGTCCTCCTCATAACCACATAACGCCTCTTTCTTTTCATACAACCTAGTCTTTCAGTGCATCACCCACTATGGTTTCTGTTTCATGTCCTGGGAAAACCCATAGTTTTAATGACTCAGATGGGGTTACTGTTTTCTTGTAGGAGAGTTCAGACTCTGTGACAAAAACCACCAGGGCACGCATGTTGTCAGAAAACGTAATCCAAACCCACTGAGCTTAAAGGAGACATTTCGGTTTAGATATCAACAATTAAGTCAATAGTTATGCTCATTCTCCCCTAATTGCTCTCTCCTTACATTTTTTTAACCTTTGCTTTATCACACCTGAACTTAATAGCACCTTTAATGCAGAAAGAGCACTGGGATTTCTTACTTTCCTAAGACAGGTGCTAAACTATTTGAAACTGAAAAATACACCAAATCCCACGTGAAAATGATAGGGTTTAGAGCACTTTTCTCCTTACAAATTAGAAAAGGAGAAATCACCCTGGTGAAACAATGAAATCAAAGAACACTGCAGTCCTTCCTAACCAGGATTCTTCTTGTTTTTTCCACCATACAGACATACCAAACTTCTTCACAAAGCAAAGAATCAGAGAAGGATAAATCAAAAGACTCAAAATTTCCTTAGATAGTCTGGAAAAACCCTTTTTCAACAGAGACAACTCTGAAGGAATCAAAGCTAGAATGTAGGTTTCCTATTTCTCCAGTCACAAATATAATTGCTGTTTATACTTTCTCCCATGTGATGCAGTTCTTTAGATACCAGTTCTGGTATGATCTGGTTAAAACCAGTACAGGGTGTTAAACTTCTGCTGCAAACTGCACAAATAAATAAGTGGCGTTTAAGTGCACTGGGGGATGAAAGCTTTATAGATCCAGAAACATTTTTCATGTGCTCAGTTTTGCACAATATTCCTGCTTAAATCCTTATGGCAACATCACATGTAGCCACAGTCAGGGAGCTCCCAGTCCACCAGTCTATTCCTGTATTTTTTTTGCCTCTACGCACATTCCTAGTACCAAATAGCAGAACTAAAGCTTGATAAAATGACACCAGAAGATAAAGCATTTCTTAAAATATAAACAGCCAGAAGCAAATGTAATCACACTATTTCTATACTTATGTTTGGAAGGTAGTACATAAATAAGGAATACCTCATTTAAACCACTGAATTGAGTTTGATATCCAGGTCTGGGTAAGCCGACTTTTGATGGTGACTTTTTTTTCAACACAGTAAGAGAACATCTATATGTTCAAAAATAGTATTTAAGATGTTTTATTTGCACCAGTAAATTAGGAAAAAAAAATTTAAATGCATCTGAATTAGCTATCACCAGAGCAGATTTAACTCTTAAATATGTCAGCTTGGAAAAAAAAAAAAAAAATGCCCATTCATGTATGCTGTCCTTTCCAGGCTGAAAGAGGGAAAGGAACTGCCAGCAGACAGGAGATTTTCACTGGTACAAATGCATTATCCAGAGTTTCTTAGCTAGAGCCCATTCAAGCCATGTACCATGAAAATAGCTTTTTCCTCACCCTGAACAAGAAAGCACTTCTTTATATTAGATGTTAACCTAAGTCAAATAATAAAATTTAAAATTTAACTGCTTCTCTGAGTGCTCACAGACATCAGGTGATCTCTTGAACATATCTTTCTAATATATGTCAAGACCATTGCACATTGTCATGACAACCCAATCAGGAATCTGCAGAATGGGACAGCCGAGGCTCCTGCCACCATTCAGATGCCCAAACAAACTGGATGGCACACTCGAGGTAAAGGATGCCAGTCCAGATAGGTTTGATTAGGAACAGAGATGGAAGGAAGAGGAAGTCCTCTTTTAGCACGATGAACATACAGAACAGCTTTTGCACTGATACCTCATGAAAGGGCAGCACAACAGAGGAGCAAAGGTCACACTAACATTTACAGGGGCTGTTTTGTCTAAACTATTCTTTCTTAAATTTGGGAGGAGTGTGTTGGTAGGGATTTTTTTGTCTGTTTGAATTACACATACCCATGAAAGAGAAGAGTTAATGGGAAATGGATATTGTTCCTCTTAGAAATGCATTATTTCCATCCCTGTCAGGAATTCTCTCTATAATTTTGCAATAGCTATGAAAAGATTACTGCCTGCATTTTGGTTAGGGAGCTGAAAGCAGCAGCAAGCAAGACTCCAATCCAGCAAAACCATCTTTTTATTATTGTAGGGATTCCTAGTGTGGGAACAGTAGGAATTTACAGTCAGTATTGACTATCCCCCTAAGTGCTACCATTTAGATAAGTTTGTACTTAAAAAATAATATATGTTGATTGGATCAGTAACTTCTTGTCACTCTACTTCACTCACCCACACATGCCTTATACATCTAATTTCCAAGCCTGGGGAGAAGGCTACAAGCTTAGCATGGAGACACAAGCCCTTTCTCTGGAACGGGGTATGCACAGCTGAGCACTTGCTGTGGTCACCACACCTTCACAATCTTCAGACACTGTTATGAGACAGGTATGTCTGTGGAAAACTAGACTTAAGCTAATCTAAGAACAGCCTTGTTTTAGCAGCATGGAGGCCGATTCAGTCTGTTTTGCAAGCAGGTTTCACATCCAATGCCAAGCTTGGCGCTGCTGCCGTCAGATTACAAACATTTCAGCTGGCTGCTTTGAAATCAGTTCATGCAAGCTCTTCATCAGCAGCTCTCAGGCAGCCCTGCCACCCCAACAGCCACCTCACACCCCACTGCTTTGACAAGTACTTCACTGCTGAGAGGGGACATTGCCCAGGAACTCCTGGGAGCACAGTGAAGGAACGTGCTAATGAAACGACAGCTCAGCCCAATGGGTGTAACATGAAGAGCCACTGAGCCAGCTTCACCCAGGGAAGGTGCAGACAGAGCAGAGAGCAGAAGTGACACTTACACCAATCTATGATACCTCTGTAGGATGCATTATGGCAATCCCAGGTTTCTGTCATCTTGTCATCCCTGCTCCCCACACAGTCAGCCCTTTGCTGGGCTAGAGCATCCCCAGCGCCACAACAGCCTTGCCTGACATCCCCCAAGGCACTGGCACAGCCAATCCCTACTACTCTTTCCTCCCTTACAAGATACAACCCACCTGCAGCCCTCCCTTTGACGATGCTTTCATTTGATTATAAACTCTTTCGGGCAAAGAGGATCTTTTATTATGTGTTGGTACAGTGCCCAGAAAAATGGAGTTCTGATCTCAAGGCACTACTGTAACATAAATAACAATAATTCACTCCTACTAGCCTTCAGTAACTCCAGGAGTTTCACTGGGAGATGGCGAGTCATGCTAACATGCCTTTCTACAGCACAAAAATAAATCAGCATTGCACATTCCAGTATTTTGGGGAGAAGGAGGAAACAGAGAAAATGCAAAATGAATCTAAAACACATTTGATTCTTTAAATCTATAGTAAATCTGAATGATTTACCAGAACATAAAATTCTCACATGCAGAGTCAAGGACTGAATATTCTATTCATGTGCAAGAATCATTTATTCATTTATAATTAGATAAAATGAACTGCAATTTTTTAAGAAAAGAATTTGCATGTGGCAACAGTAATGTATTACAGAAGGGTGGCACTTTGTTACTATCCATTTGTTAGTCAGGACACTGGAGCTGCAATTTAATAGACAAGAAATAAGTACAATAGAGGAAGGGAAAAATTAAATTCCGCGTGATCAGCAAGGTTTCGAACAATCGCTAGCCAACTGAAGTGGGTGCCATATCTATAAGTCATTTTGTTTTATAGGCCATTAGGATCTCCTGAGAGAGGCTGCATGGAGACCGCTGCTTTTTGTTGAAATTAAAATGTCAGAGAAAAAGAAATAGAACAAAACAGGGAATCTGCAATTAATTACAAGGCCATAAAAATTCAATAATCAGGAGGCAGTGCTGCTGTAGGCACAGCGGTATCTGATTCAGGCTAACAGGAATGGAATACATTAATCTTTTCAAATTAGTTTTTTAATCTGACGGGGATATATAGTGACGTGTTCTTTTACTGTTTGAGCAGAGCTGCTGTCTAATATATAATGCTGAGTGTCTGGAATTAGGACATCTATAGCCGTTTTGTGACTACAACATTTTCTCCGCATTTATTCAACCCTATCTGTACACCTGTCCTACAGTCATCAGGCAAAAGATGTTCAAAGTTCATATCCTAGATACAGCTTATGAAAAAAGAATTAAAATACTGGGATTAAGACAAAATAGCAGGTCCCCAAAACAAGCTTGGCTCGAGGCTGCTTAAAATGACAGTCTGCTCTTCAGGATAAATCACTAGGCTTTGAAACCAGCTTCCCATTCCTTGTCTACATTGAGTTCTCCCTTCCCTGCCTCCCCCCACACCCTGCAAAGGTGACTTGCAAAAAGACTGTCATCATGCTGCCATGTTTTGCATCCTTTAGTCCTATAGAGTGAAGCCCTAAGTTTCAGAGATTACAGGACTTTCTTACTTTTCCCACTAGATACCCATGACATCCCTCAGACCTATGCTCCTGGTGAATGCTTCACCAGTCTTCCTAGCAGCCCTTTTAAGGAGCCAAAAGAGCACACCACAGAGTCTCACATGCTATTTTAAACACTCAAGGTGGATGGATGCTTACTGGACACCAGTTATCCAAAGCATGCATTCAGTCTCAGAGATAGAGGAATATAGAAAGATTATTTTACTTCAGTTTTTTTGCAAAAAAAATCCTTTCCAATAGGATTGGCTAGGCTTTACCCCCTAAATCTACTGAAATTACATTCAGGAAATAAAGACTTTCCTATTAAATGAAAACTCAGGAGTTAGGTCCCTCTTTCTCCACCTGCCCAAAGATCTCTTTTTTAAAAAAATTATGTAAAACCCCCCAAAAGCCTACTTCTACACTTTCTCTCGTGATACACTGGCAAAAAGGCACAGAAAATCCTCTTTTTACATTGTTCATAAATCACTTTTCATGTTTTATAAGAAGAGTCTCTTTCTACAGAATCACTCTAACACTGCCCTATTGAAAACAGCAATATGATCATCAAAGCCTACTGGCTCAAAACTTTCCTGTAGGTGGCTAAAATCATTGCCATCCTGTTTGTCCTGGGCATACTCATTTTTCTCCATTTGAGGTCTCAGTCCTGTCAGCACACAAGGAAAAAAAACCTCCCCAGGTGAACATTAAACATCTAAGCTCAGGTTGAATTAAGACTTTACACCTTTGTCTAATTCCATTTTAGTTTACAGATATTATTTTTTTTCCAATCAAATTCCAGTGCACTCACTTGATAAGTTGTTTTTCAATTCTTCACAGTTCCTCAATGTAAAGTAACATCATTTATGCTTTCTTTTTTATTCATTGCTTTTTCCTTCAAGGCAGAATAAATGGGCATGCATGCATTCTTTTCATGAATTCTTCAAAAGGATAAAAAATATGTTCATGTGGATGTAGATGAAAGAAAGGAAGAGGGAGTGAGAGAGCAAGTAAGCAAGGCCTAATACTTTGAAATAGGCTTTGCAGGTCAAAAGAGATAGTAGCTTCATTTAGGAAACACATTCCAAGCATAGGAAAGGGTACAAAAACCTTCCTGCAACAGGCATTCATCATTTTCAATACATCACTTTTCTTTTAAATCATGATGACAGCAGGGCTCTACCTTCTCTGGTTAGTTTATCTAACACATTTTTCCTACAAGTGTATTCCATCATATTTATGCACATAAGCACATCCACATTCAATGACAACAGAGGGTACAAACTTACCTCCACTGAGGTCATCAAATATAATTATAACTGCAGCAAGAATCTCCCCCTAGGCCTCCATAATGAATTGATCTGTCCTAGCTGTCTACTATCCCTCAGTATTTAAAAATGTGCTTTAACAATTTCAATGCAAGATAGCTACATTTTCTCATCATAATCTTCCATTATCAAATTCCTCTCATCAGAATGGGTCCCAAGATGCACTTTTCTGACTACAGAAGCCATGTGTAGTGAGAACGTACCCTTAATGATATTTGAACACAGCACCCATTCCATGTAACATTACCTTAGTCCACAACAACTAGGATGTGTTAGACAAGAGCATTGTACGTGACCAAAATTTCAGGGGAAATTCAGGTAGACATATTTCCCGAGCAGTAGTACAGCCTGCAGTACTGTGGTTCTCATCCATGCTACACTTATGCTGCTTCATGGGAAGCCCTGTGTAATGAACAGGCCAAGGAGAATGAGCTCTCATGCTCACATCCTAAATGTGGCCTCACTAGCTAAGAGGTAAAACCAGAGCTAGAAAAACAGGCTTAAAATTAATACATTAAAACATTTCCCTATTCATAAAGCATAATAAGCACATTGAAGAGAATATTACTTTCATAAATGTTAATGGCTCAAAATGATTTGCAGTATCATCACTGCAAGTTGCCCACCACAAGTGTTGAATACTCAGAACAAGCTGGCTCTCCCTGCTCATTCAGTTTACTTTTCAATCCTAACGAGACAAACATAAGTAATTGGAGAGAGACAAAAAAGAACGTTGTCAAATTTAAAATGCTTCCAATATAATTCTACTTCTGTTTTAAGAAAAACAAAGCATGCACAGGGCTATCATGGAAGGGGCCGCAATACAACAGAAACCCATTTATTTAAAAATTTGAAATGGAACTTAAAATGTCAACATACTGCACAATTGTCCAGCTCTGCTTGACACAGCATGACTTTGTCTACACAACACACTGAAAGTTTTGAAGACTGTTTCACAGCTGTGCAGCATTATTTAGTCAAAATTATATTAGCAGCACTGAAAGCCAGGCCAATAGATTTAAACAGCAGATACCCAGCCCTGAAGTGAATAAATCTTGGGAGACAATGGCTGTAACCTGTGCCAGTATCCTTACACCTCTGCTACTACTGAAGTTGCACCAGCGATAGTGACTGGGAGAACATTTGGGGAAAAAAAAACCCTCTAACTTATGTACACCATCCACAAGAAAGTGTAGAATCATTTCCTTGGCTCTTTTTTTTCCTACTGGCCGGACTCTGAGGATAAACAGATGTCTCTTGAAACATGTCCTGCTGGCAAGAGACAGCAGCCTTAAATTCATTTACGACAATGACACATTCCAGTGTAAATATTCATTGTGACTTATGGGGAAATTAACCATGCAGCTCTGATTAGCAACAACAGAGACACGAACAGCCAGTATCTACAACTCAAAGTGGATATTAAATATACACCATTGTTTCTCACAATCCCTTTATTTTAAGGGAAAAGTAACACATCCTAAAAATTGCCAAAAAGGGAGAAAATACTTCCCAGTTGTCTTGCATTCTGTTCAGCTACACACTAAGTGTTTAAGTCTTGTGATATCCATAGGAATTGCTACATTTATATAGAGATGATAACCTGACATCTGTGTTAACATTAAAAAAAAAAAAAAAACCCCTTTGAGTTTGGAAGTCTAGGCAGTCTTTCAGTTGTAAGATCCATTCCTGGTGCTATCAAGGTGATTTTTTTATGTAAGAGTCTTCAAAGTAATGCATATGATCATAGTAGGATATCAAAATAAGATATAAAAAGTAGAATATTATAACAAGTTGATAAGAGAATAAGATAACGAAATTGTGTTTAACCAACCTTCTACAAGATGACTAGCTTGGTAGATGCGGGAAGAGCAGTGGATTTTGTTTCTTGACTTTTGCAAGGTTTCTGACACTGTATCCTTACAGACAAACTGAGGAGGGGCTAGATAAAATGGCAGTGATGTAGACTGAAACCTGGCTGAACTGCCTGGCTCTCACAGCTGTGACCAGTGCATGAAATCCCAGTGGAGGCCAGTCACTGATGCTGTAACCTCCGAGGTCAGCACTTGCATCAGAACTGTCTAAAACCTCCATTAATGACCTGGATGAGAGGACAGAATGCACCCTCAGAAAGTTTGCAGGCGATAAACTGGCAGGACAGGTTGACACATGGGACCACACTGCTGCCATTCAGAGGTACCTTGACATGCTGAAGAAGTTGGTCAATAAGAATTGCATCAAGTCCAACACATGTGGAGCTCCCCAGTAGGGATGGGGAATGGAAGGAACTGACACCAGCAGACTAGACCAAATCCAGCAAATGGCCACATAGATGGTCACAGGATTGGAGCACTTGTTATCCAAGGAAAAGCTGAGAGATCTGCGTGGGACTGTTCAGCCTAAAAAAGAGGAGGATCACAGGGGATCTTATACATGTATATAAATATACAATAGAAGCAAGTAAAGATGACAGATCCAGCTTCTGTAGCATTCAGTGAAAGGACAAAACAGCTGGCACAAATTTAAATACTGTATGTTCCATTTAGCCACTTAAAAAAAAAAAATCACCTTTTCACTGTAAGGTTGATTAAACTCTGCAAAAGGCTGAGTAAAGATGTTTTGAACTCTTCATCCTTGGAGTTCTGCTTAACCTGACCAGACATGATCCTGAGCAGCCTGCTGTAGTTGACCATGGTTTGAGCAGCGACATCCTTTCCAACCTCAACTGCTTTGGGTTTCTGTGAATAATTCAGTATGTATGTATCATAAAGATGACTATTTGCACTATGATATCCAATACAGGGCCCAGCCATGAATGCAAGTTGAACATTAACACAAATACGTTGGGGGCGGGGAGGGGAAATGCAGAAAAAATTAGAAGTCTCTCTCTTCAAGACATTGCTCAGCTTCTCTTCAAAAAATTATACATTTAATAAATCAGTTCTCTGCTCTGATAGCCTCACAGGATCACGGACAGGCAACACATTATATTTCTTTAGCATCCTTTAGGGTATGAAGACATACACTTTATCCTTCAGTCTATTAACAATATAGATTCAATTTCAGCATTCACCAGACAGTCAGGAATCTGGAAATTGCTTTGCATATTCTGGACAGGTATCCTGCTGCATCAAAAAGCAGCCCATTCTCACCATATGCCTACCTCTATGTAATGCCTCCTACACAAGTACTCACTTTTATATAATAGTAACGAAGATGTGTGTGTTTTTAACGTACATAGTCTCAGCCATTTGATGTGCCATCATTAATTCTTTTGGTAGGCAAACAGAAGAACAAAAAGTAGATAGGCATAAAAGCAAAGCAGGCCAGAAGTCAGGTTTCGCATATCAGTGAAAAAGAAAGGGAATAGTAGCAAGCACAGAACCCAGACCTGCTGGATAACAGAAAACACTCAGAAAAAAACGAGTGAAAGAAACCCATCTCACATGAATTATGCAGAAAGGCCAACTATACATACTACAAGAAAATACATTTTATAAGCCTGGACATCCCAAAGTGCTGATGTTCCAGGCATTCAAATTCAGCCTGTAGAACTGAGAAACCTCAAAGTCCCATGACTAGAGAGGGAAGCTGAGAGTGGGGGTGGAAAAAATAAAAAACAACCCAACAGGATAAAGGTTGAGCTAGAAATAACCACCTAAAGGCACTGAACAAGAACATAAGATAGGAGAGCTCAGCTCAATGAGAAATGCTGGATTGACATGAGAATGGAAGGAAAATTAACAAAGTGAGCATTCCAATAGCTGAATGGTTCTCAGAAGTCATCTCTGCCCAAAAAGGCAACCATTAAGTGTCATTTCGACACTCTGTTTGAATCCAGAAACCTTGTAGAAAACATTCGCTTCAACCTACTGAAAATTAATTTTAAATGCAGCCCATATTTTGGCATTTCATATTGACACAGCATGCCCTGTCTCTCTGTTTTACTCTCACATGTGCAACAGCAACACCAACCTTTCAACGATACACCAAAATAACAGATGGCACAGGCAAAAGAAGCCAAAAATGCAGCATGGGACCTTACTCTGACTAGCTCATGGTGTCAAGAGATGGAGTAGTATAAGTACATCATTTACAAAAAAATATTTTGTTGCATAAGCCAGGAAACTCGATGATTTAATTAGTCACAGCAAACTCGTGACTAATCCATTGTCCTTTGAGCCTTTACTAGGCTAATCACTATTTCTTTAGATTCTCAAGACACCTTGACTGCCATTCTCCACTCCCACCACTTCTTAATCTTGATGTGCAACAGCCTCCAGAAAGCTGCCAAGAATTTCACCAGTCTCTGTAATAGCATTGTTTGCCCAGAGCTTCCACTGATAAAATATTCCCAATTGCAAATGACTGACAATCACAGGGCCAAAATGACAGCTCTGATTTCTAGTCTTCTGCTCAGATGCATCTGTGGTTTAGCTGGAAGAGCTTGCAAAAGAACATGAATCAAAAGGTAAAAGTGCTTTAAATTAAAATGTTATGCTAGAAACAGAATAAGTCCCCTGGATGCATCATTATTTAGCCATTTATGCCATCTCCAACAAAAAAACTACGTAAATGTCTTGCACATTTCATAGCCTCTCTCTTTTGGCTCCAGTAACAATAGAGAGAAGATGTTTCAACTCAGCTGCTGTAGATCAGCAACCCACCATTTCTATGCAGCATTACCTTGGTGCTGTCCCTACTAGAAGCACAGAAAAAAATTTCATTGTTTTCACATGACAACATACTGCTCAGCACTCCAACCACAACATGCATATTGCCTAAACGGCAACAAAGCATTCAAAAGCGTGAATTTAAATTATTTGGAATATAAAGAGGTAGAAAGGATGAGGGCAAAGTTTCTCAGTCTTCCCAGACAGCTAAGCCTACTTTGTCAAGCAGACTAAAATGTGAAGACTGCCTTAACTCTAATAGTAAAGCTAAGATCAAAAGTTACAGCCATGAAAACACTCCTACACATGAAAAATTTATCTGCATGTTTCAAGAAGCTGAGGAATAGTTGACCTTTAGAATTAATGAAACAAGCACAAGATTTTTTTTGTACTATGTTGAAATCAAATTTTCAATGCTTTGAGAGCCTCAAACATCTTTTGAAATCTACTATTTCTCACTAATGGCAGCAAACTGATAACAGAGATAGCATTCCTTGATACAACGCCTCTGAGAATCAAAGGAACCGGGTTCAGTTCTCAGTTTGGCCACACTCTGTAGCCTTGGATCTGCTAAAGTCTCTTAGTATACCTGCACTTCAAGTCTTCATCCTGGAAACAAATACAGTGTTTTACTTTGCTGCCTGTGTCAGTGGGACATCCATTGACAACACTGTCATTTTTAGACCAAGTTGAGTCAAGTATGTATTTAGATAAAGGACTGAAAAGCTTTGACTACATGGATATAATTTCTCTAGGATATTCACACTGGGACTTAATTTACTCCCAGATTTTGCATTTATTAATTAGCAATATTTATGCCATTTAATTCTACAGGCAGAAATGGTCAGAGAAAATTTCCCATGCAATTTGCTGCAGAAGTTTTTTCAGTACTCATAGTTCATAAACTGTATTCTCCTCTAGTCATTAACTCTTCTTGCATTTCTGATCCAGAAGCCATATATAGATTATTAAGGAAAATGTTTAATTAGCAAATAAACAATAAGGAAATGGCAAAGATCTGCATGTATAGATTACAAATACAGTGAGATGAATCCATGTCAAGTTAGTCATTATGATTCATTTTCACTGTTTCCCACTCTGTCTGGATGATGGTCACCAATGAGATAATTTGGTGTCTCTGATACAAATACAGCTCACCTGTACCCCAGTTCCTCATTAATGGAACAATACTGATAAATTGGAGGGAGATCAAGTATGAGCTACAGAAATGATTAAGAGACTAGAGGGAGCAATTTATAAGGAAATGTTAAGACTCCAAAAAAAGCAACTTGGTTTACTGAAGATTAAGGGGACGCACAAACTCATAACCATGATTAGGATCTACAAGTATCTGATGGGTATAAACATTAAGAAGGCAGAAGAATTATTTACTTTGGTTAAAGATAGAGTAACAAGGAGAGACCATTTAGTCCTAGCATTAGGGAGAAGCTTTCAGAGTGAGAACTGACTGGCTGCTGGAAGGCCACGGTAGGTGTAACTCTTGACAACTCACACAGCAAGGAGGAGGCTGGGGTCAGAGAAGACTCCATACCACAGCAGGATATACAGCACTATCCTCAGTCTGTTCTGGTCTATACTAGTCAAGCTCAAACACTCAACACAGGCACTCAAAGCCACTGTTATAAGAATGCTAGAGTGCTTTATTTTTTGCCCAGTCACTCCTACATTATTCCCCTGTGAGCTACCCACAGAGAAGTAAGCCTCATCATGTGAGGTGTTTAGAAACAGATTGGACAAGCATTAGAAGCTGTACTACAGGGGACTGGCCTCAGGGGACAGATTAGATGACCTCATACAAATTTTTTTCTTCTAATTTATGCAGTCTGATGAATACTCATCTCTTACAGAAGGTTCATCAAGGGTGCAATGATTGCAATAATCATGATTTGATACAACAGTTTTCTTCCAAATTAGATGGCTAATACAGTCTTTGTCTCATTCCTGCCGCCTTCTTCCCAACTCTAATTAACTTCTCTGTGCAGTGGCTCAGGAATGCATGTAATCCCGCCTGGAAGGGTTTTTCCCTAATCCTCCATGACAGGACTCACAGCATGCTGATATGGACTCCAAAGACAGATGATTCGGTGCAACTAGACAAGCACACAGCAGACTTGCTGCAAAATCCTACCATATTCTGCTCTGCAGTGATGATGAGTTTGAGGATCACCATTTTTTTGTTTGTTTTCTTCTTTGGTTCTGGGGCTGAGTGTTTGTTTTTTACATTAGCATCCAGTTGACTTCTGAGTTCACTAAAGAAAGAGGCCAGGAACTATCCAATTGTGTGGGATAACATCAGGTAGGTGGAGAACGTTAAAGGCACAAACCTTATGTTTTCAGAGTCAAAAACTGAACTGCCATCCTGTCGTCACTGAACATTTGAGCCGTGTGAGGAATCCCAGTGACTCCAGCCACAGAAATGAGCCTTTCAGAAAAGCTGTAGCAGCAGCATGAAACAGCATAGAAACTAATCTGAACTCCAGTCTGGATGCTAACAGCTAAATTCACTCAAAATTATTTCCTTCAATGATTTTGAGTGAAAGGGAACTAATGCAAGTCAAAAATAATCCAAAAGACTCATACTAGAGTACCACAAAAGGCTGATAAAGAAAAAAAACTAAGAGTAGAAGGAAACTACCTTCAGAATAAGAGGGAGTATCACAGGTGAACCACAGAACAAAAAAAAGAAAAAAAATTCTAAATTAAGCTATTGAAAGTGACCCTGAAGATGATCAAGAGTCTGTTTTAAAGCAATATGATAAAGTAGATGGAAGAAAGACTTGAAGATGACTGTTAATGTAAATGTCTAAAAAGTTGCATTTTTAAATGTTAACTGACAACAAACCACAATTTTTCATGAAAAACAAATTAAACCAAAAAGTTCACAAATAAACTGGGAGTAAGAAATTAGCAGGATGGAACCTGATGAACCTTGAACACTAAACTGGGTATCAAAGAATACCAGTAATAAATGAAGACTGTAGATGAACAAATAAAAATTCCACCATCCAGCAAGTTTCAAGAAACCAAAAAACATTCCTTATAAGTGACAAGGGAAATTGTACAACATACTGAAACAAGTGCTGTTGAAAAAACAAAAGTCAAAAATAAGAGAGCATACTTCCAATAGTTTATTCAGATTCTTGACTAAACAGTGAGAATTCCTAGTTCTAGATTTAATATTGTGCTCTAGAATAATAATGGATTGGAAGTGCTTTGAACATTGGTCTGGAAATGGGTTGCCAGGTTTTGGACAGTTCTCCAAAAGTTCCATATGAGCTAGATCAGAACTGTTCTGTCACTATTTAAATAAGAATCACATAAAAATTTAATCTGAAGTTTGAATATTCAAATTATGCCACATTTAGCACTGCTGTCATCCTTACCTGTAACCTGTTAGAAATGCCACTCCTAGAAATTATTATAGCAAAGAGGAATGTGTAGAAACATGCTTTCAAACTGACAGGACTCTAAATGAATGATCTCAGGAAAGTCACTTGACTTTCTCTTTTCCCCAAGAAATAACTGGATGAAAAGCAAAATGGCTAAATATACACACCACACCAAGCCAAATTTCCTGACATCAGAGCCAGACTTGATGACTGATTGCACTCAACAGTTCAAGGAATTCAGAATTTGGCATTCCTTCACAGTGACTCTCGCCACATCTGACATATGACAGCAGCTTCCTGGGAGGCGCTCAAAGGATTCAGTGTAGAAGGCAGACAGAGAGTGATAGGAGGGTTCAGGGTGCAGAAGAAAGCTGTGATTCAACTGGACTGGTTTTGGTTTGGTATAAAAGGAGAACTTATTCTACTACAGAATTTCACAATTGAATTAATAGCTGGTCATTAGGCTATTTAACAAAGAAATTTTGATCCATTATATAGATTTAGAAAATAGAGTCAAGGTAGCTATTAAAAACATACTGTTGGACTGCTACAGATAAATATAATATCCATATATGAAAACAGCTGCCAATGACATCAGTCAGTCATTCTCATTTATGCTCTGCTGCTATTGCAAAAGCAAAATTTCTCCAGAAGATGACACTGAGCTCTGCCGTGAGTGGTTTAAAGGAGGGTCTTACTTCCAGCACCAAAAGAACACAATTTAATTCAGTTTCACTTGCAAAAAGGATATGTATTCCATGACCACAATAACATTTTTTACATTTCTATTTGCCCAGCTCTCCACACCTTCTACTCTATCTAGAGAAACAAAAACCGTAAAAGGAAAACGACTGATATAAACATATCAGCTTCACATGTTTTAGCATGAAAAATAGCGAAACCACTACAGACTTAATATAGACAAACACAAAGCATGTAGCAAAACAAATTAATTCCACGAAATTTCCAAAACCAAGTTCACTTAAAGATTACAAATATAAAAATAACACTAAATAAGAGACATCCTACTAGAATAGTCAAGAATTCATTACAAGTAGCCAGCAAAAAGATAAACAATAAAGCATATGCAGGCAGGAGAAGTGTTCTAAGTGGCAGAACTGGGAGAAGAAAATGAAAGGGAGTAGAATGCTTCACATGAGACTAGGGAATAGTAACTATATCCTGTGCAACAACCAAAATTCTTTTTAAAACACACCTAAATCCCCACCCAAAACCCCACTCTTAGAGGATGACAAGTCAGAGAAAGAAATTAAACTGTCAGGCAATTTAAGACTGCAAGTTATGATTATCCTATTCAACTTAATACCCAAAATTAAGGAGTGTAAAAGAAAGCAGTCAGTGAATTTCCCTTCAAAAGAGCCACAACAACATAAATATATGATTTAATAGTCAGATAAAGATATAATAGCCATCTCATAGACAGGGAAAAATCCAGTGACTCCCGGATTTGCAGTAGGTGAAGCTTAGATTAGAATTCACCCCTCAGTATATTGGCTGCTCAGGCATAAATCTACTTGAATTGGAAAATATTTATCTTTAGGAAACCACGGAGCAGCCCTCAGAACTACAGATGTATTTTTAAAGCCCTGTGCAGAATATGAGCAACATTGCTTCCTTTCAGGATCTGCCATGTTGGTCTCCTCTGCAGAGTTACTGTAGAAACACTGATGTGAGGTTCCATAGTTCACGTTTTTCAGTAACTTCAGATCAAATATAATGAATTTATAAAGAGAGGAAAAATATTTTTTCTCCTAGCCACCAACTCTGAAAGCTCATCCCAAGCTGAGTTTGCTCCTCCAAGCCCCTAACCCTCCTAATTACTAATAATTACAAATTAAGGTCCCACTGAGCAAGCCAGATCCCTAAGGTAAAACTCCAGTACATTCCCATTGTCCCCTCTGGGCTTACACAGGTGAAAAAGATCCACAACAGGAACATACTACACTATTCAGCACAGGCACATGAGGAACTCAGTCTAGCTACCACCTCCTCTCCACCCCATTAGCTTGTATTCCAAAATACTTCAATGAATGCTACTGAGAAACAATTGCTTTACTTGCCAGTTGGAGTAGAAAACCAGACTAACTTTCCCAAGAGCTATTGGTGTATTTTGATGACACTGAAATTGGGTAAGGAAGAATGTTTTACTGAGTTTTCAGATGAGAGAGAAGGATATTTTTTTGCTGCTAGCAAATTGTATATTCCTACATGAATCCAGATGAAGCAATATTTCTGTACCTATCTTCATTTATTTCTGTGGTGCATGAACTGTCCTGAGACAAAATTTGCCGGAGCAGTACAATTTATAACAAACAAGGAACTTCTCCTTGAAGGAGAAGGAAATCTTGGCAGGAGCAGGGGAAGCCTCCCTTAATTTTAAATAAAATGTCGTCTAGCAATAATGCTGTTGAGGGCAGTACATTATGAATATTACTTGACTTATAACTTCTGTTACAAGACAAAAAGTTATGAATCAGATGATGAGCTGCAGGGTATAAAAATCTGAAAGTGATTGCTTAGTTTGACACAGTTCTGCTTTGTCTTAAAACATGTTGAATTCCCTGGGTTCCTATAGAGGAAAGCTCTTAAAGGATTAGGAACTAGCGTCAGAGACAAGGCTATTTGTTCAAATTTATTTTCTTTTTAACTTATTTAGCCATTCAGGTTTAACATCTCAAAAAATAACTCGTTACTCCTGTCAATATGATAAATGAGAACAAAAAGATGAGAGCATTGAAAACTAGTATGAAAGTAGATAGCTTGTATAACATGGGCTTTATCAGTAGTGAGAAAAAATTTTCATGAATCAAAAGTTACTTAAAAACTCTCCTGCTAGCCCTATGACTTTATAATCCTCTTCAGTTGGGCAATTTATTTGTAAGAAGAGACAGAGGGCCTTGTCTTATAGCTCTGTCTGATTAGATCCATCTTATAGCTTCTCAGTAGTGTGATATTACAGCTAACATTGATGAGGGAATGAAATATTTTCAAATATCAAAAAGACCTTCAGCCAAACAGGTCTTTACATTCATGATATAAACAGGAACAGTTGAGCAATGGAGCATACAGTGTAATTTGTGGCAATGGGAATGACACAGAACCAGAGACAGAAACTTCAATGAGAAACTTCAAATAAAAAAGGAAGAGATGGCATTCTAGTTTATGAGTGTAAATATTTCTCAACAGCCAAACACTGTTGTTTCTTATCCAAAATATCTGGAAATGAGATACAGCAATGAAGTGCTAAGCACAGATTCCCTGGACTAATTACGCCAGACAACCTGACATCCAACCAGACTATGAATTTCACTGCAACAGGGACTGCTACAGAATTTAACAATACAATCTGCTGTTTTTTCACAGACACTAAGGTACGTCTCTATCTAAGGCAGTATTTAAGATGTGCAGACAATTGTGTGTCATTACACAAGATAGTTGAGTGAGATACTCATTACTAGTGGGTCATCATTCACTTTATCAAGGCAAGAAGCCAATATTTCTCAATGTTCCTGGGAGGCTGATGTTTTCTTTCATTAAACAATACATGCTGGTGCAAAGCTGTAAAATAAATGGTTCCTGACCTAACTCTACAGGACAAGGTAACACAAACAAACTTTGGTATTCTTGCCAAGCATAAATATTTTTATTCTTGGGGTTGACTTTGTACAGAATGCTGGTCCTATAATAAATTCAACTTCAGGACATGACTTTTTGAATGAAACCCAAACCTACTGTTTGCATTGGAAGATTCTAATTAAACCAGTCATCTAAATGGATATGATTCAGAACTGAGACCCAGAAAAAACATTACTTTTGGTTAAAAGCCATGTCATCATTGGGAGTTCCAACCAAATCAACCAAAAACTAGTTGAAAGAAAGATGTCTTACACTATCCAGTGAACTGAAAAGTATCAAAATAATCAGCTACACCATAACGACTGGAACATTGACGCTGGTTTCTGTGATCTAGAGTAACATTCATCAGTTCACGTGCAGGTAAGCAAAAAGCTTTGGCAAGTGTCACTAGCATTATTTTTGCAACAGTTATTAAAAAAAAAGCTCTCTCAGAGAATCAAACCAGTCACCTACTGAATGGTCTACTTGACTTCAGTGGAAACCAGGCCTGAGCACAGACAGCAGGAAGAAACCATACCATGTTACAGTGAAGATAATGAGCAGAGAAAACAAATGAAAATTTCAAAGAACATTGGCAGGAGGATTTGCAAAATAATAGAAGGAATTGGAGGTTGGATGTTCAAGTCCCCTGTACTGACTTTGAAATGTTATCCCTTATGCAAAAAACAGTGACCTAGAGAGGGCTCCAAACATGACACACATTGATTCTGGAGAAACTCAGGAACTCATGATCCATACTAGATAGAAAAGTAACTTTTGATTTGACAAATTTTGTGTTTGCCAAGGTGCCAAATTCCTGACTAATTCATCAGAAAACATTATGAGAAATCACTAGCAGAACCTGGTACTATTTTTATATTATATCTTTCTTCACACACCTTTTACATGTACTTGGAGTTTTAAACATTAACATGGCTCCTCTGGGACCCTTAAAAACTGGCAAGAATTTCTCAAACATGAAAAAGGTGGGGAGTGGGGAATAGGTAATGCAAAAGATTCCTCACCTGTTTTCCACATCTGGTCTTCTACTTTCTCAAAGACACTTAACTGATTGTTTCCAAGCTGAATAAAGTAGGACCCACTCTCAAATAAATGGAAGGAATTTGCAGTATTAATTGTAGGAGCCAAAAAACCTGTTCGCTATTTAAAACTTGCAGTTGCATCAATTACTAACAGTAACTGTCCTTTATTAAAATTCTGTTCTGCTTATGGTTTACAAAGTAATTTGAACTCTTATGTATCAGAAATTTAAGTTACTCGTGATATTTCAGAAAAACTTAGTTAATTCACTACATTAAAAAATTGATGCATTATGGTTTTTAAATCAAGAAGAAAAGAATCTTAAATTCCCATTAGTAGGGCTTTTTTTATAGCAAGCAGCATAAAGAAACCCTTAAGGTTGTGCACAAGGAACAAAGTAGAAAGGAGACTTCAATCCAGAGACAAGTTTGCCTGAAGACAGTAACTGACAGGCCTCAGTCTAGTGCTGTAATTCTGTGACTTCTTGTTTCTTGTCTTCCAAGCAGGGAAATCCCTGCTTCTTCCACTGTTGTGGTTTGACCACTGCCTAAGCAAATCTATCAAATGTGAAACAATCATACTCAAATTATAGCCTGAAGAAGATTATACTTACCTGTCCTAGTGATAAATACAACATGACCCAAAGAATATTTAAGGTAGAAATTTGATGCTGGACACAAAGCAATTATTTTCCACATCAGTATACCAAATCAAATTCACTACATTACTGATGAAGATTCATTATCAACTAAGTGGCTTTTCAATGCTTTTCTTGAAATGCATCCATATTCTTGAACACAAAACTCAGCAAGTCACAACCAGACCCTGTTACAAGAAGATTTCAACTAGACAGGAAAATGGCTTTTCAGATGACACATACAATTTTGTCAACAACAAAACCTTCTGAAATACTGATTTCTATGATGGAATATTTAATTTAACTTCTTAGGTTTGTCTGTTAGACTATATTTCATTCTGACTTTTAATTTTGTATTACCTTTTATTAAAATATTGGCATATATAGTATTATATGATGCTAAAGTTCCAAGATAAAGGCATTCTGACAGCTCTAAAATGAAATGTTCCTGACTTTTCATGCCATGTTTTATCGTACACTCAATGAGAGAAGAAAAAATGTTTTTTCAAAACATTATAGCTACCCTCAGGAATAGCAAACTTATTTGTCAACTAGATACATCCACAAAGAGTGGTTTCACTGCACTAACTTGCTAGATCCTGATCCGTGGGCATCCACAGACAAAACAGCACTATCTCCATGCCCTAAAGTCCAGAATCAGAACTGGAAATGAAATTACTTTCTGTTTCTACTTCTTTCCAGGGATGGTCTGAAGTATTATCAAGTATTTGGATCATTTGGATCTGTTCTTTGCCTAGAGAGGATTTTAGTCTTGAGCACCTTTCTCCAGAACAAAATTTGTACTAAGAGCATAAGGGAAGAAAGGGACTTGCAGGCAGAACATGTTGCAAGCCAGCAGTTTCAAAGCAGCACATTACAATTTTGTCACCTGAGGAAATTAAAGGCCTTCTCTATGCTTTTGTTAAAGCCAGCAGCCAGTAAGTTCAGTGGATAACAGAAGTGCAGAAATGCATTTTAGGAACACATTTGAATGAGGTGCAGTGGTACATGTGATGACTATCATTTGTAAAGCAACTGGAATTAGGGAGCACCAGAGGGGGAAAAAAAGCCACACAAAAAGACCTAGAACTTCTCCACCTCACTATTATTTCATAGTCTTGTGAAGCCGAGACTCCTCATAAAGGAAATACTCAGGTAACACACCCTTGTGAGCAGGCTGATAAATGACTGCTTCAGATGGCTGAACTGCTCAATATCACTGGCATGTACAATTTCAAAGTCAAGAGAAAATGAGCTTTTTCCAAAACTGTTATTGAGAAGCTTCTGCCTGGAAATGTGTATTTATACATTGTTGCAGACTACTTTCACAAAAAGGAAACAACATTGTCTGGTTGCCAGCTAAAATGTATTTTATGAAAATAGAAATTCAATTTCAATGCTGCCAGCTACAGTATATTGATGTCATTGATGATACCCCCTTTGATCCACAAGTCTGTGAATCACCTTCGTGGGAACACAGTGGCACAAGGCTGTGTGAGACAGCAAGAGTGCCACTGTCTACTGAAGGAACCCCCTCACGCTCAGTCAGCTAACCAACCAAGCAGTCTTAAGGATAAACAAATCCCTCCTCCTAAGTGCCACACCACACTTTTCTGAGCAGATGCTGCCCTCCATTATTACACACCTTAGGCAAGGAAGCTTTTAGCAGCTGTTGACCTGATGAAGTGGCCACCTTATTGACACAAGGCTCTTTAAAAAGCAAAAGGAGGATGCAAAGCATAAAAGTCACCTACAGTAACTAGTCAAAGAGAAGCAACTGAAAAGCTACAAGCAACTGAAACAGCTACATTAACCCAAGTATATTATTTTATACGTGCAAGGTCCTCATGTTAAACTCAGAAAATTGCTCCTGCTTCTCCTTAAGACTCATGTGTCATTACTGATGAACCCAATTCTTTTGCTTTTGCTCCAAATTCTGTCGTGCACAGAGTAAGCATTTTCCCCAACCCACTTTGTACCGTGTGACTGCCTAGATGCTTAGACAAGCAGCACATTAGGCATAAATGACATTACCATAAGCCAGCAACTGAAGTGCAGTCAACAGGGGGTGTTTTTTTTATTATTAGGACAATTTAAAAATCTAGCCCGTTGCCATTCCATGAACTAGCAGGTGATTGAAGGCAAGTGCAAGGTTAAGACCTCGTGAAGAGTTAGAGGAAACTATTCCACATGGTGGCAGCAGTGATCTAAAACAAAATGAAGTGCCATGTTCCAGAACAGAGTCACATCCACTTCAAGTTCACCACATAGAAGAAAGTCTTCCTTTCTTTGATAACCTCCCACACTTTCGTTTCTTTTAAACACTAATAAAATTGGTGTCTCTCTGCTCTTTTTCCATGTGATTTTGAACTTTGTAACAGGATTGAAAACAACTTCCAAGCCCAGAAAAAAGTGAAAGCAGTTTCTTTCTTCAGTGAGGTTGACATAAATACAAAAAAATAAGCTAAACAGTAGTCTGAGAGGAAAATTACTGCCGTCCAGTATATCCACTGCATTTATCCATCAAACTTTCACAAGAATAATATGGAAAAATGTCACTTTCTGTGGTGGGTCGACCTTGGTGGTCATCTGGCATCCAGCCAAAGCTGCTGTATCACTACCCCTCTTCAGCTGGACAGAGGAGAGCAAATATAACAAAAGGGTCAAGATAAAGCAAAGGAGTGATCACTCAACCATTACTGTCACAAGCAAGACAGACTCAATTTGTCAAATAATTAATTTAATTTATTGCCAATCAAATTAGAGTGGGATAATGAAAAGTACAACAATCTTAAAAACACTTTTTCCACCTCCTCCTTCTCCTCAGGTTTAATTTTACTCCCAATTTTTCTACACACACACACCTCCACACCCTTCCTCCCAGCAGCACAAGCAAACAGGAATGGGGATTGCAGTCAGTGCATCACACATTGCCTCTGCTGTTCCTTCCTCCTCATGGGGAGGACCCCTCACACTCTTCCCCTGCTCCAGCGTGGGGTTCCTCTCACTTGAGACAGTCCTCTACAAACTTCTCCAGTGTGAATCCTTCCCACAGGCTGCAGGTCGTGAACTGCTCCAGCGTGGGTCCTTTCCACAGAGTGCAGTCCTTCAGGAACAGAGGGGCTCCCTATGGGGTCACAAGTCCTGCCAGCAAACCCTGCTTCAGCATGGACTCCTCCCCATGGGTCCACAGGCCCTGCCAGGAGCCTGCACCAGCACAGGCTTCCCTCGGAGCCACAGCCTCCTTTGGACACATCCAGCTGCTCCAGTGTGGGGTCCTCCACGGGCTGCAGGTGGGTAAGTGCTCCACCATGGACCTCCACGGGCTGTGGGGGGCCAGCTGCCTCACCATGGTCTTCACCTGGGGCTGCAGGGGAATCTCTGCCTCAGTAGCTGGAGCACCTCCTGCCCCTCCTTGCGCATGGACCCTGATGTCTGCAGTTGTTCCTCTCACACCTCCCCACTCCTCTCACTGGCTGCAACTGCTGCTGCACAGCAATTTTTCCTTCTTCTTAACTACCTTATCCCAGAGGTGCTACCACTATCTCCAGTGGGCTCAGCCTTGGCCAGCAGCAGATCCATCTTGGAGCCAGCTGGCATTGGATCCATCAGATGTAGGAGAAGCTTATAATACCTTCTCACAGAAGCCAGCCTTGTAGCCTCTGACATGTGCTAGCAAAACCTTGCCACACAAACCCAGTATACCTTCTCACAGTGTTCAGTGAGTTCCATGTTCTGGCAAGAGAAGAGACACTGACATTGGGCCATATCATACGGCTTTTGATGCCAGCTACTGGATGAACAATGTTACAGAGCAAAATCTTGTCCCTAGAGCAGATCCTGGGTATAAAAATACATCCAGGGATTCCTTCCTGTCAGCAGGAAAAGTATATTGTCAAACTCTATCATACAAACAAAACTGCTCCATGATAGCTGTAGCAGTTCTCCATAGTACTCTAAGTTCCCTTTCAAGATCACTTTGAACAATAATTCACACAGCTGCAGACTAGTACAGCACCATTTTTAAATTGGTGGGAGAGCTGGGAGGGGTTTTGTTGTTTTGCTTTGTTTTGGCGGGGGGGGGAATTTTGAAAGAGGAGAGAAAGACAAATTACTCCATCTACACAGCTGGTGCACAAATAATCTGCCTTTCTCTTTGTGGTTTCCTCTTAGCTTTACCAGAGGTTTTTTGAAATTAAGTTGCTATGCTGAAAACCGCATACAGAAACTAAATGTTGCCCCTGCTTCTTTTAATTGTAGGTGAACTAGTTCTAGGATTTGCTGCCCTAAGCAAACTAGGAAATGAGTGGTGTTCCCAGCTCAGCTGCTTGTGCACCACAGTCAGCGAGCATCACTCTGCTCTAGGCAACCACCTGCTCTGAATGCATTCCAGTGCCATCTGCCCCTTGGATGAGAGAATACACAGCCCTTGCAAGAACCTCTGGTGACTTAGACTAGAGAGTTATTATGTGTGGTCTCCCAGCCATAAGACACGATGAGGAAAGGGCAAGTACTTGTTAGAGTAGGGAATTATTCATATTTGGCTATTAGAGAAGAAAATCCCCCAAAACTGCTCTCCAGTCTCAAGCAACTTAAAGTAATCAAATTTCCTAAGGAAGGCTTTCCTACACAGACTTGAAGCATGAGAGAGAGGAGGGGGTCAACTAAAGGAGAGGCACTTAAATCCAGTCAGTTAGCCTCAGCAATTGCATTCTTTTACAGTCGTGGCCCTGGCACTTCATTTTCCCTTGGGCATCTTCCTCCTGCTCTTTGCCAAATTTGCTCCTTGTGTTTTAAACTCACCTAAGTCATCTTGATCCTCTGAAACACTTTATTAACAAATAACAAGTCAGCTACCTTGAACTGAAACAGAGCTATTTCCTTTCGAAAATACAAGCACCTACAGCTTAAGCTGAAGAGCAAGGCTTTCTGACCTAATGGCTGATAGCACCTCTGTGGATAAACACAGAGGAGAAGCCATGACATTCAAATGCTAGAAGGTGGGTGCCAATGTTTTCAATGTGCCTCTGAAGACCTCTGAACCATGAGAATCTTCATCATGTCCCCACGGATCTGCTGCAACAGCTACATTTACTAAGGGGCTTCACAAGTGGAACTTTTCCCTAGTTTGTAACACAAGAACATCCCCATTCTGAATTACAGCCTTTCATTTTAAATTGCCTATAGAAACCATTTTTTTATTTGTTGGGGGTTTTTTGTTTAGAATGTGCAAATCTGCTAAAAATTCAGGGGTATTGATTGATTCAGGTCTGGGGTGGGGAAGAAGAAATCTTTTAAAATTTCAGTAAGTAGTTTAAAGCTCATTTTCCCTTTTCCCTTCATACTCGTGTGTTTGAAAAAGCAAAATCCATTTGTTACCCCCCCAATTTATCATCAAAACAAGCCTGACATTAATTGCATTCTGTTATTACAAGCGGAGGTCATACGTGGTTTTCTTAATAGAGTTTGCAGCTCTTATTTTTATAGATATTCCATGTGGGCTAAATAACATTAGGAAAGCTAAGGTCAAAGCCCAGTCATTTCAAAGGAACAAAGGGAAAAATTTACAAGACATCTGGTGAGAACAGTTTATAAGGGATAGCAAGGCTTTTCTTCTGAGATTACACCAATTGAAGCCTAAATTGGGGAAGAAATCCCAAAGGGAGACACACTCCACTTGGTAAATCAATACTGCTCAGAGATGCAACAGATTTGATCCTGAATTTCAAATAGATTATATCATCCCACATTCCAGGAAACTTCCCTACAAGCACAAAGTTTTGATTTCCATAAAGCACCTTTGGATTTTCTCTCCCTTAAGCTGTTCTCCTCTCTCCCTGCAATAAAGTAGTCAGATGTCCTGTTCAGGGGTTTGTCACTTCCAAGTCATCCAAGCTATTTGTCACCAACCCATACCTGCCCTCACAGATATGTCCTCTCAGGTCTGCTGGCATAATTACTTGTGAAATAATTTCCTTAAACAATTTCAAACAAAGTTGTTTGCCTGGGTTAAACATTTTCTTCTAAGCCAAATGATTTAACCACTGTCCATTCAGCTGCCTGGAAAGGGAGCTGATCCAGCTCAACTGTCAGCCCAGAGTCAACTGTCTGGGCTCAGAGTCGGTGTTTCTCAGCTGGGTCTATCAATCCAGCTCAAGTGGCCCTACAGCTGAACATGAAACTACAGCTAAGGCAGCACTGAATCATGAGTGCAGCAGAATAAGTGACATGGGGCTGAAAATCCAATAAACCAGCACTGCCACTAAACTTTGTATTGTGTAAACATAACATGGACATACACAGAGGACTTTTATGAGGCATTGTGCCTGCCCATATATATTTTGTCAGGTAACACACACAGCTAGGTAAGAGTTTTTGCACATATAGAGTAACACCTGTGTAAAAAGCTTTTCTCCTGAGCATTCCCTAGGCTATCTGCACCTCAGAAATAAATTTATGCAATCCTACACCCACCTTGAGCCGCAAGATCATGGTGAAAGAAAGATCATTTTACATCTCTCCCACCCATCCACTCCCTCTCCTCCCAAATGCCAAAAGGTAGCAGTAGATTTAAAGTCGTGCACCAGAGATGCCAAGCTCTCAACACTAAGTGAAACAGTCATCAAGAAGTGTTAGGTTTCAGTAACTTAAGCTAAATCTGAGCTTAATTCAAATTTTTGCACTAGTCTGGAGACAGTTAGTGCTGTCCAGACACTATTTGCTTGCTTTGCTACCCAGTTCCATGCTGACTGCCAAACCCCCCTCCCTGTGGGAGGCAGTATGTGTGGCTGAGACCCCGCTAACTCATACAGAGATGGGCACCAGCACTCAGCCTCTCACCTCTGTGTGCTCCACCCCACAAGCAGTAATAGTGCAAACACATTAACAATGTCCTCTTTTATAGGTTATATGGCAGGACCGATGGTGGGTGTCAGGATGATAAATGAGCCGATTTTGGCAATCCTAAAATACAGGGACAGTGAGATAGGAATGGGTGCAGCATATTGCAAACTATATAGCCCAGAAAAAAAAATCACCTAGTCTACAAACAGGAAGTTTCAAACTTTGCACTAATTCTTATTACATGAAAAAACGCAACTCTCTGAACCACAGAAAACTATGTACAATTGCTCAAAAGCCTGCACAAGAAATGTCCAATTCTCTACATTTGTTGAAATGTTGACTGCAGCTATATACATTGGTTGTTTTTAAAAAGGCATTCCACTACTTTGTGTTATATGAAAGGTAAAACATTAAGGCTCTCTAATCAGATCTTTTCCCCTTAGAAAACTTACGGTTATCCAGCAATTTCATTACAGTTCCATATTAAAAGATGTCATGTCATACAATCATCATCTTTTAAGTGACACTATAGAGATGGGAAAAGAAAAAAAACAAGAACAAACCAAAACAAAATCCAATCCTGTCTGTAGGGCACAGTAGGAGAAAGAAAAGTAAATGTGTTCTAATTTGCTGTCTTATTCCTTTTTGTTTCCCTCCTGTCTGCTTTTAAAGCCTAGTTGGTCCCTCTTCTCCCTCTCTTATTCAACAATTCCTCTTTAGTTCCAGGGGAGAAATCTGCTGGGAATCCTGCTGAGAGTTCACTTTGGGTGAGGCTAAAAATTGCTGATATTAGTCCTTCTCAATAACTGCAACACCTAGCTTCAACAGTATTCATACATCAAATCTGCATCATCTGCTTTAATTATCCCATATTTTCATCAGTCTCCTTCTATTACTCTACCTCCTGTAATAGTATTTCCATTGCTGTGGAATCTGAGGCTGGGTTTTATGCATCTTCAGTAACTTTGCAATTAAGTAGACTGGCATAATATCTTGCCCCCAAAAAACTATGTTATTCAACTGGTTTCTTTATAGATGCTAAAGATATGGTGGACAGCCCCCTCTTCCTCCTCCCAGTGATTTAATCAACTATTATAAATATAACATACTGCCTAGATTCTTTCCTTTTAGCACACATTTCAGCCCTGTCCCCAAATATCTATTTAAAGACTATGATCTATTATTTGCACAGCTTCAAGTTAGAGCAAAAACTGTACATGGCCAGCTGAAATATCTATAGCCTGTAGGTTTGCCTCAGGCTAAACCATCTCCTGTACTAGTAGTCAAAACAAGTACCTTCTCATTTATTAAAGATGTGTTGCATTCACATATCTCCAGCAGCTGCTGTGGCTAACTACATAAAAAATAATCAACTACAGTCAACCATTTTGGATAAAGTTCACATCAGACTTTTAGCTCCCATCTCAAGAAACAGGTTAGAAAGAAACAAATTTAGATTTTTTTTAAATTCTTTTTTATATGACCATCTGGAATTATTTAGAAATATCATGTAGAAATCAGGTCCTCAAAAAAGCAGGAATAATACAAACAGGCCCAAGCTCACAGATCTTTGGAACAGAGCTCTCGGTCCGACCATAAGATAAGCAGAACAAATAGAGTAAGGTCATGATAAAAGCATCTCCTTTAGGCCAGTGTCCTTAATTCAGCCATTTGGATTTAAAGGTAACTGTGGATGGGGCAAAGTCCTTTCCACAACTGTAGGTAGTATCGTAGCCAGCATATGAGAGGACATCGTGCTGCATTTCAGTGACCCAAGTACTACTGTTCAGCATATCAATATTCCTCAACCTGTTACAATATAGAAGTAACTCACCAGATTTGTAGGCAAACAGCTGGAACACTTCCAAGTCTCGCTCAGGAGAGGACACCACTGATCATACATCTTTACCATAGTGTCACCCTGTGCACTTCAAGGAAGCTGCACACGGACAAACTCAGACAGGCCCGGGCCTGAACCCAAGAAGGTCCCACAGCTTTTTTGTGGAGATGGTGTGCTGGAAGCTGGCACTGACTGAAGACTTAGCTGGTTTTTCCCCACTTGGTCCCTTTCAAATTCAGCGGTTTCTAGCTCACACAGAAACAGTATTCTAATATTTACATTGCTATGACTGGAAGGTAGAAGTATATTTAACTTTTTCCTCAGAATTTATTCCTAATGGCCCCATTTCTGCCCTGGTGCTTCTCATGCCAAGTCTTTAGGAACAGGTGATATTTTCCTTTCTTACCATGCTACCCTCTAAGGCTATGTGTTCTGATAATAGAGCCCTAAATTGCTTTTAGAACCTTCTCCAAAACCCATCAACTTTACAAAGCATGCAAGGGCAGAAGCCAACCAGCCCAAAATTTCATAGGTTTGATGAGAAAAATCCCTACATAAACAGTCTGCATGGTCTCAGGTAAAAACACTGCAAATGACCTCAGGATGCTCCCAGAGCAGAGCATTTACACCTACATGTCCCCTTGCTACAGGGCCTTTTGTGTAAAACACTGTTAAAGAAAAAAATTAAAATAATTTTAAAAAAACAAACCCAACCCAAAAAAACCTCCACTGGTAGAGTTTCTGCAACCTTCCTGAGTATTCTATTTCAGCATCCAGCTGTCATTAGCTGAGAAGTTCCCTCAGTATCTCAGCTAAGAACACCATTATTTTGATTTACCTGATCAGGAAACCTGGTAACATGATGCTGGAAAAAGCTTCAAGTGTAACAGCTCAACTTTTCTAAGTAAGTAGTTTCCTGAAAATGCTGAAGTGCACATTTAATAGAACAGACACACAGTTCGATGGGAACAAAACCTGCTTGCAGGAGTCAAGGATCTGATCCTTAGTCCTGGGCAGGCGTGTGGGGGGAAATTAAATTCTTTAAGTTAATTCAAGTGTAGCTTGTCATGAATAAGATACAGAGAGACCAATCATACCCCTGCAAGAAGAGCAAAAGGCAAAAGATAAAGCTTGAGAGAAAACTACTTGATTAATTTCGAAGCAGAAAATATTTATCTTCTGCAACAGTAACTTTTCCTCTGTTGTTCAGGATGACTAATATACTACTGATACTATATTTTATCTGATGGATATAGATTCAGTACAGTGAGAGCTACTCCTTGCAGTACTACTGACAAGGTGCATGCTGATAAACTTCAAGAAGGTCTTGTTCTGAAGTTCAGGCAAACCAGAAATCAGCTTATTCACAAAAAGGCAGCTCTTTAAAAATCATGTATGGAAATCTTACGCAAAAACTACTTTGTAACAAGCTGAAATTTTACCAATATTCTTGCTGACACAATCTGGTTTCAAGTCACACAAGTCAGAGTCAGAATTAGAACAACTTTGATACGTCAAGAAACAATAGTTTCATTATATAATTTTCTTAAGGTACATGTATATTTAAAATTAAAGAGGACAGTATTGAGAAGTGGGTTTCTGCAGTTCTTGTCTCTTTTTCAGCTTATACATTTTTCCTTCAGTTTTATGGCCAAGAGCCTACACTACAACCTGGATTCATTTCTCAGCTCTGCAGTTTAATTCCTGGGGGGCCTCTGTCAGTCATTTAACCTTTTTAAAGCCAGGGTCTCAATTACTCCTGTATCTGTCAACTCAATTGCTATGTCTCTGAAGAGCAGTGATCGTACTTACCACATCTTGCTTTTGCTTGTCTCACCAGACAGCAAACTTTTTGAGCACGAACTGATTCTTTACATGTGTCAATCCAGCACATAGCATGCTGAGGTCCTGGCAGTTGGCTAAACCAAACAAAACACCCCAACTTCCTTTCCTTCCACAATCACAAATAAACTCAAAAATGTTGCTTGATTATGTATTATAATTTTTTTCCAGATTCTTTTTTTTCCTCCAGTATCTTCCAGCATCATTTTATGTGAAAGAAGGCAGCTGATCTTACAGCAAAACAGAGGGAGGGCTTCATGCATTAACCACCAAGCTCTACTCCACCCTCCTTGCAGTGGAAACCAGGTTGTTGTGTGTATCCAGTGGAGGAAATCCTGCTCCGCAGAAAAGTCACCATTCCATGTTCCAGAAGAATCAAGCACTGAAATAGCTTTTGCACTGAAGCAAGTTCAGGACCAACGATTTTAAGTGATTTTTAAAGATGACCCAACCTAAGTCACCTGCACAAAAGCAGGACATATTTTCTAAGCCCGGTTCAGCAGCAGCAGATATGACAATGCAGAAAGTGATCAAGGTATGCCAGAGTTAGAAGATCTTCCCCTGATTCATACCCTTCCCTTGCTACTGGCCACCATGGCAGAATTACGAAATAACAGCCTGGGATGCACAACAGGTAAAATGAGATGAACTAAGTGTCCCTTCTGGCTTTATTTCCCAGCTTAGAGGGCTAAAGAAGTAAGATAGTTAATGATCTTTAGCCTAATATCAGCTTCTGGCTACAAAGATAAAGAATTTTCTATAGACACTGCTGCTCTCCACCACACAGCAGTAGAATTACAATCACGTGGGCTTGTTGCAGATTGTGCCTGACAGCAGCTTGATTTAAGGGCTCAGGCATACCTGAGATATTCCACTAAGTACTTACTTAACCAACATTTTCTGAAGACAACTACACATCTGTTCTACTCAAATCTTCCTAAGAGTCTACATTTTTCAATTCCACTTGTTACTGTGCCTTGGACCCTCACAGTCTTTCAAGAGAACAAGCCCTTGCCTTTCAGCACTGTAATCATCTGACTAACGAAAAGGCTAAAAAAGTGAAGTATATTAAATATGACCTCTTTTCCGAGTGACACTGTTGACTCCTTTCCTCAAATTCATAGCAAAACAGTTACTTGAGTTTTCAGTGCCATACTTCAATTTCCAAATGTATAGAGACACAGAAAAGCTGTGCAAAGCCTCCTTAAAACAATTTCCCTAATTTTCATTCAAATACTAGCATTCAAAAAAATACCACACTATATCCACACTAGGAATCAAATTCCTTGGTAAGATGTGAAATTCTTATCTAGCACAAACAAAAATCTCTTTCTAAAGATCCCATCAAGACATGACAGGAATCACAGACAAAAGCCTGAGGCAGGCACACAAATTCTAAGACTGAGCGAAAATACCTGTTAAATTTTACTATCTAATATTGCAAGGATTCATAAAAATATATAAAACGTTACCATGTAATTTTGCCAAGATCATTTTCTGTGATCTTCCACTTTTTCTTCATGCCAGAGTCCCTGCAGTTATTTTTCTAACATTTTTTTTAACTCATCAGAAATTAATACGACTCATCAGAGCAGCTTTGGTGCAATGGTTCTGTGCTAAGATAATACCCCATGTATAACAATTTACATTAAATCTTTTTGCTAAATACATATTGTTCCCATCAGTGAACAAACAGCCTATCCAAACATCCAGATAATTTGTTTTAACAACATGTTACTGTTCTCGGGTAATGCAACAAAGCAGGCAATCACAGATGAGCGAGCAATATGCCAATAAAATTGAAAGAAATAAATTAGTATCATAGTAACACATGTGTCTTCACAATTAATAAATTCCACTCCATCAGTCTGTGATTTAATTATGCATTATGTATAGGGCTACCATGAATCATTCATGTATTCTGTTAACTAAATGGCTAGATACCAAGCTTATGATGAGAATATTTACATAAGTGTTCACGAAGAGTAGGATCCTTAATTAATTTTTAGTTCCTAGGGGGGTTTTTTTGAGGGAAAAGGGGTCTTTTGAGGGTGTTACCTGGGTTTTTGGAGCAGGGGGGGAGGGTTGAGTGTTTTGTTCTGTTTTGGGGCTTGTTTCTTTAATAAAAAGGATGTACATTTTGGCCAGACAACATAGCTTTCTGTTCACTTGAGATGTACTGAAATGAGTTTTTACTGCAGTAGTCCCTAGCTAAGAGTGCTAAGCAATTCTTTAATGTGGTCCTTTTCAGGAAATCCAGCTCTGTCCAGTGTCTGCCAGCAGAACCCTAAATGAGGTTACTCAAAGTCCTGTGTCTCCTGTGTCCCTGTGGTCTCCTCATTCTCCTCACACTCTGTTGCTCTCTTCTGTCAAGAACCATCTCTATCAGGACTTCCCACCTCTTGACAAACTGACAGGGCTGCAGATTAAGATGCAATACTTCCTGAAGAGGAGGGAGGCACATATAACAGGAGCAGAACACCATGTAGGCAGTCAGGACTATACGACTTGTATCTAGAGCAGTGGAAAAGAGTAATACTTAGTCATACTCGGCTTGGAGGACATAGTTGGTCCCTTACTTTCAGGCCTAATGAAGGGATTTACTCTTTCACAGTGTGTGCTTTAAAGATCATTCTACAAGTATTTTGTTTAACTATAGTGAGTTATAGATGAAACGCTGATACAAGGACACATGACTATTTAGGGTTTAGCTACTTGTCACTAAGACCAAAGATCTGAAATCACAGCAGAATTCAACAGGATCAGGCATTTTAAGAGGCAGGAAACCCTTTCAAAGGCAAAATAAGAGCAGGAGGTCCCCTTCCATCCATCACTTATGGCAGATTTTCCTCTAGTCCTATTACACTAAAACTTCAGAACAATTATGTAAAGACAAAGATGGTCTTGTTCCTGAAGCTACTTAATACAATTCTTCTACTTCCCTTTAACATCTATTTTATGAATATGGCATGGACAAAGGGTTCTGAGATTTCAGTCATATGATAATGAGTTAGATATTTCTAGATGACTTTTGAAAGTTTATCCAGATTCATCCTCTCATTTCCAGTGAATTTTCCTGAATAGCACAAGAAAATGCTGTGACTCCATCATTTCTTGACTGAGGCTGATAGCCTAAGGAGCTTTGGAACCCTTCATGTTAAACTCAGCAGTAAAATGCCCTGAGTGACCATTATTATGTATTTCAACAGGAACTAAGGGGAGAACTTGGCTGCAGTTAAACTTACATTTGTTGACTTTCATTTGTCCAGAAATACTAAAACGTATTACCAAATACATCCTGCCCTAAGCTGCAAACTAGAAATACAGTTTGCTCTGACCCTCCACTCAAGCAGCTTTATCTGAAACATCCTGTCTTAAAAGAACACTCGGGGTCCTTATACAACACATTGCATCAGGCACAAGCAATCTGCAGCATGTGCTAATACAGAACACTGCCATCTCTAAGGTTCCAGCACTCCTTGCAAAGTAAATACTATCCTGCAAGTCTCCAGGGAAGGGGTAGCAGGAGACCACCTCCTCCCTCACCACAAGAGCAGGTTTTTTTTCCTGATATTCCTGAAGCTATCTTCCTGTGCAGCCTTCTGGTCCTGCAGGAGGCAGAGGAACAGAACATCCCTCACTCTTCCACTGCTGGTTTCCTCACTAGGTGCACTGCCAGAAAAAGCTTGGTGGACCTGCCCCAGTTACAGAGTCAGCTAGTAAAGGATTGCTCCAAAATACAGCAGGTACTGCTGAGGCCACTTTGCAGAGTTTCCTGCATAACACAGTAAGCTAAACACTTCAGAGAGCGCATATATGTTGACATCCAGAAGATATACTCTGGCTCATTGCCAGTTTAAGGACAGTGGCGGGAACCCTACGTGTGTTTATTAAAAGTTGCAGAGTTGGTGTCAGATGACAGTATTAATTTCAAAACTGTGTAACTGCTACAAAGAGCCTGGAGGATCAGGAGCAATTTTATACACCGAGAAATAAGCAATTATTTTGAGAGATGGAGTGAAAAATGTAACGGTTATCAACAGGATTCATATTTGGGGATTTCAGGATTATCTAGTTCCTGGTTCCAGGAAACCCTAAGGTTAAATCCAGTTTGAGCACTTCAAAGTTTGAAGAATGCAGGCAGCATCTTCTCTTCAACAGCCTGGTCCCTGAAGGAACAAAGCCTGAGTTGCATAGAAGGCTCCCGCAGGTATGCCTGGAAACACACAAACCATGAGACTCAATGCAGGACTCTGAGTCAAAGGAACATTTTGACTATCTAGAAAGGATTAAAAACACAACTTATGTGCTGTGGGGGGAATAATTAGAAGGGGCAAAGTGCTGGACTGGTAACAGTTACCAGAGCTCAGTTTGTGTCAACAGCCATCAGCGCAATGACCAATGTATCATTGCAGTGCCCAAGAACTTGTTAGAGCTAACAAGGGAATCCAAAAGTGAGGTTAGTTCACAGCCACATAAGTTTTGAGGGTTTTTTGTAACTTTCAATCTACTTCTCTCTACTTGCAGTATTTACCTGGGATAAATAAATCCATGTTTTCAGCAAACTACTGCTGCTGCTGTCTTTTGAAAGGCTGGATTGTGGAATCCTTTCCAGAACTATAAAAGGGATCAAATCTATCTGGGCCTGCAGGAGGCAGCATGTCCCTGCCCAACAGAGATGCTGCGTGTTCAAGCAGTACTTTATAAAAACAGAGCAGAAACTGCAGCTTAAACAGCTCTAAGGACAGACATGGAACTGGAAAAGGCAAAGTTTTCTCCCAAAAGAAACATATACACATCCAAACCACTAAGACCAATTTCAGTTGCAGAACATTCAACTCCTTTCAAACAGTTTGTGTTGCACTGTTAAAAAGGCAAAGCACCCAGCCTTTCTTTACAGGATGCAGCAAAAAGCCTCGCTCAGTTCTAAATCAATGAAAAGAGCAGAAGGAACAGAATGAACTGGCCCTTGCAAAGTCAACACCTTTCTCCACATTACCATTGCCATCATGGATGCTAACTTGACCTTCTGCTCCATGGTCCATACTCATGCCTGTATAAAGGAGGGGGGATAAGGTGGGACAGCAGTAAATTTAAGAACGTGTTCTGCCCATGCCCTCCTTGTTCTAGTTTTGCTCTCTCTCTCCATCACCACTTTTCAGGTTTTTTTCAACAAATCTTTTCAGTTTGCCTTAATAGTACTGCAATTATCATTTATGATTAATCCTACCCACAGTGGAAAGCTGCAATCAGAGTTTCTTGCTGGAGGGCTTGTACTTAGTACAGTGTAAAAATCTGTAATGCATGCTGACATGCAATACAAGTCTTGGGGGAGGGTATAAAAAATGAGATATCTGGACTCTTTGAGGCAATAGGGTAAGGTAAAAATGGATCAGGATTTCCGTTTCATCTGGATCAATGAAGCTTTATGTGTTTTTTGAACATTGCCATTCTGAGTCCATATACAAGAAGATCAGATTTTCATCCCCATTTTTAAGGTATTGATATGATAGGTTTAGTTATGGTGGGTAATGCAGAAGACAAAAGTTTTCATATGGTGAAGTCTCAGCAGTCCATAAGTTCAAGCATGCGGAAATTAGCAACATCTGGATTACAAGGAAGCTGAAAAGGGAGTGAAGGTGTCAAAGAGAAAGTGCTCACAAGGCAACACTTATCATATACCTAAAACCTTGCTCCCTCATTACTGAGAAAAAATAAATGGAGTTTGTGCCCAGCAGCTACATGAATTAGGAAAATTTTCTTAAAAGGAAGATATGACAGACATTCCACAGAAAATGGTTTATGTTACCTACTGTGGGGAATAAAAGTTGCCTATAATATGCTCATGCTTCATACTAGATCATTGTACAATTTCAGTCCTGTCCAAATATTTAAATAAAATATTTTAGTGCACAGATATTTCTAAACAATATTGGCTTTGGACAATTTCTCCACTGTGCACTGAAGCACAGAAAATTTTTTTCTAGACCAGTTGAAACACACAGTAGATAAATCCTGGAGAAAATGTCTGTAGTTTTACCAGTTCAGAAGCATGGGATCTCCAGCTTCCTGGGATGCCTTGAAGCATAAGAGCAATGTGTCTCAGCTTATTAGAGAAGAGAAAATGGAGGAAGAAGCATGACAGTTTTCTGGCTAGACTTAACCTATGTGTATTATGCCAAGTCTGCTCTAGAAAATCACTTTAGTAAAAGGCTTCTTTATGTTTCTGAACTAGTTTAGTTTCATGAAATATTAAAGATCAGCCGTCAAAAAGGAACACGTCAGTACGAACATTCCCATACAGAAACATCCCACAGTTAAGTGACATGACATTAATGTCACGTTCTTACGCTATTCCTTTCCCATGACTGCCTACTGCCTGGGCCTTTAGAAAAGTCACGGCCTGGTTTTGAAGGTCTGTTGTTTCCTGAACCTTTGACTAACACAAGAGAAGGGGAAGTGGCGTAGGACAAGTTTTCTAGCAAAAGTAAATTGTTTCAGTTGATAAGAGGTATGAAATATGAGACACTGCAGTTGTACTGGAACATTTTGGGGGACCAAGCAACACACTGGCAGATGGTATTTAACTTGCATGAGTTCAAACTAATGTACACTGGCAAAACAATTTTAACTTCTCCTGTTTTCTCTTGAGTTGCTAACACAAAGGGAGGCCTTCCAGAGGAATAAAGGCAGAGGAGTCAACCTGAAAATCACAGTAAAGTTGCCTACTCTCTTCCCACTCAGAAGAGTTACCAAAGCAGACAGCTTCCCTCTTTCTTGGCTCTGTCTAGCAAAACTTAGAAACTATCCACACACAAATAGGCAACTTGTAAATCAAACTGTCATCTGAAATACCTCAAGCTCAATCTTCTCTCTGGGAACACAGGGAAGAAACCAAGATAATTGAAAGCAGATCTAGGAAGATGAGCGGAATCAAGAAGAGTCTGCACAGGAATTAGGAACATTATTTTTGTTGGTTACAAAGTAGTCTGTGCTCTCTGCCACCACACAAGGCTACATAAAGGGGGCTCAAACAATACCCTTTACTTCTGGTGCCTTTTCCATGCAATGATTGAAAAGCAGTTGCCTAAGATCAGGAGAGGCTCACTGATGAAGTTAATGACAGAATGCAATGATGATTACATTGATTCTTTTGAAGTAAAGCAAAATGCAGAACTAGAAGCAAATTTCCAAGATGCGAATCAATTTGGCATTACAGACTTCTAGTCTATTAAGAAACAAAAATCTGGTAATAATAATTCAAATGTGATACACAGGATTTAGCATTTAAAAAGGACAGTTTCCACAGAGCAGATTCATACAAATTACATTATCACGCACACACAAAGCAGAGGCCAACATCTTCCTCATGATTAGAGGTCACCAGCATCCACTACATCTAGAAGTGGTTGTCAGTTTTATAATTAATCTGTGCTGACAGATCCATTAATTGGAGCAGATCACTGTGCCCAAGCAATGTAGGTCACAATGTTTTAACAATACTAATAACAGTAAAGTAGTCCATGTTTCAAATGGCCTCATGCCACAGCCATTTCTTTTGCAAAAAAGGCCTCCACAAAGTAAAATCCTCACACCTTTCTCCCTTTCATGGCAGTCTCCTATCATAAGGAAAGATCAAGTTGAAGGCAGATGTGGGAAAAAGTCATTTACCATGCTAGTAAAAGGTAGAGGCAAACACTGCACTGTCAGTTGCAATTTAATCTTACAAACTGTTTCATTGGAAATTTTATGTATAGCAGTAAGATTTCCCTGCTGCACCAAAAATAAATCTGTCCATCCAATTACCAGCAAATTATCAACCGTTAACTTCATTAGTGAACAGTAATTTTTTCCTATCCCACAGGGGGAAAGGAAGATAGAAAAATCCTACCCCTGCCTGACTTGAGTGCAGTTATAGCGAAATTGTTTTCAATTCATGACTCTTCATGTGCCCAGAGTGAGTTCCCAGGTCACTATAGTGGAGTGACTTTGAAAGTAACACAAAATCAGGGAAACCTGTGATGGCAAAACAAGCTCTGAATGGAGTAACACTACTGAGTCTCACATAAATACAGCTCCCTTCTGGCTGCACCTTATGTCTCCCTGCCGAGACATCAGTTGTGCACCAGACACAGCTGGCCTGAGGACACAGCTCCCTGCAATGCAAAGACACGCTCCAACTCCCAACATACACTTGGGCTGCCCTCAACAGCCCAAAAGGTGAAAGTTTAGTTGGAGCAAGCTGGAAGGTAAAACACTTAGAATCAAAGCTACAAGTTCTTTATGAACATCTAACCCCTATTGGTTCCATGGAGAAAACAGATATGATTAACTACAAACTAAGAGACCAAAGCAATCTTTGCACAAGTTTCCACTCATTCCAGGCACTCCAGCTTTGCATGACAAAATATCAGTTAAAAGCTGATATTTTGTCATACACAAGAAGCTTTTTGGTCCTATGAAACACAGGGGCATCAGCCTGTATATTCTTGATTGCCACCTACTGGTATTTTACATATTAGAGTAAGGTTTACAAATATGCACAAAATAGAAACTAGGCAGCTTCAGGTAATCTTTGCTGAAGCACACAGGGTAAGTAATTTTCTAAATCCTAGCTTTTCTTAAGTACTGTGAACAATAAAGAAAGGAATGAAGCTTCACAAAGCCACTACTTCATGACTAATTTAAAATATTACAAACTCAAAACTTGACTTTAGAAAAAATATAAAGATGCCCTTTTAAGGGTTTTTCTGCCTACCAATTATTATCTCATTGACAGAAAAGTCCCTCTTCCTGCTTCATTGTATTAGAAATTTGAAACTTTAAAGCTGTAATCTGAGTTGGAGCTCACTTAAAAGATCTGCAACACAAAGAGGTAGAATAAAAAGCGCCTAAGACTTTCAGCAGCACTTCTCACCAGAAGATCAAGAGTACCAGGCCAAGTCTCCTCCTGCATTGGTAATGCTCACTGAGAAGAATTGGTAATTTCACTTTGCATCTTAAAGGAAACCAGACTTCTCAATCCTGCTCACAAGACACAGAACTGGACACAAGAAATGGGAATGGTTTACCTGAGGTACCCAGCAAACCAGAGACATGACCAGGATGGAATGCAGGTCATCTCTAATCCGTCAACCACAGGACATGTTCACAACCAGAATCCAAGCTACCTTCCCAGCAGAACGACTTCACCAGTGATGGAGCCAGCCTTGTAGGACCTCTGAAAGTACCTGTCCCCTGCTAGGACACAACTTTGCATGACTGTCACTACAGTCAGCTTTAAGAAGCCAATAATGGCTTTTCAGGGTTCCAACTTGACCTGTCCTGTGCGTTACATTTGTTCAGACAGTTGGTCCCTCCTTTCATTCCATTTCACTGCTGCAGTGCTGAATGTCAACAAGGCAATATATTAAGCTACTCAAAACATAAGGAATGGAATAAGATTATCCAGGTTTTGCAGGTTTTCCAGTAAAACCATGCTTTCTGAACAGGTCTTTTAGCCAATGCTGGAGGGACAAAATAAGTGTATTGAGACTATACCAGGTTCGTAATTTTGCTATGGCACCAACTAGGAAATAAATTCAGAAGTTAGAGAAAAAAGATAGTGAGAGTTTTACTAAGTAAGAAGAAAAGGAAATCAGTCTCTATATTAAGCCATTCATCAGAAAAACTCCAACAGGGCCTAGAAACTTAAGTCCCTATTAGTAGGTTCCTTCTAACATTACTCTTTAGCCTTAGCACCCAATTTCAGGCATTTACACACTTTAATACAAAGTAAAGATTTAAATAGCAACATATGATACTCATAGCTTCACACTTTTATAGAAACCACAAGGATTTGCAGGTTTGACACCTAGATCACACATTAATTCATTTCAAAATAAATCACAGCTCTTTGTGGAAGAGAACATACTTTGAGATTTATGCAACCATAAATGGTCAGTTCTCCTAGTAGCATTTTGAACTGATATCACCTCTAGTATATATGCCAGGTTTTTTTATGTCTAATCCTTAAGTGTTTCACTGCCTTTTTATCGTAATCATGCTTAAGTGTTTCTTTGCCTTTTTATTTTAATCAATTATTTGCTGGTAGCCAGTAGTAATACTTGACAATTTCTAGGAAAAACAGATCTTTATTTTTTAATTTGCTTATTTTTAAATGAGTTAAGTAAATCAAGAATCAATACTCCAAAAACATTTTTCATACTTGAAATCTAAGAATTCTTTTCAGCAGAAGCCCAGACCTGAGACAATAGTTTCCTAACACTGCAAAGACCAAAACCAGAAATCCTGCACCATTAGACAACCACCCTTACAAGCTACCTCAATCAAACTCAAAAAAACATTTCATTCTGCCAGAGGAAGAAACTGAAAATATTCTATTTTTCTCCAAATCTCTGCTTTCTACCCAAAAGATTAATTTTTTGAGGGCCAACAAGAATTAACAACAATTCCATGCCAGCACAGTATTTTTCTTCTTTAACTTGTGATCAGACTGTACTCCAAGCAACAATCCCCAACAGAAAGGTGCTTAAAAGAAATAAGCCACATTACAAAATTCTAAGTGCCACCCAGGCTATCTGCTGCTTAATGATGACATTCACATTGCCTGCCAGACAGAACACAGGACAGGACCTTTGTCAAGTCACTGGTCTGAAAACAAGCTTATCATAGATAGGATTAAGACATAAGCATTACATTCAGAACCAGACTTCCTAAAGTTGAGAACAATTTCACTCAGGCTTAGCAATCAGTTCACTTCTACTTTGGAAGAAAGAAAATAAATCATTATGTATTTGCTCCACTTTGATTATTTTCCTGCCAACTTCTCTAATCTCGTAAGACTCCCTGCATTATGTAACTATCCAAGCCATTCTTAGTTGCTCTCTTTTCTCAGCAAATCAGATAGAAACTGATGGATCAAACTTCCAAGGGTAAATTCATCTTTGGTACTCAATATTTACCAACATCTTTGAAAAGACTAAAGGCTGAAGCATGTGCTTGCACATATTCAACACCAAAAAACCAATGACAGTGATGTTGTGAGGACAGTTTTCATTAATTGCTCTCCTAGCAAGAAAGGAGGAACAGACTTCAATAGTGCAATCATCCCACACGAGACTTCTTTGAATAAAAATACAGGAAGGTTATACTCTACAGGCCTCTGTATTGAACCATACACATTCAGGCTAAAATCAGGAGTTAGTCAAGTTGTATGACTCCTATGGAGAGAGAAGTCTGGAAGCCTTCTATGAGAGCCACAGAAGACAGTATTGACTTACTGTCTTAACCACAACTGCCTTGAAGATCTACTAACAGAGGAAACCATGAAGCCAGACACAGACTCCAATAAAGAGTCTGAGAGACAACAGAATATAACCACTTTAATTATTATGCAAGTAGCTGAATGACACTGCAGTGCACAATTAACTGTACATCTCACCTACCTCTTTATTTCATGTTCAGGCAGGGAGCCCTCACTTTACAGAGACAGTCTTGATAATGGCAAAAGACAAAACCAAACAGAGCATAAGGAATGTGCTCCCAGACGACAATGAGGAAACCACCAGGAAAAAAATTAAAAGGCCTCAATTTCTTTCAGCTGCTAAGGGATATATGTCACTCCATATGGAGATTGGCTTTATGACATTTCTCTTGGTGAAAGCTGCCTGAGTTAGAAACTAAAGGTGTTAGAATCAGATAATCTCGTGACCACACTGACTTTAGTGAGGTAGGTATAGCTCAACTTAGCACCTGGCTGCGTCGGAATAAGGCTTCACAAAAACCAAGCAGAGATCGGTTTGCAAGCTCCACTTGCACGAGCCCCAGTTGTATCCTGCCAGTGCTACTCGAAGTCCCAGAACAGTGCTTCTCTTCCAAGAGAGACGGTCAGGCAATCACCTAAACCCTGTTAAGCTCCAAACTAGACAGCCAATATCATAGTCGGAGCAAAACCAAATCTAAACCCAGAAACAAGCAGTTTCCTCCCTCTGCATTACAACTAAATGAAGCAGGAAGGACTTTTATCCACACATGTATCTGTAGGTGTTGCACACCCAAGTAGAATGTGCAAATGTGGATTCCTTTCTCGTGATTACTTGTAGGGGTTTTTTTGGTTTGATTGGGGGGGGGGGGGGGGCGGGAGTATTAAACGTCTGAATTCCAGAAAGAAGACATGCTGTTGGATGCTAGTCTGTAAAAGCAGAGGAGCATCTGACAGGCTGGTTTCTTAATCTAAATGATCCCCATTGACAACTGACAGTCCTTTCAATGAAGAAGCACCTGAGTACTTAATAACAGAGAATTAACAATCTGACAATAGGTAAGGTACTTGCTCAGGCATTAGTAAGGAAACAGAGTGACACCTTACATGAAAAGCTACCTGAATGCCATTTAAACTTGTCAAATTGCAGAAAAATAGAACTTCAAACTGATAAAACCAAGGTTATTCATTATGTGAACTAATGTCTAATTTTCTTAAATTGCATCCATTTTACACAAGTTAAAACAAGAGAGATCTTCTTTCTCCTGTTTGCTGGAGCAAACTACCCAGCACCACCAAGAACTACTATAATGGATTCTCAGATCCTACAACTAGAAGACACCAAGCCAGTCACCCTTTCTGACCTCCTGTAAAACACAGATCATACCAGTCGTTAAATGAAGTCCCTGGTTTTGAGCATGCTGTCAAGGAAGAGTGAAATTGCCAGCGGAGAAAAATCCATGACAACCCTTAGTAAAACACTCCAGTGGTTAATTAGCCCCATTCTTTTCAAACACAGCTCTTTCTTCTAGTCTAAATTTGTCCAGCTGCAACTTCCAGCCAGCAGCAATCACAGCACACTTGTCAGCTAGATAGAACATTTCTGGTCCTTATATAGGTACTTATAGACTGGTCAAGCCACCTTTAAACCTCTGCTCAATAAGCTAAAGCAGATTGTGCTCTCAGAGCATGTCACTAAAGGACATTTTTTCAGACCTTTTAATCATTCTGACATTGCCTCTGATCCTCCTCCAATTTATCAGCATCCTTCTAGCACTGTTGAAATGAGAGCCAGACACACTATCACAAAAGCAATTGCACCAGTGACAAAGGAATTACCTCTAGCCTCTCATTTTAAAAATCCCTCGTTTTCACACCCAAAGACCTCATTAATCCTTGAGGTTACTTAGGAACTGGTTATTCAGCAGATGCCTCAAGTCCCTCTCAGAGTCTACCCCTTCTCAAAGGGGTCTCCCATTCTGCACCCACAACCTCAATTTCCTAGATGCCAAATTTAACTTTTGGTCCTATTAGGAAGCTCCACATTTGCTTGCTTACATTTTCGTACGTGGTACTACTGTCTTGGAAACCTAATATTACAGAATACCATCTTCCTTGTTGGCACAAGACTTGGGGGAGCATAACTGCAGACTTTAATCACTAATGACCTGGGGGCTTATTTCACATTCACATAATTAAAAAGTATTTAACAACAGATCTAGGAACCAAATGCTGCAGGACCTTACTAGAATCACATATGCTCAGCAATGATTCCTTACTAACCATCATGTTTAGAGACCTGTCACAGCTGGCCAGTTGGTAATATCATTAGTATGTCCCATGCTAGTTCTCTATCACTTTTTTCCAAAATGTCCTGTGGTAGCAAGTCAACTGCTTTAGAGATGTCTAGAGAATTTCCTTTAATCAACTAAATTTATCAAAAGAGAGATCAAGTTAGTTTGACAGGATCTCTTTTCCATAAACCCAACTTGACTGACATTAATTATATTACTCTTTTTAACTCTTTGCTACTCAAATCCTTTAATCAGCCATTTCATTATTTTGCCCGGGATAAACATCAAGTTGACAGGGCTATAATTACCAGATTTGTCTTGTTTTCCCTTTTTATGCATTGGCACAACATTAGGTTTCTTCCAGGCTTCTGGAACCTCACCACAGATCCAGGAACAAACATCAGTGTCACCGAGAGACAGACATGCCATCATTTTAAAAACTGCTTATGGTTGCACAGGGTAAATTGGCTCCAGCACCTACATACCTGTCACAGGATGTGTATCACGGATCTCACTGAAGCACAACTAAGCCAGGAGCAAACACCAAGAAAGGACAAGTTAAAATGCTAGATGGCAGGTGCCTCAATCTAGCACACTTTCAAGGACTCAAATAACCACAATAGCATTTCAAGACTCCTTTGAGAGGAAAGCCCTCCTCAGCTGCCTCCTGACCTGTCCATCCAACAGACCCCTGAAATGCTGCCCTGCTTTGCATGGTTTGATCAGAGACTGTAAATCAGAGCAACTGTGAGAACTGTGCACAAGTGAGCACATTTGGGAGAGCAGTAACAACTCATTACCATGAGAGGAGATGCTGTTTGCTGAAGCCTTCTAGGCATGGACTCTAATTGAAATCAATGCTGAACTCTCAAAGTCAGGAGATACATAAGCTTAAAGATGTCAGCAAAAATCTAACTTGTAATGAAAAAAAGATTAGACAAGTGGAAACCAGGCTACGAAGGGGCTAGAGGGCCTAGATGGAAGTGATAGCTGATGTAAGAGATGGGGACATGTCAAAGAGTAAGAAACATTGCAGAAGGGCAATAAGGCAGCAAAGGAGAAAGAAGCAGTTAACATGGAAAGAATGGTGGAGGAGAAAGATATTAAATCGATGGTACCACCGCAAAGCCAGATGCAATTGCTTGAAAGCATGTTTCAACAGTCCCCTCTCAGCCTGCTTCAGTCAGCTTTCACAGCCTTTGCTCAGTGCTGTCAAGTGCCATCCCAGTGCACAGAGGGGAACAAATATTACAGGCAGCAAGAAAATGAAACTGAGCTTTCAGGGTGAAAACCTGGATCTCCTTACCACTCACTGCAGTCATGTGACTGTAGCTGCTCTGCTCTCCAGGGCTGTAACACAACCTGTGTTAACACTGGGCAGAGCCAGACGCTTGGCTCTGACAGAAATGGTAGACAACGAAAGTCTTGTTGGTGGAGGTGCTGTAGGTCAAGCATCTTATTTGCCTCCTGACACAAGCATCATGATGCTGCATTTTTCTGAAGAGGGTAAGTCACCAATCCAAGAAACCTCATTATTTCAAAGAGCCACTCTCACCCTTAAAAGCAACCTTGGGCTTTTAAGATTGAAGATAGGGGTTGTGCATTTCCAATCTTATCCCACTGCATTGCCCAAATTAATTTTGGTAGAAAGAGGCAAAAGGAAGGAATAGCATTTCTGTCTCAGAAAAAAAGCAGGATGCTGAGCAGTGAGGCAGTACGGCAAAAAACCAGAAGAGGGGTATATTTTGAAAGGACGTGGATAACTGTAACCTGACTGCACAAGACCTTCAACTGCAAGGGTGACAACACTGGCAAGGGAATGGTAGCTGTGCCTCACTTTCATGGCAGCAGACACAAGCAAAAAAAAAAAAAAAAAAAAAAAAAAAAAGAAGTACCATCAATTTACTAGGTTTAGTAAAACTTTATTATGCTACGTTCAAAGCATATTTACCTCTATGTAAAACAATACCAAACTCATTGCAGACCTGGCCAAATTGGCTGACAACTCAGAAGAGATGGCATAGCTAACAGCAACCAAGCTAAAATGTTGGGACTAAATCAAACTGACAATGTCCCTTTAAGGGAACGAGCATACCCAAATAGGTCTATTTTTAAACCACTTTTGCAGAAGGCTGCTGCCATTTCTGACACTGTTACCAGCAGCCAAGACAGCATCTGCGGCAGCAATTTAACAGAGACAGTATAGTGGCAGGAAGCTCTTCTACCTCCCTCCCCAGCCTTGTCTCAGGAAAAGAGCAGTAAAGAGAATTTAATGAATTTTGTTCCCCAAAAAATTCGAAGCAAAGCAACCAGCATACGGTGCATTCATCAAATGGAAAACCATAGCCGTGGCTATACACACTCAGCGCTCTGATCTTTCAGGCAGTGGTGTTATTGTTAGTCAGACCACTCGTGGCTCCGGAATATCAAAGAGGGAGAGATGCAGCAATTCATCAGTATATGTAAGAAATGGGTGAGATTAAATCTACAGCCAGAGCCACAAGGTAGCAGACTTCACCTCCTGGTACAGATTGGTCTCTAGAGGACCTTTCCTCCTCTCCTCCACCCAAACAAAATTAATTCATTTTTCAGAAAGTCTGTTAGGTGTTAGGGGAAAAAAAGAAATCTTTCTATTGTCATGTGAAGAAACAACACTATTCCTTCCAGTGTAACTTAAAAGACATCAAAATTTTTATATGTTCTTATACTGATTTTTTTTATAACTTCTGTGGTCATTCCTATGCAATATATGGAAACACAAGTCTGAAGAGGAGATGTAGCACACCTGGTCAAAGGACCCATTTAAAAATACTTAAGACCATATTAGACGTGGAGGAAAAAAGCCTACAAATCCTATAGTATGAAGTATTTTTCATCTTCCGCTAAAGTAACACTAGTGAAGAGTCAATTGATCTAGCTGATTCATGCAGAAGTAAAATCCAAGAGATGCTCCATGCATCAGGAGGGGTGTAGTTTTAGATTAGTAAGTTCATTGACACAGCTCTTAAAACTTGCTCATTTGCAGCCTGTATTTTCACAAAACAGGGAAACAGATGCTAATTAACAGCAGTGCTTCTGAGAGCTGAGTAGTTACACCCAATATTGGCAGCATTCTAGGTTTCCACACTAGGGAATATGACATTAACATGGGTCAAGCCATCTCTGCAATTCTTCAGATTTCCTTCACATTGTGGAACATGATTTAATAGAGGCACAACCTCCCCAACACTTTCCCTTTTCCCATTAACAAACTTCTAACAACCCTGTGGCATGCTCAGCAAGTGCTTTGCAGCAAAGAACTACCAGAGAGACACTTAAACTGTTTCAGCTGTCTTTCATACAGTTTTAACACCATGTGATCAACAAACACTACAGACCACAGCAATCCACAAACTGTAACTTCATTATCTACTGCAAAACCGAACAGCTACATGGACTGCAACAGTGCAGCACAGAGTTCATAAAGCATCCTCTTCTAACCTTAAAAAGCATAATTTCCAGAGCATAAAGTGCTCCCTTATTCATTAACATCAAAACGTCACTAATGGTGCCACTAGACATCAAGCAGCATCCTTTTGAGAATCTGGCACATTCTTCACTCCCAGCTTTCAGATGAGTACAGCATTCAGCTGAATAGCTTTTTCAACAAATGACATGTCACAGCCTTGACACAAAAATACTTGCACCTTGTCAATCATTCACTCACCATCAAGTTCCAATGTTCATCTTCACAGAGATAAATTTTATCTGCACTGCAGTTAATGTTAAATACGGACTCACAGAGGAGAAGATGAGCGTAAGTAACAGTACAAAGTAATTGTGGCAAATCAGAGAAAATACCATGTCATTTGTACATTAAATAGGCAACTAGGAACTTCTGTAGCATGTAGACATTCAGGCACATGGAACAACAAAAGCTGAGGGTTAGATGACAAGGATAGAAATGTAAGCAGATATGGATGGTCTCCAATTTTAAAATGCTGACCTAGATGTCCCAGCCCAAAGGTTAGCTACTGTTTTATCTGTCAAGGTTGTTATACTACAACCATGACTATAATATAACACAGCCAGTGAGGTACTTTATTGCCGGAGAGAAATCCATGTGTCATTTCCAACACCCCAGTTATTTTTTTGATAGATGTATAAAACAAAGCACTATTGTGCACAGCAAGTTGCCTGTACTAGCCAAGGCATCATTCACCACACCATTCAAACCAATTCAGTCTGAACTAAAAAAAAAAAAAAAAAGGTAAAAATTAAACATAAGCATTTTAGAATTATTCAGGAAAAATATTAGTAATTACTAAATTTTGTACTTAATCTCTCTGGGTCTATATCACAAAAATAATTCAAATATCTTAAGATGCCTGTGAGGAAAGAGCACAAGCCACCTTAAGACCTAGTCTGGCATTTCAAAAAGGTGCAAAAGAATTAAATTCAAAAGAGCTGGCTCCTTAATACTTGGACGTCACTTCAGAAATAACAATCTAAGATACCTGGAATGACAAAGTTGTCCCCACTGAATCCAGATGCTAGTGGAATTGATCATAATGCAAGATACAAGCTACAGGAAAGGTCTTGTTTAGTATTACACTCTTCCTGCTTTTCAGAGTAATTTTAGAGTTGTCTTGGCCTCATTCTCCCCTCCTCCCCCAGCAGGCTTACACTGAACGGTATAGTATTTCACAATTGCATTTTTAATGGAGAACTACATTTAATAGAGAAGGCCATTTTCTAGCATAGCACCACTTTGACACAATGTTTTCAACCAGCATGTTCCCAGACTTTTCCCAGTCCTCCCAAATCACCCCGTGAAGACACTTTAAACATCTGTACATGCCATCTTCCATGGAGATCCTGTTGGGCCACCTCACATAGCTAGGACACAACTGAGTTTTTATCAGGCATGTCTCACTCTAGAGTTAAGGATTTGGATATATTATTCCTCTCATTTAGCATTCTGTTTATTTCCTTTTATCTTGATGCCAAACATCTTAGACAATAACAGATTAAACAAACTAGTCAGTCATCATAGATCATCTAAGCTGATAGACAACAGTTCTAAGGTTATTAATTCTTATAGATTTTAATATCCCATTGAACAGCCCAATGTGATTAACTCAATTTAATTCAACGCCACTCATTCATTACTTTGAGCTCTTAACTTCCACATGATAGGTCATCTGGATTTCTGTCTCCTCAGTTTTCTTTTCATCCCTGTGTCATAGATCAGGTTACTCTAGACAGTATTTGCAGTCAAAGACCTCAGAGAAACAATTCAAGAGCAGCAAGCTTCAATAAAGCAATCTCTCCATTAAAGAAGGCTTAAAATAATCCCTCTTTGAATGTAGCTGCTGCTGCTTTAGTAAGAACCCCTCCAGTGTGGGGCATTCCCAAGACTCTAGGCAATGGATAACTGGCAGGATGGATAGCCAGGACACACTGGAAGACCGTCTCCATGTTCAATGACAGCAGATAAAAATCACAGAATCATCAAGGTCGGAAAAGACCTCCAAGATCACGTCCCTTTGACCAAACACCCCCATGCCACCTAAACCATATCACTAAGTATCACATGCAGTTATTTCTTGAACATTTCCAGGGATCGTGACTCCACCACCTCCTCTGGAAGTCCATTCCAAGGCTTAGACACCCTTTCAGTGAAAAAACTTCTTCCCGATATCCAATGAGAACCTCCCCTAGCACAGCTTGAGGCTATGTCCTCATGTTCTGCCACTGGCTGCCTGGGAGAAGAGGCCAACCCCTTCTTGCTGCAACCTCCTTTCAGGTAGTCATAGAAAGTGATAAGATCATCATTGAGCCTTCTCCAGACTAAACAACTCCAGCTCCCTCAGGCCCCTTCCTCATATGACTTATTCCTTAGACTGTCAGACCAGCCTGCTCTTGTGCCTCTCTCTTTTGGCATTTTGATCCTTTTTCAAGCTACTTTGGGAAGGCTGGAAGCACTAGACATCCTCTTTTCACAGTGGCCTCTATGCACAGAGCTTCTTCCTGCTTTACTGTGCCAGTGCAACACAACCATATGTCCCTTTCTAAACCCTTTTATCTAAGGAGGGGTCTCGGATATGAACACTGGCACGAGGGAGAGAAGGAACATAATAGCAAGTACTGGAGCTCTTAAAGCAATGTATTTTTCTGCTGGTTCTAAATAATTTTATTGTATCTCAGATTTCCATCACATTATCTCAAATGGCAGGAACTGGCCCACCACTTGCTTTCATAGCATTGCCATTACTGCAAAGAAGCATCTCTTTTAATGGTGCCAGGGTTATTGGTCCAACAGGAAAAAAAAGGGATTGTGGTAGGGTGCCCATTTACCCACTGCTACCTCATTTCATCAGCCATTTATCAACACATTCTTCATTTGGAGAAATAAAATCAATGGTAAGTGGAGCTCTTTCCGTGCATTTAACTTCCCTGGCGTGATACAGGTGGTAACACAGCTGAGATCAAACACTTTCATCTTTCCTCCAGAGCCAGCTTGGCTGCAGACTAGCTGCTTCTCAATTAGAGATTGCAGTATTTCTGGAAAGGATTATTTGTGCTTTCTACAGCTCAGATTTGCCTCGCTGTTGCTTTTTTTACTTAAAGAACAATCACCTTCTTCTTACTAGATCATTCACCTTTTACCCAAGGTCTGTAAGAAATAAAAAGGCCCAGCTCAAGTTATGTATGAGACATAAATCTATGGAAAACTTTAAGCAGATATGAAGACCGAGATTTTAGAACACTGATTCTGTGTTACAGTTTATAAATCCTGTCACACACTGCAATAAGCATTTCTCTGTTAGTTTCCTGAAAGAGAAGGGTTATAACTGCATTTTGAATAAAGACCAAGGAAGCTTCAGGAGATCTCCTGGTTTGTTGCCAAGTCATTTCTGTACCCTGAACATTGTTACTCCATGTTAGGATAACAACAGTTCCCTGACAACAATTGCCTTGCACAGCAAATTTTACCAAGTTTAATTTCTTCAAATATCCATGAGGGCAACAGAAAAGGAGTGCCACCATTCCAATGCTTTGCAGGGAGAAAGAGGTACTGCAGTAGCTTGTTCCACTTTCAGAATTCTTTTTCTTGGTTTTATATTTAATAAGTAAAATTAAATATCCCAGCTCTAGAAAAATTAGAGATCCTGGAATCAAAAGGTTAGTAATGACTTATGTTTCCATAGCACCATAAATGAGATCTCTGTTATGGCTTGTAAGAATGGCTGATACAGAATCAACACCTGAAGAGAAGTCATACCAATACAAACCTTTTCTTTTTGAGAGGGCAGAGTATTTCATAATGTAAACCAAGGAACAAGAAAGAACAACTAGAAGTTCCTATTTTTGGCATAAATTCCCCATGATCTCTTTCATGACACTTACTACTTTGTGTGGTTTAATATTGTAGTAGAATACTTCAGATCTTTATCTGCATCCACACCTCCCTACATCACCTGCAGGGTCCACAGGATGATAGTATGCCACTTTTAATTCATTTAAGTTTCTACACATTTTTGTTCGTTAGTATTTGCTTCAGTTGTTCACTCTTTGCAATTTGTCAGCACTTCACAAGTAATGATTCAAAATAACTCAGATGCCTAGTTTTCAAGTTTAAAGCCGAATGACCTGTAGTCTCACTCCTGACACTGAGATCAGTAACATTTGGCTGACACGTAATGTTACAGATTTACACATACAAGTTTCAAAACACTACATACTGGAGACACTTCCCCCACCTTCAGGCTAGCTCCTCATCCAGTAATGTACACGTTGCGTTTTGCACCTTGTGAATTCCTACTATGCATGTAGCTCAATAAATCAGCACTTATAAATCAGCCACAGCCTCTGTGTTGCATCCATCTTCCCACTCCCTGCCCTGAAATGCTCTGTCAGCAAAGGCTTGAGCTATTGGCTCTGCAGGTGCAGGTAGATCAATATTAAACACATGGCAGTTTAGTCTGCAGTGACTAATTCTAGCTCTGCTCCACCAGTCATTCAAGAGTGCAGGTACCTGGCTGAGATTACCAACATACTCAGCACTGACCAAAGTCACCAGTATAACTCTTGTTGAGACCCAGCATACAGGTTCTCCCATAAGCACTGATTATACTGGCCATGGACAAAAGTGTTCCTGAAAGTTGAGGAAGTAGGACCACATTAAAAGACATACCAGATGGTTCAGAATGAGCCGTTGTGTTGTGGTTAACAGCTCTTTCACTTGCTGAAACCCACAAACCTTAGCTCTCCTGAGAATAGGCACATCTTGCCACATCCATACTACAAAAAAACTATCTTTGCCACAGAAGAAAAATGGGTACCCAGAACTCTCACTTCACTACCTTTTACTGATATTCAACGCAAAGTGGAATCCAATTTTTATACACATTTTAGGTTGCACCTTGCCTGACACTCAAGGAAGTAAAATCATGGAACTGTATAAAAGAGAGGAAAAATGCACACCAGAGACCAGGCTGAAGCAGCACAACTTTGCATAAACTGTTTTCATCTCCAAAAACAATACTGACTCTTAATTCCATCAACATTTCCTCTTACCACAGAGCTAGGAAAACGGCTTTGCTGCTGAAGTACCACATGATTTTCAGCAGGGTATCATCGTAAGTTAATGAAAAGAACTGGGATATGATAGAAAAAAAACACCTTATCTTTAGTCTGCTTGGAAGGGATGTCGAAAAACAACATCAAGGAGGCGGCAGTGTTCCAGCCACAGGTATCACAGGTTAGTATATAGACCCAGAGAAAACATGGGAGGGCAGCAAGTTGATCCAGGGGTGCAAACACTACCAGAGACCATAACTCATGCTTCAGATGGAGAAAGATGCCAGCATTTAAAAAAAAACAAAACAAAACAAACCCCACACTCTACCTGCCCAGCTCAGCTGTGTGGACAGGCAATAAAAATAATTCATACTGCAAACTTGGCACCTCTGTCAAGGAAGACAGCATGCCTATCATGGAGTGTCATGACATGCTACAGACAAACAAAGCCCTTCACGGCTTTCAATTGACAGGTTAATCAAGCACAAGAACGATTTCCTTCCTTCCTGCATCACCACGAGAATGCAGTTTCCTCCAGAGCAAAACACTGAAGAGATTTAACAGCAAAAATGTAACTCCACACTGTAGATAGTACAAAGGAAGCCACAAAGATAGGTGAATGAAGGAAACAGTCTACAGCTGGAAAATAGCCAGTTACTGGCAATAACCCTGGTTGGGAATACCACTTGTTAATGGCCACTTAAGTCTCTGCCTTAGAAACTCACCTGGAAGGAACTCCACCAGTTAAAATAAAAAGAACAAGTCACCCAAGTCACCTAAAAAATCATCACTCCATCTTCTGCAGCATCCAAGGTTTCTGCATTCGAGTGCTCACCTGAGCATCCTCAAGATCTTTCCAATCACAACCTGAGTTCAGCTCTCAGAGCTGAGGTACACGGGGGCTCCAGACTGCCATGACAGACTGTTCCATGCTGTCAGTAGGTACCGTGAATACTCTGTCAGACTGGATCCTTGCTCTGGACCATGGTGTCATGGTTTAAACTCAGGCAGCAACCAAGCCCCACATAGCCATTCATTCACTCTCCCACCAGCAGAATCAGGGAGAGAATCAAAAGGGTAAAAGCTAGAAAAGCTGTGCATTGAGATAAAGACAGTTTAATAGGAAAAGTAAAAGTCACACATGCAAGTAAAGCAAGGAATTAATTCACTGCTTCCCATGGGCAGGCAGGTGTTCAGCCATCTCCAGGAGAGTAGGGCCCCATCACATTTAATGGTGACTCAGGAAGAGTCATCACTCCAAACATAACCCCACTTCTTCTCCCTGGTGCCACTCTTGGGGAAGTGACAGAGCAGCTGCATGGTACTTGGTTGCTGGCTGGGCTTAAACCATAACACAAGGGCACGTTTTTACAGGCCCCAATATGAAATATGCAGGCCATTGCATTTACATGCAGCCTTCACGTTCCAGCTGCTTTAGGAACAAGACAATAGTCCACGGAGAATGCTTCTCTGCTCTTTCCTCTTGTTCTTTTGCATACCCTTGAGCTGGTTTGCTTTTAGCCAAATGCCAAAGATACCAGGCCTACATCCTCCATGGCAGCACTCTACCCCACAGGGAAACACATCAAAGCTGTCAGTTCTACACACACATCACCATTTACTGAGAAATTGCCCTGTCCTATTGCCCACCCACCCCTCAACAGATAAGCAACTTTCACCACATGTGTCAGTCTTCAGTACAAAATGGAAAAGCCTGCAGCCAAAGCAACAGCTGCCATAGTCAATTTAGCCATTGGTAAAAACAGAAGTGAGGGAGAGAGAAGCCCACTGAAACTCTGTAGTCTCTGCTATTTTTATTACAGAAGACCTTGATCAACACCATTTCAGATATAATACCTGTACACATTAAGACTCTGGATCAGGGTAAAGTCCCAATACAGGAGACATGCAAGAGAACTAGTATTTCTGTTTCTACAACCCATTAATACAGTGACCACATGACTAAAGTCACAAAGCGAAAACTGGGATTTGTGTCTCCTGTGACACTGATCAGCACCAGACTAGGGAATAAGAGGCCATTCACATGCAAGAAGTCCAACAGCCAAAAAGGAGCCTTTAAGAATGAAATTCAGTGGGCAAGCCTCAAAACTGTCAAAATCAAACTCTCATGCTAATGCTCCTAAGCTGCTCCCGGGCCCTGAAATGCCTTCATTACCTATGTGGAATGATTCAGTAGAGGTGAAGACCGAACACCAGACCCACAGCACACATTCAGACCAGACAATCCAGCAGCAATTTTCCTTCTCCTGAGCTCACTTTTACTAAGCCTTCAGCAGAAGGCTCTAAACAAGATCTCAAGCCCCAGGCTGTAAGCAGTGTTTTGGTGGGATGGTTTTTTGTTTGGTCATTTTCCTTCTGTTGGAACATACTTTCTACTCACGGATGATGCAAGGGGGAGACAAAGAAAGAACTAAGAAGAGCTATAAGCCTTTTGTCTATACCATTAGCATCAAAGATGTGCTCCTATATTCCAAGATGCTGCTGAAATTACATAAATTCACAGCCCTCTCCGCCTTGCAGGATGCATTTCCCATGCCCTCCAACCATATCTGTGTTTGTACTACTGTGGCAAGTAATGACTCCAACCAGAGGAGGACTCCATGATGCCAAAGGCAGCACAGCTACAGTAAAGAAACAGCTCCTGCCCCCAAAAGCAGTCATAATTTAAAACAAGGTGAAATGAGGGGGATGAACCAAAAACAGATGACAAGGTAAAAGGATGGAAAGCTATTATATGAATAGGACTTTTAACTGACAGTCTCTACTCCCTCTCCTGTTTTTCACTGAGCTTAGCTACCCACAACCAACACATAATAAAGACTAAAACCATGAATTGGAGTTTTAGGCCTTTTTTTGGTCCAGAAAAGGGCAGAAATACAACAAAGAGCTACCTTAATGCAGGGAAATTCAGCTGTTCCCATGCTCTTTTAAGCAAGTAATTACAAGTGATTGGGTGATTCTCTAGAGGTGTGTTAGGGGAGGCAGGGATTTAAATGCTGCTCTGAATTTTGCAACAGGGGAAGGTACTTATCTACCCTGACCTGGCCCTGCTTTTTATGACTGGCTTATTCCATTCTCAGATGCCTAAAAACGATGAGAAAGAATGAGAAAGTGTGGGAGTACCCTTCTTTTATCCCTGCCTGAAGCAAAGAGAATGTTTAATTTATAGCATGCCCACTACACACACCCCTCCACAGCTTGTATCACTCAGAATCCACAGCAGAAGGACATGACATTTCTCCAGATTGCAATATGTCCATTCATTTTCAGATACCAGTACCACTGTTTAGGGTAACTACTGCACACCAGGAAATTACTAGGGGGGAAAAAAAGAAAGAAAAAACAAAACAGCCATGTGCCAAGAAAAAAGGGGACACATGTGCCAAGCTCTTTTCCAAGAAGATTATGCTAGAAAACTAAGCAGTGATCTGAAAGGATAACTTCAGATGAATAGACTCATATGCAGCCCATGTACTTAGCCCGTATGCCAACTGCCAATATAGCACAGCTCTGCTATTCATCCCATCTGATTGTAAAAGGGTGGGAGTTGGAAGCTTTGCACTGCCAAAATACCAGCCACTAGCCAAAAGGTACATTTGGTTGCTTGTCAGTGCAGCAGATGTGAAATGGGCAGCCTTTCCCTTCTCTGACCTCCTCAAGGACAGCAAAAGCAGCTCCAGAAAAGAACGGAGATCAGCAAAACTAACTGATTTTCTGAAAGTTCTGCTTTTTGGCACTATTCCCACATCATGGGGTTTTTTTCCACCAAAAATTTGTCAAGAAAAAATAACCCCCTTAATATTTATCTCTTGTATAAGAAAATCCAGGGAGCTAAGGACATCCAGATTAAACAAAAAAGGAGAGAGTTCTCAATAGCAGCAAGGAGGGCTTGTGCTGACAGGATTAAGAGGAATGCTGACCAGCATGAGGGAACACATAGGACTAAGACAGCACAGAACCATAAGCCCATATGAAATCTCTCTGTTTTCTCTTACAAATACCCTGCTTACTCACTGCCTTTTGAAGCACTAGAACATGTAATGGGGTATCCCATATCTGGAGGCACTTTTTAAAAAATTCAATAATCTTTTAAGTACTGGGGAGAGAAGTTGCTGCACCTTGCTGTGTAGCATGGAAGAAAACTACTGTGACCATAAATACAGAAGGAGACAGCAGGAGGAAAGGAGTTTCACTTCATGACTCCAGTTGAATCAGTGCTGGGTAGAAATCAGGTGCAAACAGGCCAGCTAGAAATCTGTATGTAACAATTCTACCCTTAGGAGATATTCCTCCAAATAAAGATATGACAAAAAAGCAATCTTGCTGCTTAACAGAACAATAAATATCTGCCCAATCCTACCACACTATGAAACAGACAAAAGAGGGAGTTAACTGCAGCAGCTAGGCAGATTGCACGCAAAACAGACACAGCAGAGATGTGAGCAGATGTACAGAGGAGAGGCTTCACAGAGTTACCATCCTGAAAGGGAAAGGATGCTTTGCTTCTTGGTATGCTTTCCACCTTCTAGGAACTCCACCAAAAAACTGACAAGCCAAAGATACTCAGTTTGAGCCTTAAAAAGGCTAAGATTTTTACATCTGCCTGTTAGGAAGAACTCCTGTATTACATATGACTCTAAGCAAGCTGATTGGATAAATCCATGGGTGATAAGCTTTATAAAAGTTACTCATTTAATTAGCCATTGCATTTTCAAATCGGGAGCTGCATTTAAAGCCACTGGGACACTGAAGTTATTAAAAATAGGGTTTATTTACAGAGCCATTCTTAGCAGCATATTTAGTTAATAAAATATAGGTAAATTGTATGTGCTATTAATAAGCTTATTAAATAAGTTAACCCAAGCACATTTCTGACTTAATACAGTAATCCATAACTTTCTCAGAGAACCTCTCCTTCCCTCTTCAAGGGAATTTACAGGGACCAAACTCCTATTTTTAAATTCAGCCTATAAGCGGAATATTCAAAGAGGTTAATTTGAATGACCAATGTTTTAACACGTTCTACCCAATCAGAATAATAAGAACTTTAACAACATGCTCCACTTAGTCACAACTCCCTTAAAACAAAAAAAAAAAAAAAAGTTCTTCTGTTACTGCCAGGAAATTATGGAATTTCACCTTAGCAAGTCTACAATACAGTAATAAAGATCAGATGGAAACATCTCTATACACAAAACACACTTCCATCTACAAAAACACCATCAGCACCTCCAGCTGGAAATGCCAGGGGACACTAGGAACCAATTGTCGCAATGAAGAACTAGGTTTCTCAATTACTATGTGGTTATTGTGCTCTCTCAATTACACATAAATATCTATGAGATTTCCCAACTACTCCCAAAGTGAACTAACAATATTCTTACTATATTCCATTTCCCTCTCCAGCCTAGAGAAATGTCACAGTTACATGCACACATGCAAGTCAAGGATGAACTAGAAGATGTATTACACTGATCAAAGAGAAAGACAAGCCTTTCTCCCTTAACAGCTGAAGATTCATAACTTTCCCTCTCTTCTGCCACTAGTTTCTCTACCTGCTATCTCTACACAGAAGTAGGACGACTCAAAAAAATTCCAGTTCCTGAGATTCAGTTTTTTATAACAATATTTCAGTAACTGACGTCTATCCTTTCTTCAAGCTTCCGAAGTCCACAAATGGTTCAGTCATTCACTCCACGCAATATGAGATATTTAAAACTCTGACACCTACACTTGATCTAATAATACAGAGTCAGAAAGCAACAGGCATTTACAGAACACAATTCATTTTCAGAGATTTTTGGCTATCTACCTTAATATGTGTTGTGCATCCAGAAACATTTGTTTCTCTGCGCCAATGATATACAAAAGTCTAGTCAGATGCAGGTGGCTAAAGATATTAAGCTGAACCCCTTAAATTCAGATTTACAGAGTACTTCTTCAGAGAACTACAATAGGTGAAGCAAAGACACAAAATTAGTAATTTCTTGAATGGTGCCAGAAGTATACTTGCAAATAATATTTAAAAATCCCATACTAGTTTCCCAACTCAACTTACTTGTCACAGTTGCACAGTTTTTCAGCTCACCTCAGAGCCAAAGTCAAGGGTACCCTTTTGCTGCCCTGCACACAATTTTTCTTGCATCTCCCATAAGCAAGTCCAGTCCCCAGTTCTCATTTTCAGGCCCTCCTCAGAGTTTGATCTGATGATCAAACACAGTTCACTGCTTCAGTATCTGTTCCCTTAGTGCAGGCTTGAAAACACCAATAGCCCTTTCTTTACCTGAGATAATATCTTGTGAACAGTTCATTCCTGATCATTCTGCATCAGGTCCAAGATTTTTTTTCACCCACCACCCACTGTGTTACATTAGAATAGACAAAAAGGGAAACAAGTTCCACAGTCTAAATGGCTTTCACAATCTCAAAAGGAAGGGAGGCAATATGGAGATGAGGGAGGGCAAAGCAACCCCAACCACCAACAGTTTTGTTGCACACAATCATAAACAACTAATGATGAAAGTTAACATTTTGTTTTTACAAACATCTAGGAGGAACTAGATGTTCCTCAAAATTAGATAAACAATGCTAATGCTGTGCACTGACTTAATAGGTAAATTCCTTTATAATGGCAGAAAGCAGTGGGAAGAAGCAGGATTTTTCACTTTTGTCTTCCTACAATTATCATTTTTATTACTCAGGGTTTGGTTTGTACTGGGGATACTTTACAATACTTCACTCAGACACTACTGTCCCTTAGGAGTGGATTCTGAAAGGATCATTTTGCTACCTTCTGGGTTCAAGGCTCTAAAAATGTGTTATACCAAGGGAAAGAGAAGTGAAGGATAACTTGCTGTAGTACTACAGTACCAAACACTGGAAAAGAGCAGCTTAGCCAGAGTTTGATGTGCTTTAGTGAAAAAACAGAACAATATATGGCATCAGCCTGCAACACCAGCAAGCAGTATTCTTTGCCAGAGAGTCAGGAGGACCCAACATGTGTATAGTCAAATATTTTATGTGTATTAATGCCTAACAAAAGCTGTTGGTATTGTCCATGTTAAGCCAAAATTTCCAAGGCTTCAGGGAATCCCCAGGAACTCCTGGATTCTCACACTACATCAGATTCTGTGTGGTGACAAGAACAGTCCTTCAATGCCTGCACACCTTATAGCTTTGTAGCTTTCTCCTTCAACTCAGTGAAGGAGAAACTACCTTCTAGTGAAAGATTCCCTGCCTCTAGTGAAAGGTTCCCTGCCCATGGCTAGGGGTTGGAACTAGATGATCTTTAAGGTCCCTTCCAGCTCAAACCGTTCTATGATGACCTTACATGCATGGCCTCAGAAGATGTAACTTATTTCAAAGCATCTAGATTGCTCTGCATTTTTCACTGTCTTTACTTCATCAGTCCATTTAGAACACACCAGTTGTCACTTCCGTGCTTTAAGACAGCAAATAAGTCTGATCCAACATAACAGAGACAGGCTTTCAAGCGTGGTGAATATTTGGGTCTTCAAGATTGTTTCAGCACCAGAAGACCCACTACTTCTTCTAAGGATGTGCCAATACAAAAAACCATGGAAAAGATAGAGAACTGGGGAGGAGCAGTCAGCCTCATGTTTACTAGAATTTTTACAGGACATACAGCACTTGGTCCATTATGCCACTTGCCCTTTTTAAGGCCAAGCTGATTCCACAATAAACACCAAGTCCACATTTCATGCCTTATTTTATGTATACAAAAATTCTGTGGGTACATAAACATCAAAAAGCTAAACAGTCCATGAAAGAGACTGCAACAAGGCTGGAGGAGTTACTAAACTCCATTTGGTCACAGAAATTGTCTCTGCCTTGGAATGAGACAAACAACTTTGATTTTCCAAAAGGCATTTTATCAGGAAGGCGTACGTAATTACCCATGTTCTCCAAAGCATCGAGACAGACGACCAGCTGCATACCTATCCTCCTCCTGGCCTAGCTCCCAAGTACTCTGGCATTTCCCACTGTTGCCTGCATGAATGTGACTGAAGACAAAGGCAAACTGCATTAAGGTTTCTGGCAGTTGGGTAGCACTTCATGTTTTAAGGATCACAGCCTAGGATTCAGTTACAACAGTAACAGTTTACAACATGCTACAAATACCCTGTTAGGAAACATAACAGCTCCAAACTGCTTTGTACTGTGAAATATGTCAGCAGAGCTTTGCCAGGGTACAGCCACGTTAAGTATTCTGTATATCCTTGAAATCCAAAAGTTTGTGCCATCGAATCTGACTAACTTCTCACATACACTTCCTGGATAGGAAACTGAAGGTGGCTAGATTAAGTTCTAAAATTCTGTTTGGTTTGGGGGGCTTTTTTGGTTGGTGGTGTTTTTTTGGAGGTTTTTTTTGGGGGAGGGGGTTATTTCAAGTAAAAATAGTTTCCTGTTCTGCATCATTTGCTTCTGTCCTTCTAAAACAGGACATGTGAAAATCCAGAGGCAAATAAGAGCAGCTTCTCTTCAGTGATATGATGTGACCAGAACTTCAATATACCTTCTCCAAGTTACCTGTTACCTCTGAAGCCTCATTCAGAAAATCACTTACCTCTTTTTAAGGAAAGAACACTTACCATAATAAGGAGATACTGCCCTTGTTACAGCTTTAATTTAATTTAATTGCCCAATTACAGCTTCTCCCATTTTCACAAGAGACTATATTATTTTAAGTATTCCTCTGCCTAGCAGAGTCTTTACTTACATCAAGCAGGTACAGTGTAATTTATTTCAGATAAAGATGAAGGGAGAAAAAAGGTAAAGCTCTCAGGAAAGGGCACAGCAGGACTGTGTTTCCCCTCTGTGGCAAAATGTAGCAACTTCCAGAACAAAATGGCACCAGCAACCATCTTTAAAAAACACACAAAGATATAGGGGGAGAGGGAGAAAGAAAAAAAAAAAGTCCTAAAAGACTAGCAGTTCTACAGCTGTATTTGGAATAAGGGACTACCCACAAAAGGAATGCAAGGTGAAAAGGACTATAGAGAACATGGGGTGCAAAGGAAAGACTGTGAAGTAAATTTCTCCCAGATATTTCTTCAAAGAGCATGGCAAATTCAGGAACAGGTTCCATAGCAATTGCGCAATGCAACCTAAAAGAGCTAACTCTTGTCCAGGGATATTTATGATGCTTTATACAGGGAGGCTATTATCCCTTGGAATGGACTACAGAAGAATCATTTTGCTACTTCACGGGTCCAAAGCTCTAAAAATCTGTGTTACACTGAGGAGAGTAAAAGTGAAGTATGCAGAAGTGATCAAAAGAGAACAGGCGGGTTTTATAGCCTGCAGGGGAAACAACTGATCATATATTCTTCCTATGACAAACAACTGAGAAAGTAATTGAGAGCCTAGGAGAAACCAATGTTGTTACCTCAGCATTATTGATTTTCAGCAGACATCTTAATCTAACACATGACAAAACTTTGGTCATTCCAGTAAGATATAGCTTTCAAGGAAAAATTATATTTATAAAGGTAGTTTATGGTTCAGTTAGAGATTCTTATGAAGTCAAGCTCAGGCTATAAAGGAATGGAAAGAAAAGGACTTCTTAAAAACAAAATGGATAGAAAGTTCGATTAAAAGGTGAAAATACGATTCAAGTATACTAAAGCAGAAGGATCTTCTGATCTTCAAAACACTAAAAGGAAGCAGTAAAAACATAACTTTAAAATACTATAGTAAGAAAGCCTTATTCTTATCAAAGAGATGAGTGGCACTGAAGATTCACAGTTCACCAGTTAGGCATTCTTTAAAAAATTTCTTGCAAAATTTAACAGAAACATTCCATGTTTATAGTAAAAGAAACTGGGGTTATTTAGATGTAAATATATAAAAAATGAAGTCATAATAGGATAAGAAGATAAAAGTCCATATAGTTCTTTGTTAACATTCAAACTCAAAGAAATACAGCAGTGAAGAAAAAAAAAATATTAATACTAAAGAGTAAAACCTCATAAAAATACAACAAACATCTTACAAATATACATAGAGAAAAAAAAGTGACTTCAGAGCGTGGTAATTACAAAGACTGCATCTTCAATTAAAATAAAAAAGGCAGAAAAATAAAGGGAGCATTGCACACAATTAAAAAACTTCTTCCTACCTTCCCTCTGTTTTCTCCTACGAGCAATCTGCCCTTTACACTCTCAGATACCATTCTCTGCACATCTCACTCTCCTGTTTACTGGGAATAGCTGAACCATTCCCCCCACTATGGCTTTTCAGCCTGCAGGGGATAATGCACCATCCATGGAGTTTCAGTTGATGACACTAATTGGGCTCTTTCTTCAGCAGATGTTTTCTACCTGCTAAAACCAGTACTGCCTTCTTCCCAGCTGCATCATATTAGCAAACCACAGCTGATTAACATAGATGGCCCCTTCTCTGTTCTTTCCAACTGACAAATAGTCTACTAAGAATTCTTGATTTTGAGTCCCAAAGTTAACAGCCAAACACAGTTTTTATATGCTTGTGACAAATCCTTATTTGTGAAATGAAATCTGACCTAGAGCTCTCCAGAAATCAGGCCTAGTGAGATGACCATTCATCATTCTTTAATATGCTTGAGGTAGGCTATCTAATAACAACCCAGTCCTGCACCTCTCCTGCCATCGTGCTGCTGCTATTGCTTTTGTGCACTCTTGGACAAATGCCCTTAAGGGAAGGAAAAAAGCACTCACTTCCAAAAGTACTCTTTATTTCTGGTATCCATTCGCATGGCTAGTATGAAACAAATCCAGCCTGCTGGGCTTTGATGCAGATTTTTTCAGATGTCAAAAAAGAGAGGTAAAATGTATAGGCATGGGAGAGCCTGCTTAATGAGGTGTCACAGCTATGGTTGATTTGTTCACTGCTCCTTTAATTTTGTGTATCAGAATGGTAAGGAGCAACATTTCTCATGTTTTGTTTATGCACTCTACAGTTTAAGGCTTAAGTGGAGCAGCATCTTGAGACGTACTGCAGGCTTTGCAAGTGAAGCAGAATGCTCCACTCAAGTTGTGTCTATTTCAATCACATGGGGACCATTTGTAGGAGCAAATTAATGCTAAGCTTTATTCCTCAGTACTAAACACCCATTGTATCACTGTCCATGCAGTTGTTCCAAGTGTGAGGCTGGACTATGACCTGAAAGGAGATAAAAGTCCTTTTTTGAGGAATTCAATGTGCCTCTGATACATGTATTTTGACTGCAAACTCTCTTTGTCAGGAGAACTGCTCCTATCATTGGATCTGTCAAGCTGAGCCACCAAACAAGCCATTTCACTGGGTCTCCCCCAGTCAAGCTCAATTTGAGTTTTACAGTCCTTGATACTTGTGGGATATTGTCATAGAAGCCATTAACGTACTTTGCACTGGGAATTATGCTGCTTGGCAGGAGCTATCTCTCCTCACGATACCTGCATGTCCAAAGCTGAACCTAGTCTTGTAATGAGATTGCAAAAAGTAGTCATATATATTCAAAATGTTGGCCTGTAAGCCAGTAAGGCCTGAAAATATTTACCAATATGTCAAAATGCTTCTAGCTGAAAACCGTTTCTAAACCATTCGCTGTTTGCAAGTTTAATGGCTTAAGGCTTATGGGCTCATGAATCACCAGCTTTCTTAGCAGCAGCATTTGAAATGTTGATATCTTAGCCTTGAAATAGATGTGAAGGTACCACAGCCTTTACAAGCTGTTATCAAAAGACATACTTTAAAAGCTCCCACAAAAGACTGAATGCAATAGAAGTAGCTGAGCAGGATGAAAGTAACCGAACCAACTTAGTTAAAGTCATTGTTCATGTCTGTGTTTCATTTCAGTGATCACCCTCCAGCTGGACAATGAATCATACTAAAGGAAGCTTTGCTACTTACAGTTTGTCTGACAAATAAATCCAGATGACTTTAGAAGCAATGATGAGTACTTGGGAAATTATTAGTCTTATTTCAAATTACTGAATTCAACTACAAAAAAAATTTTGGAGAGCAATTCCATTTATCACAAATTAAAAAAAAAAAAAAAGATGGTACCATTCTTAAAATTTCAAGATTTTCTCTTGAGAAGATGAATGAACATTCATGGCAAAAAAATTGCTATAGCAGATACGTGTGGAATGAGTATCTCTAAGGTCAAGGAGGTTATGCTGGTAAATGGCATACCCTGCTTTACAGAACTGCAAAATGAAATGTTCGGCATAATACTGGAGAGATAACAAGGATGGAACAGACAAATACATAGCAAAAACAATTAGAAGAAATAAGAAATTTCAATTGTGAATAAAATAATAATTTCATATACAGTCCTCTAAAATACACCACCAAGTGATTTATCTAATTCTTGCAAGGGCATATACACTTTGGAGTGTAAAATTATAAAATATACACATTTTTCATCTACAACACCCAAGATAGATTAATGAACACATAAATATGGTAAATAAGTTCTGTTTCAATTTTAAACAAAGATATTATGAAAACCTATTAAAATAGAATAAATAAATACAATCAAATGCTTATGGGTTTGCTTATTTGTGAATATCTTAAAAGGTAAGGAATTCATGGCTTGATGTCTTTTCTGAGTATCTGGCCCAATCTATGCATGCATTCATCCACAATGTCAGGGCAGACAACTTGCCAATATACCTCTTCCCTTCTATCTCCTTGAACCAGGTTAAAATCCCAATCTGTATCAAACATTTCTCTGAGGATGGCTAAGATCAGGTCGGCCTCAGCTCTACAAACTTTTCGCTCCATCAATATAGATAAAAATTACTATTTTGGCTATCACTCAACCCATAACTCTTCATTATAAACCTTCATTTCACTCCAAACCCTCACACTCAGCTATGCAAAAACAAGCAGAAATATTTTGATATATTTCCAAGGTTGTATGCTCATCTTCACAACTAAAAAGCTTTGTCTAAGGTCTCATTACCTTGCTTACTACAACTTTTTTCCCTAGCTCTCATCTCATTCAAATCCCATTCACCCAGAATTTCAATTCAATTAGCATTTTCAGCAGTTAATCTGACCATAGGAATGCATAAATGCATTCTTCTTTGTTTCTCCTTGTATTTGGGCTTTTACTCATTCTGCACTCATATCTGAGGTAAACTTTTAAACAGCTCCAAACTTCATTTTCCTTCCTCCTGATCACTCCTTAAAACTTTGTTTTGATTTCTTCTAAGAAATTTGAGTTAGGCTACTGCCAAGCACGCTGCTCAATACAATCCAATTCCTCATGCTTCCTGTCCATGACCATGGTTTTACATTCACATTGTAAGCTTGGCTGTCTTCTCTTTCAGCTGTACACAAGCTTCAAACATTTTTTGACTTTGCTCACTAAACTAAATACATGTAGCATTTACACTTGCTTTTCAACATTTTAGACAAATGTTGACGTGTTTTAGAGGACTGTGGGACTGCTATCCTCATTGTAAACAGAGGAGAACAATGTGCAGATAACTAAGATTTAAGTAAGCAACATTTAAATTATGCTTGAAGCCACACCAGCAACATTGCAGCCCGAATGAAGCAGACACAACATGCAACTCCATGGAATGCTTTCCAATGTCATAGGCCAATATAGCTTCAACAAATGTGTAGGGCTTATTTCCAACGAGTTGTGCTGTTCAAACATGCCTATACACACTTACTTTTGGGGTATCTGTGATACACAGTGATTTTCCAGCACAGAGCAAGTATGATTTCAGAAAGAGTCATCTATAACCACTCTGGTCCACATCTATACCCTGGCTGTCCACACTGGACAGTGGCTGAAACCCCCACAGATTTTACTTCTTTTTAGTACAGCAGCAAGACAATCAAGATGCTCATATACTATTCTTTACCACCACCTTGGAGCAGGCCACAGAACATCACCTGGGAGGCACAGCCCGCCAGAACAGGCTGAGTTCAGGTAGTTGGCACATGGAAACAAAAAGAAAACCAACAGAAAAAAATGTAAATTATGAGGACAGTGAAAGGAAACAGCTTATTATACTCAAGGCAAGTAATTTGGCAATTTACAGTGGTGCTTGAGTTACTAGGCATATGTAAAAATATTTGCAAATGAAAGGCAGGAACCCAGAAGTGAGACCAGCCTTATCAGTAGGCTAATACTTTACCAGTCCCATTTCTACAATAAGTCTACACAGATAGATGACACCGAGGTAGATGGCATTCAACATTCTCACATAGAAAAACACTCCTGGAAGGAAGGTTCCAGGAGAAGAACAGGCTACTGCATATATCAATTACCCAGTGTCTGTAAAACCTTGAATAGATTATCAATATGACTAAAGTGAGGATTTGTACATCCTGAGGTCAGCCACTATCCTGTCTGTCGTACTCCATATGTTTTACAAATGCAATCATGTTCTGGCTCCAGCCTGAATATGCTGCCGAAACACTCCTACCCTTTCAAGAATTAAGTTCCAGAGAGAAGGCACTTTCAGGCACAGCAAATACGCCACTGACTACAGCACTAGGAGCAATCCTGATCTCCCATGAAATCTGTGCAACTGGACTGACCTTACAAATATAGGGAGCAGTGGGGTTTGTATCCAAGCCCATATTACCATTATTATTTCTAGGTAGCCTTCACCTTACTTAGCACAAGTAGTAGGCAGAAATCTACCAAAATGTTTCAATACTCAGGTAGCCACAGCACACTGCAAGCATGCATCTAATAAATCTGTTAATCAAAGTTTCCTGTTCAGTATATATCACAGAGTTATGTAAACTGAAAACAGAAATGGCTCAAAGAAAAGCTGATGGCTCCATTCTATCCAGCTAGAAGATTTCAACTCTTTTGAGCCCCCTATAAAAGTATTTTATTATATCTTAGATATCTGAAAATCAAATTCCTTATCTAAAGGAAACAACATGTTGTCCAGTACAGAGATATAGTAGAACACCTGACTGCGAGCAAAGTAAGCTATTACTGATTAACAGCTTGGGTGTGGGAGGAATTTCAGAAACACATTTCAGTATGTTAGCAATTCAGCTCACGAATTCTCTCGGAGCTTTCAGAAATATGACGTTCCCAGAGATGCCCAAATGGGGCATCTCGTTGAATCGAGAGGTCAACACAACACTGGAAGCTTGCACACTTCGTGCGTTTCATTGAACACAGTAAACCGCAGTTCCTCTCCCTTGTGCTGCAGTTGTAGAGAAGAATCACTAGATGGAGCCGCATCGTCACAAATCTGATTTATGGCCGCTGGAAGAGTTGTTGCCTCCTACAGTTGTTTGGCCTAAAACTGACACGTTCCAGCGCATCCTGATTACTCATCTTCTGAAAGACGGGATGAAATGCTCTCATTTACAAAAGCAAAATGTACACAGAGAAAGTGACGAGATACTGAATGGAAAAAAGCCACCAAGAAACCAACAACACTCACAGCTTTCAAAATCAAATAAATTTTAGAAGTGAACTGAAAGTTATTTTATCTGCCAAGACAGATCATATATCTTACTTTGGTCTGCAAATCAGAAATCACAGCAAACTCCCTAGTGAGTGGCACGATCAGTTGCTGCAAAGGAAATACAAGAGCTCTGGGCTCAAGTCTTTGTAAATAAGCTCTAACACACACTAAAAATGCAGTGATAGGCAAACCTATTTCCCATAAATACCCTGTGAATATATTTAATCTGACACTTAAGATGTACTCAAAAAAGAATCTTTTTCTTCTAATTCCCCTGACATTCATTTTGCTAGCATAGGGAAATAGTTGACATGTTTTTATCCAAACCTACCAACACACAATTCATCTGGCTTTCTAGAGATGGACTATGTGCCAAAAGGGAATTTTTACCTGCTTTCATCCTACATCTGTGGAGGCCAGGTTGCAACTCAAGCCATTCCTATGTATTCCTCGTCTGTGTGCAATGTCAATAATTTCATCTCCCATAGAGTGACAAAATGATAGATCTCCACATTTTGCTCGTGTTTTCTAAAATCCAGATATTTCCAATACTTCACAAAATGAAAACCAAATCCCCAGCCCATATCCAAAAGGCACTGCAGTGTCCTTTCACAGAAGCATGAAGAAGTTGGTTTTAGGCTAACATAAAAAGATTACACAATCACTGTTAACTTATAAACCAACTCCCTCAGCAACAGATCCGGCCAGGGAGGAGATCCCTCAACAAGGCTGTTAAGGAGTGGCAAGAGCACTGCTCCACCTCACCTGGAAGGTGCTGCAGAGGGGGCTGAAACAGCAGTAGTGGAAACCAGGCCCCATTCCCCCTCTCTTGGAGAATCTTCCTTGACCCCCTTCACCTGGAAACTCACAGGTCACAGGACAGAAATTCCAAAAACCTTACATGCTTTTTGACAAGTAAAGCTGAGGCTCACACCTCAGCTGCAAAGAAACATTTGTTCTAGAGGTAGGAGAGAGCTCACTTCTTGGGCTTGTTGGAGTACCATGCCTCTTACGAGCGTATTTCTGTGAAAAGCTCTTCCATCAGAGCCTATTACCAGCTCACACGACACTCGGATGTGTTTTAAAACGAAGGCTGCCGTGAAACTGTACCAGAACCAGCCTCTGAGAAGAGACGGTGACACAAATCCCAGGTGCTGTTTTTGTCACTTTACACACCACAACCGAGTATGTCACCGAGAGGAAGGCACGCACCTCCCGCGGGTGACCCACCCTCTCGCCACCCCAGCCGAGCAGAGCCCAGCATCGCGCACGCCGGGGCACGGGGAGCGGAGGAAACACCAAGACCAACCCAAGCACCGCCGGGCCACTACCCACGGGCAGCGCTGCCCCGCCCTCCCGGGGCGGACCGCACCGCCCCGCACCGCTCCGCGTGTGACCGGGCCGGGCTGCGCCGCTCCCTCCCACCCGCCGCGCCGCTCCGCTCCGCTCGCTCCCGACTCCAAAATGCCGCTTCCCAGCGTGCCCAAAGAAGTGGCCGTCGGGACGGCGATGCTGGGGGTCGCCTTTGCTACGGGTATGCTTGCAGGTAAGCGGCGCCCCCCAACACCCGCCACACGCACGGAGACGTGAAGGCTGCGCCCTCCTCGTGTCCCCACCGGGGACGGGACGGGAACCGCAGCGCCCGGGCAGGTCCCTCCCAGGGTGGGCAGGAGTCGCCGCCGCGGGTGCAGCCCGACGGCCATCGAGGGAGCAGAGCCCTTGGGGCTGCCCTGCGGGCAGGGATTTATTTCGCTGAGCTGCGGCAGTAAATAACACTGATGCTCTTAGAGCCCAAGCCGCTCCCTGTAATCCAGCTACCGCAGTATGGGGCCGGGCCAAGGTCCCAGCGAAGGCGAGGACATGCTCCCCCGTCCGGCCCCTGCCTGCATTTGTTGGGCCGGCCCGGGAAGGCCGGGGTGCGGTCCTTGCGCACAGCATTGTGTAATGGTAGCAGTTTCACTTTCATTCCCCGGGGGGCAGCGAAACAACGAGCCCACGATCCAGGAGGGGAAGGAGACTGGTGTTGGGTTTGTAACGCGGGCACTTGGTTGCTTATCCTTCCACTCCAGGCAAGTTGTTGAAATATTCTACATCTCGGCCTGATCGTCTGTAAAATAGAACCATTAACAGAAAATAAACCCCTCAAAATAAAAGTGTTCTGTTGTAACAAACAACTACCAGGAGATGTGGAAATGAAGTTGTTGTGATTTCTTTAAAATATTTGATCCATGTGGTAAAAGAAACATCGGGCATCAAAGCTGTAGTCAGTTCTGTATTTGAGTAGACCTGTACTAATCCTTCAACTTTCAGCATCTGCTTTGTTTGCATACCGGTTTCATGCTAATCAAACCATTGATCTCCCCTGGCTGGAGGGCAGGACAGTGTCATGAGGAGAGCACAGGGTTTGAGAAGACGCATCAGCTGATGGGCGTAAAACCCGGCAGCCTTTATTTATCTGCAAAACAAGGGCCCCAGAGTAAGAAAATTGTGCTCCCTCATTCATGTTTCTCTCTTTAAACTTGCCCTTTGAATTTTGATGGGGTTACTTCTCCTGTTAGATTATCGCAGTTTGTAACCATCACAGTGACCACTGAACAACACAGTACTGAAGCCTTTCCCTTTTAGGCTTTGGAGGCCTAGGCTGGACATCTTAAGAGGCTGATAAGGAGGAGGAGGGAAAAAAAAGATAGTCTACGTGGTTGTCCAGCTATGTTACGTTTTTCCATTTTCACAGCTATTTTAGAGCAAAGGACATTTAACCTTTAGTAATACTTCAATCCTTGCTTCATTTAAAACGGCAATAACTGAAAAGTATAAAAGTTATTATTACTTATTTTTTTGTAGGTAAAAGATACCCTTCTTTAGTTTTTGGGACACCCAAATCATCCACGAGTGGGATGATTGGAAAAAGCAGTCCTCTCCGGCAATACATACTGGATCACTCTTTGCGGGAACATCCAATTCTAAAGAAGCTGCGTCTGGTCAGTATCACCCACACCTCATCCTGAACTGCTGGGAGCCTGGTCACATTTCCTTCCTCTGTCTTATTTGCGTACACACTGGGGGGTTTTTTTTAACTGGTAATACCCAGACTCTTCAATGTTCAGGGCTACCTACATGACTATTTAATAGTATTGGCATACATTTTAGACATGTCTTTCTATCCTCGGCTCCCAAGGCCATGTGTTTGGGCTGCTCTTGATTTGGACTTGAGCAGATGACTTCTGTTCATTTTGTTTGGCGTATAAGGAACCTATAGCTCAGAGAGATGATGTCCTTCATCAGGCTCCAGTGCCAGAGATGAGACCAGACATCCTGGCTCAGGTTTGAGTCATTTCAGGTGAGACAGACTGTGCTTGTGTAAAATTAAATGCTAACTGCTGGAACAGGTTGGTTGGAATGATCTCTAGCAGAAGAAAGGAAACAGGAGGACATACTTTCCCTTCAACTGTTATGGCACAGCTCTGCTTTTCCCGTTGCCCATTCCTCAGCACCAAGAGTGTTTCCACCCTGGGACGGACACAGCTTCTCCAGGTTTGCATTGTGTAGCCAGAACTACTTGGTCTGACCTTTGGCAGACATTAACCCAGCAGTTCATTAAAGCATTCAGCATGTCTTGAAGGAAGTGCACGTGTTTGCGTAAATTCACAGAAATAAAGGACTTTCACAGTCAAGGTTCCTCTATGATTCTTCATTAGTTACAAATGTTGCTGAGTTCGTGACAGCCATGGTAACTTCGGAGCATATTACTGCTTTGAATATCCACTGCTTATGGCACACACAATATCCTCCTTACTTACAGTTAAATTCAAATCAATTTCTGGCTCATAGACGGAGCACGAAGCCATCTGAAATGAGAAGGCAGAGATACCTGTTTTCCCTGGAGTTTCACTGGGTTTTTTTTCTTTTGGATATTGGTTTGGTAGATTTGGGTTTTGTTTCATGTGATGTGGGGGTTTTTTTGCCCTTTCTAGCTTACTGCTGATCATCCCTGGGGCAGAATGATGGTGTCCTGCGAGCAGGCTCAGCTTATGGCAAATTTGGTCAAGCTCATTAAAGCCAAGAAAGTTATTGAAATAGGTAAGAGTGTCACTTTGTGGTAAAATAAAACTCTTGACTATTCTTCTCAAAATACAGCCATGTTTAACATAAGATATCCAAATACAGTAAGGTACTGCATACCTGTCAGCAAACAGGTGGGGAAACTACAGCATGAAAAGGATTTTCTGATTTGCTCTTGGTTGCCACTTTGTCTAACTGTGCATTGAGTAGTTCTGGCATCAGCATGGATGGCTCATCAGTTCTGAGGCAATCTGAAAAACTGAGATCAATAGATCTCTTGAGTCTTCAGCAGTTGCAGGACAGGGTGTCTTCTGTCCTTCCTGTATCAGTTTCTTGCTAGAAGAAAATACTTTGATGCACAGGCCCTGTACCAAATCCACTTTGCTTGATGCACCTATGTTACCAGGATGTCGTAAAAGATAGACTGATGCTGAGACGCCAGGTATGGGTTCCCACCATCTTCATTCTTGGCCTGGCGTTAAAATTCCCTGGTATTTTGCTGCTCACCCAGTCTCTCTGGGTTACACATGCAAGATGAGACTCTGCCTTGTCTGTCCATAAGACGTTTGGAAAAAGCTAACATTGGAGTTTGCTAAAAGATTGATTTAAAAAAAAAAAAAAAAGTAAAAATTCCTCCCAAGCCACTATTACATTAAAATGGAAAGAAAAATCCTTACTGTCTATTAACAAATTGCCATCCTCGATTCCTTCAGAGATTTTATTCCTGAAGAGAGCCCTGTAGTTCTTTTTCTACAATACAGTAGGTGTTGATGTCTCTTATGATTTTCCTAGGTGTTTTCACAGGTTATAATGCCTTGAATATGGCACTTGTCCTGCCAGATAATGGCCGAGTTATTGCCTGTGATATAAATGAGGACTATGCCAAAATTGGAAGGCCACTGTGGAAGGAGGTAAGCAGCATCTCCTGTTACACATTGGGGACAGCTGCCTTTATATGTGAAGAGATTTCGGTGTTTTAGACTTGCACATTCACACAGAAGTATTCTTATCATGAAAGGAGGCTGATAGAGTTCAGTTTGGGACGAGTAAGTGGTGTTTGGAACCTAAAAATAATAGGAAAACTATCTGAACACAAGTCACTCCCTGAATACAGCCTACTAACAGGTTATTTCTTGACCACTTTTATCAACTCTCTGTTCTTTTTCATCTTAGGCAGGAGTAGAGCATAAAATTGATCTGCGGATTAAGCCAGCAATTCAAACGCTTGGTAAGTAACCCGAAATAACAGATTGTTTACTCTTGCCTAGAAATAGAAGGGGGATACAATAGTAATGAAATTTAAAACCAAATATGGTTGTGAACGTGACCCTTTTTGCTAACAGGGAGGCAGCTTCTCTGATATTAAAAAGTAAAAATCTTTAGGAGTTCACAGTTTTGCTACCTACTAACAGAGGAAGAAAATGCTTGTCCTATGTAGTGGGCTGTACTGGTCACTCACCTGTCCTGTCCATCACTTGGTTTAATCTATCGAGTACTATTGTCAGCTGCTTCTGGGAAAGCTGATTAAAACAGATTAATTAGACAAAGCCAAATTTCTCTTATCCATTGTCCATTCTAAGCAAGTATTCCTTTGTTAAGAGAGGAAGAGTTTCCTGAAAGGGCTGAGGTGCAGGAAAGTTCAGAAGCCGATACACAACTTAGGCTGAATTGTGTTCAGAGAAGTTCAAATTTAGGATGTGCCAAAAGCGTGCAAGGCCATAAGTAAGGCAATGACTTTTCTCGTTCAAGGAAAGAGAAAATGTGGGGCAGAGGAAATACTAATAAAGGTTCTGAAAATGCAAGAAATTTTCTAGGATTGTTGGATGCAGAAGGTTTCCAACAAAGGTGTTTGATGGATCCACAGATCCATTGATAACCTTGTATTACTTTCAAATCTGTCCTTTCTAAAAGAGACAAATATAACCAGTTTGCTGGTATGCACACTCCTTGAAGTCTATCAACTGCTTTGTCCAGGCATTGCTTCAGACAAAAAGGTCCTCTGCGACTGGCAATTTGGAATTCTCAGTCAAGAAGTCTGTTCAGGAGAACTTATAACTGAATTCTACTTGCCTTGACCCAGAGAGGAACTACTTATAGCAATTTTTTGCTGTGATAAATATCTCTGACAGGATTTGTTCATGACCCAAGTCATGGCACTTGATCTGCAAGGAGAGATTAGCATTTAGAACCTGTACATAAATGTGAGAAAAATTCTAATCCACTCAAGAAAACAGTTGTCAGCTGAAAAAAAGCTGGAGGTATAGAGTATGTCCAGTTTCAAAAGTGCTTGACTTGTTTTTACTCTACCTTTCAGCAGTCCCAGCTGTATCCTTCAGGTTTGGAGCTACTCCACAAAGTCCTAAGCATGCAGAACTCAGTAACTGTGTGTTTTATGGCATACATAATGTCTAGATTGGTTTCTGTGGGATAAGCTTTTCTAGTAATTACCTGTGGAGGAATAGGCTGCCTGGTCAAGGCAGCAGAAAACATTAAATAAGAACTTTGACACAAATGGATTACAGCACTAACCAGGGTGTAATGACTCACTTTGTTGCTCATCTAGATGAACTGTTGGCCAGTGGAGAAGCGGAAACCTTTGACTTTGCTTTCATTGATGCGGATAAAGAAAGCTACAATGAGTACTATGAAAAATGCTTGCGCCTCGTAAAGAAAGGGGGAATAATAGCTATCGATAATGTAAGTACTGCAGTTCTGATGGTAATGCACGTGCAGTTACTGCTTCTGGCTGTGGGAAAAGAAAAAGAAGTCTGAAAAGTGGAATTCTAGTAATGTGATTTCTGACCTGCAATTGGGTCGCCAATTGTGACATGTTTGTCCATGTAACACAAAGGAAAAGAAAATTGAACATAAACTCCTTAAGTAAGCTACATAAAACACTAATATAAGCAAGGAATAAAACCCTCTAGAAGTAAGAAGTGATGTATTAAAATTATGTTAGTACACAGTGTGTGATAACAGAAACATAGAAATGTTTTTGTAATTCATTACAGAGAATGCTCTGTATTATTCTGGTTTGTCTTGTAGTGCATTTATCCTATGTACAGTACTTACACAAGATCAAAAGTAGCACTTGTAATCAGTAACTATTAATAAGTTATCAATTAATTACTTTTACAAGAAACAAATTATGTTAAACTTCAGGCACCTTTGAGGTTATAGTGGCAGCTGAATAGGGGCTCTTAAAAAACCTATGTTTAAAGACATCTTTTTTTATTTGGGCTTCCGATCTACAGTAGAAATACAATTAGCAAGTTCTGTGGACTCTCAGTCCCACTTACTTACAAGAGTTCCGTGTCAGAGACCATTTGATGTCTGAAACACAAGAAACAATATTAATTTCTAAAAAAATATGCAGGAACTTTTCCAAAGCTTCCTTTGTGGTCCAAGGACTGTATTGGAACAAATGAGGTGCATATTTCTTTTTTCAATAGGTCTTTTGGAATGGAAAGGTGTTAAAACCAAGGAAGGATGACTTGGCAGCGCAGAGCATCCACCGCCTCAACGAGAAGCTTCTCAGAGATGCACGCATCAATATCAGCATGCTCCCAATAGGGGATGGAGTCACATTAGCATTCAAGTTGTAACTCGAGGAAGCCCAGCAGATGGGAAATAGCAAGCAGCATCAAATCATCAGGAAAAATGCAGGTGGAACAGTTACCAAAATAGTGATTTAATCTATATCTCCACTGGATAGCATAGCCTGGAAAAAAAGACTTTAGAAGCAGCAGGATGATAAGGGCAGCTAAGTAGAGAAGAGATTTATTATAAGATCTATCATGGTTTCTTACTTTAATTGTAATAAAGGAAATAAACTTATGTGAAATTGTCCTTGTAAGACAGTGGTTGAAAAATTCCCCCTCTATAGATTGTCCAAGTGACTCAATACAACAAAGTAATTTTCTGTCCTAGAAGAGCCTCTTGACCAGTGGAATAATCAGTCAGTACCATCAAAAGGAAAAGAAGTGGAGTTTACTAATGTTTATAGCCATAATAGAAAAATGGATTTTTAATGAAATTACATCAAGGAGATTGCTAGCCTTCTCAGACTAAAAATATTTTAAGTCATTCCTTATCTTTGAAGGGTACTACATAACAAGCCTCAAAAAAAATCTGAAAAAAAAAAAAGGCTTTTTAAAACCTTACCAGAGGATAAACAGTATTCGCAATACTGTAATTGTATTCTCTAAAACCTTTGTGCACAAGGACTGGATTTCTTTAACCTAGGTAACAGTGCAGGTAGATTTTTTTAAGTCAGAATGAGGAAGAGCAAATGGGCAAGAAGCAAACCAAAACAATTCTCCCTCTTTCCTGTCTCCCTCCCACTTGTCCCCCAAAGAAGCAGCTTGCTAGTTGCTTGTTTCGTAGAAAGTTTCAAGCACAGAATATTGGTGGCAAGCCTACAGAAGGATTATGATTGTATGAGGATGCAAAAGAGTTGTTAACTGGCTATTCAAATCGTTACTGCAAGCAGAGATTCCCTTCCCTGGGCAGTATGTAACAAAATTTCAGCCTGCAATTCTTTATTACAGATAAAAATTGATTAAATAAGGAACTGAAAGTAGGATTTTACAGACAGAAGCTTCACTGGTAACTGTTTTGGGGGACTGATAACACTGAAAGGGTATCATATGCATAGAGGAAAGAGATCTTCAGATTTGTTGACCTCCTGAAGGGAAAGTCTGTCAGAGCTAAGAGGATCCTCCTTTCATTTGCTTAAGTAATGCACTTGAATGACTCAAGGCACTGGGGTACAAAGATTTCAAGTCTCAGAATTGTTAAAACTGTCTACTTGGCTCATATTTTTGAAATTTCAGCTGGGTAGCTTGAGTTCTAGTAAGGGGCAGAGGTTCAGAGCCTCTGGGTCTTGCCTGTCTCAGACACTTGCTATAGTATACTGCAGTGGAGAGCAATGAAGAAAGGAAGCATTGCCTGATGGCTTCAGAGTGGGGTTACGACTGAGGAGATCTCAATTCTATTTCTGTCACTTCCACTTAAAACCCTGATTCAGCAAAGCATATCAGGATGTGCTTAAGTACTTTGCTGAACTGAGGACTGACTGCAAAATCCATGTCTGGGAGAAGGCCAAGACAGGGTGCTTGTGGCCCTTAAATGAGAATTTAAATAGGGCATAAAGTTTGCCCAGTTTCTTTTTCTGAGTACAGATTTACCTTCAGAGCTTCAAACCTCCGCGCTCCTCAAATTTCTTCTCTGCATAAAAGAAATAACACCTTATTAAATTCTTAGTGGTTATAACAGCTCTCAGAGTGGCTAAAGGAGTGTGCAGAATCATTATACATTTGCATGCAGAGCTTTTGGCCATGTTCTAGTTTACAATTTTACTTTGTCAGTAGATAACAAAAGAATCCTAAGGGTTAAAAACACAAAATGGAACACTTTAAAAGCAGGGGCATCCTCTCAAATATTCCTGCTTTCAGAGGCTATAGGCTGATAATAATGAGCAGGCTACAAGCTCTTAACAATACATACCCTGCCCTAAAAGTACCATGATGGCCTTTCACAAACAGGGAGAAGTCATTGGAAGATCAATCACAGACTCGACAACTGTTTTACTATTTTTCCAAGTTGCAAGAACCCTCTCAGTGAAGCTGAGCCAAAAAGGGGCAAGCATCATGAGTATTTTTGCAAGAAATTGTTAAATAAGAGTTTAGCAACATTCCAAACCAGATACAAGCACTCACAGTTGATGAATTCAAAAACTCCTATTCCTTCTGTGGTGGGAACTAGCAAAGTCCCCATTACCTGTGCTAGAGGATGACCTTTCAAGTGCCTAAGGCTGAAGCCATGTGCAGCAGCCAGCTAGCATTTGCCTCTGCTTTGGACTCTTCCATTTTAAATATGCAGATCATAATGTGAGTATTTCATCAAATCTGTCTCCATCCTGATCACCTAATTACCATTAGAAAGAATAGCAATGTGTCCCTAAACTATAGATTGATGAGCCATCTGTAAGCTGAAACAAAGAGCAGAAGGAAGCTTAATTGAATCAAATATTTAGAATACATTATACTATCTTGTAGTTACTCAGAAACTGGCCTTCTCTTCAGGCTTCTGTCCTGCACATCTGGAATTCATCACCGCTAACTGCATTTAATCCTTCAACCTTACTATGAAGTGACTGCTGATAATATATAATTATGGTTTAATTCAAGTGGTGAATCAGCTATGGGGAATTTGTGGGGGCAATGGGAATTTAGACTTCCATTTGCTGATGAGAATGGACCACCCAATAATGCAAGGCAAGTCTTTGTCTCTCTCTAATGGAGATACCATGAATGGAAGCTCATGGGTCTGCTCACCCCTCTCAGGTAATACACCTGCCTGAGCTACTGCTTGCACTATAAAGGCTCAGGATTTTCTGCCCCTGGAGAGGAGCTGACCCAGGGGCACAGCTGTTGCCCAAACCCTCACACCCAGCCATTCCTGCAACACCGACATCTCTTCTACTTGCAAGGGATGACCCCAGAGGGGCCAACACAGGTGACAAATGTACAGTTGGGACTTGCTCAGAAGCAAATGGGGCTGAAGTATGGTTCATTAAACAAAAAGCAATGACAACAACAAAAACAACAACAAAGAAAAAAGAATTCCCCCTTATGTGGTAACTCCCAGTAGCCACCATGAGAATTAAAGCATACAATCCTAACTGCTGGTTGAGTATCTCAATCCCTGCTCCAAAGGTGTCACATTCAAAATGGTATGGTATATTTATGCGGGTGACAAGGAAGGGAACCGAAGTTTAAGAGTAGACTTTGCATCTCTACTAGCTGATTAAAAGAGCAGGACTGAGACTGGATGCTCGGAAATCTAGAGAGAAAGCTGCCCCAAAAAAACCAGCTAATTGTCCAAGCGTAGACACAGGGTTCAAGGCTCAGGTGCTTAAGGCTCTGCATTTTCAATACTGCAGCTTTTAATCCTGCTGGGACATTGGAGGACAAAGCAGGGAGTATCCTCAGTCTCTCATGTTACTAAAGAAAGTAGTGGCCTAAAGAAAAACTGGGCTACTGAGTATAGCATAACTTACAGGCGTTTGTTGAACCGCTGACACTGCCATCACTCCTTTTAACAAACTCAAGTTGTTTTCAATCTATCTGAATTCAGTCACGTTATACACAGACAGCACTTTCTGCAAATTGCTGCTCATGGAAGACAATTAGCCAACTTTTTGTGACAAAGCCCTTAGGATACAGGGAAAGGAACATGAATATAAACTTCATCCAAACTCCTTCCTTTGAGGCATGAGCAGTTCCCAGAAACCTTGCAGCTCAGATCTGAGAGACATGCCATATCTCAAGCACTGCGATCTTGATATTGGAGTGGTAACAGCAGAAAGTGCCGTAAGTGGCTCCTTTTTGATGATGTAGTAGCACACAGTTGGCTGCATCCCTGCTTACATTCTCTTTATGACTTGAAGAAATCAATTCTAAATGGTCACAATGGGAGTAAAAGAGCTAAGAGATCAGTACTGTTTTAAGAGACTTTTCTCCCTGTGTGCTGGGTTGGGCTGGGGTAGAGTTAATTTTTTTCATAGCATCTAGTACAGGGCTATGTTTTGGATTTCTGCTGGAAATAGTGTTGATGTTCCCCTCACTCCACCATACCAAGGAACAGGCTGGGGTTGCATGAAAAATTGGGAGGAGACAGAGCCAGGCCAGCTGACCCAAACTGACTGAAGGGATACCATATGTCAACATGCTCAGCATATAAAATGGGGGGAAGAAGGAGGAAAGGGAGACATTCAGAGTGATGGTGTTTGTCTTCCCAAGTTATGTGTGATGGAGCCCTGCTTTCCTGGGGATGGCTTTCCTGCCTGCAGATGGGAAGTGGTAAATGAATTCCTTGTGTTTACAGCTTCTGCTTTGATTAAATTGTCTTTATCTCAGCTAATAAGTTTTCTCATTTTTACCCTTCCAGTTCTCTCCCCCATTGCACTAGAGGTAGTGAGGGAGCAGCTGTGTGGGGCTTAGTTGCCAGCTGGGGTTAAACCACAACACCCTGAGATTAATACAGTTTGGTTTTACCCATCCCATCTACTGGAAGTGCACAGGTCTCCTCCATTGTGGCACCACCATTACACTACCTTAAGGAATGTGACCATTGCCGAGCAGCTCCATCCCTTCTTCCAAACAACAGCCAGACGAACACAGTCAAATAACCTAAAGCTCCCCCTGTACAAAAGATCTGGCCCATCTCTGAGTGATTTGCAGCATGTTTGATTTTATTGCTCGTTCCATTTCTACAGGAGAGGCAGCACTATCATGGCCTTCCCAGAATGAAAATGTGGAAAGTCACAAATAAAACAAGAAGGGTCTTTTGGGAAGGGATTGCTGATGACATCCCAAATAAATACTGAGCAAGGGAATGACAAAGCTGATTCTTCCCTCTTTGCAAACGTAAGAGCTGCGAATGAGCGCTTCCTGCCACACTGAGCACTGAAGTTTCTTCAGAGAAGCTTAAAGAAATTAACTTCGTTTCCTAACTCATCAGTTGCTCTGCTCTCTGGTCTGCCAAGCCCTTTTCCAGGGCTGTGGCATTTCTTTGCTGCTGCATGTTGTGCCAGTGATTTACGCTAGATGAAAAGGCTCTTCACGAGTATAAAGCATTACCTCTGCATAATTCTAATCACACAAAATTGGTCTCATGCATTTGCAGCTACTCATGCTTTCCAAGTCACCTGTTTTATAATAATTTTAAAAGCAATGTTTCGAAAAAGGAAATGAACAAACATAAAACCTGCAAAAGAGGGAAATTAATGTAGGATTTCAGACAAGTTATTTATCTTCCTTTTTGGCTTAGTGCAATACTGTAGGGATAAACACATAACTAGCTGCTTTAATATTTACTCCTATTATAAGAAAAATAAACATTGCTGATAAGTCACCGCTTTCCAGGATTAGATTTCATATTTTAGAGACTGCTTTAAATTAATGCAGAAGCAAACATTATCTTTTCTTTTTATTCATATATTTCCCTAATGAGTTCCAAGCAAATTGTGCCTACTTATATTTTATGATTTTAAATAATTAAAACATTTTATGGAGGCAACTAAAATTCTCCCCAGAGTTAGCAGAAAGATTATTGATTGAACAGATCTCGGGCTACAAGGAAAAAAATATTATTTAGTTTAAAGGCTCATAATTTTATTCCTATTCACCTACTAAAAAACCAAGAGACTGCATTTTTCCAGCAACCTTTTGATTTATGCTGGGGTAGGGACTTGGGTTATGTTGGTGAGATGAAAGTAGTAACTTTCTGACATCATGAAATTAGATTTCAGAAGATAGTTAATGTGAAAGTGTTATTACTGCTGTCACAAGTAAATGCAATACCTAAATACTAAATAACACCCACACAACACCACAGCATTCATTACCCAAGATAAAGTCTCACTGTACATTCACACCACCAAGAATTTTAATCAAATCCACAAATACGAAACATCAACAGAAGAAATCCACTCTCAGAGAAGACTGGTTCACAGGATACCCAGGCTGTCATGTCATGTGGCATGGCCAGAGAAGTCCATAGGGTTATGACCCACATGTCTCTGGCCTGTAGCACAACTCCCAGCAAGAGGGATTCTTCCAGCATGAGAAGAAAAACTAAGAAACAAGCCACAACAACAGAAAAGAACCAAATCTAAAAGAGACGAATGCATTTTAAAACAGGTGCAAAGAAACCTTCACAAGAAGGGAAATGGGTGCCTGCAAATTCAAATAGAAATAACAGCTGCAGGTAAAATTTAGACTTATTTGTAAGGAACCTCATGCTTGTCCATGATGTCACCTTGTATCTTCTGTTGTGTGGGGTTTTAGGAAGCAAACATTACAAGTTTACATTTAAAGGTAAGCAAAGCATGTAACTCCTTGGACTAGCAAATAAACCAAATGAAACAAAAAAGGGCAACCAACAAACCAAAAAAACCCAAAACCAGAAAAGACCCAAAACACCTATAATACTTAGCTCCAAAATGCTGATTTTGAGCATTATTTTTACCCTGCATTGCATGTCCAACCATTTGCTTGCCACAGTGAAATTCACACAGGCTGTGGCCCACAACTCTCAATGTTTACTTCATAAGGTATGTATTTTTCCATGTGCCTACCAGAAGTCAATGCTGCTGATACCTGCTACAAATGAAAACCTGGAAAGCAGGAGGAGCAGGAACAGCTGCAATGAGTAGAACTGGAAAGCTTTGTCAGACAACAATGGACACCTTTGAATTCAAGCAGAGCAGTAAGGACTACATGGGGTCCGGGAGGGAGTGGGCAATGAGATCTCCATGCTGCTCTGTGTGGAGGGACCCACATCTGCCTCCACCTCTGGCAATGTTCAGCTCCACAAACAAGGTGAGAAAGGGTCCCTCGGGTGCCTTCACCAAATTCCACCCAGCTGCCAGTGTCTCCTCAGCTTCCTGGACACATCAGCAGGGTTTTGGTGTGTCGTTTCCAGTGTCACCTTCAACATCCTCCAGCCATCTAAATGTCAGCTGCTATAAAATGCTCTCCCAAGACACTTAATCCATCTTTTCTATACAGTGTAATTAGTGGGGTCGTGCCAAAGCAGAAAGCCACAGTTAACTGTGCAACTACTGTGCCATCATGTATTATATCAAAGAGATTAACACAACCTGAAAAGAAAAAGCAGAGCCCTCCTTGGTTTCCTGTAAGCAGCAGAGCTAGATTATATTCCAGTGAGCCTCAAAGACATCCCCAGTGCAGCAGAGCATTAATTCACTATCAAAGTACAATTACAAAACACCACACACTAGGTCAAACTCCTGACAAAATGATTCCTGTACAAAAATTGGGAGTTTCTCCACAGATGTGTAGAGCCAGCTTCTATACCATCACCTCTGGGTCTTCCCACAGCTGTTGTGGATTTCAGGCACAGTCATTTCTTGGGAGCTATTCCTACCAACAGGCAGTAGTCCCTCTCCTCAGGTCAGGAGAACCATCAAGACCCCATAAGGTGTTCTGCAGAGGGTCTGTGCCACAGTACCAAAGGTGAGCTCCCTTGGCCCCTATCAAGGACTGCTGCATGGGATCAGACCTATCCTCACAATTCTGAGATTGATGCAAGTTACCACTGAAGACTAACTTGAAGGAGACAAAAGCACAAGATACATTTAATTTAACAGCCAGAGAGCCAACACTTAAATTCTTTCTGTCATTACAGGACAGGTCTCAGGTACCATCAAGCCCATCTCACTCCCCTCCCCCATGCAGCTTTGGTTACTTTGATGGCTGCTACCAAGTTTTCCTTTCTTCATTTTCAATGTAGTCAGTCACATACCATATATTGAGTAATAACCTTTAGCTCAAGTTTAAGTTCAAGTCTGTATTTAAACTTCTAGACATGGACTATGGTAAACTCTTAAGGAACACTTTAAGCATGCAGATAGGGTCTGTCTGCCTGTTGACCTTAGGAACCATTTATGGTCACGTCTACAAACTACACTAAAGATACACGAGTAATGCCGCAAAGCTAAGCATGGACAATGTTGCAAAAGACTAATTAACCTTGCACAAGCAATCTTAATTTTGACAGCCCCTATTGCATGTAGGCATTATAATACAGATTTTAATTTTATGATCAAACATTTCTGCATTCAACCTTTTATGTGGTCCTTCCTGACCTTATTGGGTTTCATATTACTTTTTTTGCCTTCAGGCTAATAAACCGAGAACCTATAAACAGGAAAGTAGCTGGCTTTTGGTAGCCTGTGCCAGTGGAAGATTCCTAGGTCGCAGAGGGGCCAAGCAGCTTTGTGTTGTGGTCACAGTTCTCTAGCAAAAGAAGTAGACAAAATCAGGGAATCACCAGCAGAAATTACAACTGCCTTTTCTGTATTTAATTATCTTAACTTTCTTCTTTGGGTTTATCTTACTTCCTAAAAGAAGACTGGACTGTTAACAGCTACAGCAACACTGAGTCATTTCAGCTAATTTCCTGTACTTTTTCTCCAAGGGATCAAAGGCTGTAAGTCAAAGGGAAGAAAAACAGAGGAGAAGAACAGGTTTTCCACAGTTATCCTGTGAAGGAAAGGATCAAAGTTAAAGCCTTTCTTCTTCTGGAAAGTTTACATTTTGACTGCTTTTCTGCTCCTCAGTCCTTCTCTCCCTTGCTGCTATGCCGGTTGTGCCTGTAACCCTGTCCTCAGGTACCCACCAGCTGCTGTGCAGGCAGCTCAGCTCACGGACCAAGGCGGGCGTGTACCCACTCCCACCCAAGGCCAGCACAGCTGCACTCTGCCGTGTGGCTGCCAGGTGCCTCATCCCCACCAGAACAAGCACATGTGACACACCATGAAAATCCAGGAAATCACAGACAGAAACATGAGAGCAGTCTCATTTCATGAAAAGAAACAGCTTAACAAAAAATGTTTATAAGGCAGCAGGCTCGTGCTTCCCACAAGCCCTGCTTTGCCAAACCCAGAGGGGACCCAAGGCCAACCACCCCACTCCTCTGGCACTGGGGTGTGCTGTGAGTTAGGAGGAACTGTGCCTAGGAGAAGCTGCTACTAATGACTATGGTGAGACTCCATGGTACATTGCTACAGCTGCCCACAAAGAAAAGGAGATGTTAGGAAATGGGACTCTGAGCCAGATTGTTTTGGAACAGAGAAGGTGTTTTAGTTAGATTGTGCTGTCTTGGCAGGGAGACTATCAAAACTCCTGCATCAGTGCTCACTCATGAATTCACCTTATGATGGGCATGAAAAAGTTAAACCAGGGGAGCTTCAAGCTATTCAAGTTTACTGCAAACAATTTCAACACAAGCTCATATACCCTAAACACAGAGAGGACTTCTGCTACAAAGCATTAAGACTCACCCAAAAGCCTACCAGTGTTGCATCAGGACTGCATGCTGTACCAGATTTCCTAAGGTACTTCAAAAGAATAATACAAAAATAAAATATTTTCTCAAACACAGTGGAAGATCAGCCTCCTAAGACTACAATATAAGCCTACACCCACAGTAAATTACAGTACCATGAAGAACTATTTGCAAATTGCAGTTCTCTTAAAAACATTTCATAAAACATTGATTCCTGAAACACAGACACCCATTCACACTCACCTAGTACAATCTTTGTCAGGGAAAATTCTGCAGCTGACAGCATAGAGGGCCACCGCCTCTGCTTGCCACAACCATGAGAATGTCTGTCAAAGCTGGTTCTGTTCAGCCCAACAAATGAACCTCCCAGGTATGACAGCAAGAGCTGCTACGTACTCCACCATAACGGGCAGTCTTCTGTCAGGGCTAAAGGACACACACTGCACACCACCAGCAAGAGAAAATAAAAACACCCCTACCCTACTCCCCAAAGCACATGCTGCCAATTATAGATGTGAAAACGATACCAGGTGTCTCTTGTGATCAGTTGCAACCCACCCAAACCACTCTACAAGTTACCAAGGGAAAAATTCACCATGTCAATTTGGCCTGGGCTCAGGCTCAGCCCCCTGCACCAGGGCAGCTGGCAGTACACCCATTTCTCCCACTCCCCAGGAGCTGAGGGGTTCAACACAACTGGCAAAGAGGTGTTTGCATGCTCTGCTTGGAGGGGAAACAAAGCCCCAAAGACCAACAAGGGTCCCCAAAGAAGACAAGGTGAGGCAGCATCCAGGAGAGGCGGTGGGGAGCCTGGGGCAGCAGCTGATTACCCAGCACCATGGATGCACTAGTCATTTTGTTTTTTCCAGGAAAGACAAATTTTGTATGTTCATGAACAAAACAGCCCAGACAAAAGTTGTCTCTCCTCCCCATCCTCAACTGCAATATTCTACACAGCAGCTTTCTAACAGCCCCTCTGTGTGAAGGGGATGGTGTCACTCCTCACAGCAGTGATGACCACTTCTGCCCCCATGGCACCAGCAGCTCAAATAGCAAAGGCTGGTGCTTCACAACAGCATCACAGAACCACAGAAACAATTAGGTTAGAAAAGACATCAGAGATCAACAAATCCAACTTGTGATAACGCCCCTGTGTCAAGTAGACCATGGCACTGAGTGCCACACCCAGTCTTTTCTTAAACACCTCCCAGGACAGACCCTCCCTGGGCAGTCCATTACGATGTTTAATCATCTTTTCTGTGAAGAAATTCCTTCTAAAGTCTAAGCTAAATCTCCCCTAGTGCAGCTTGAGGCTATGTCCTCTCAACCTGTCACCCGTTGCCTGGGAGAAGGGACTGACCCCAGCCTGGCTACACCCTCCTTTCATGTAGTTGTAGAGAGTGGTAAGGTCACCTCTGAGCCTCCTTTTCTCCAGGCTAAGCAACTCCAGCTCCATCAGCTGTTTCTCATAGGACTTGCCCTGTAGACCTTTCACCAGCTCTGTTGCCCTTCTCTGGACACACTCCAGCACCTCAATGCTCTTCCTGAATTGAGGGGCCCAGAACTGAACGCAGTACGCTGATATCACCAGTGCTGAGAGGGACAATCAGTTCCCCAGTTCTGCTGATCACATTATTTCTCATACAAGCATGGATGCCATTGGCCTTCTTGGCCACCTGGGCACACTGCTAGCCACATCCACATAGGACAGGCCCTTAGCAGACTTGCTGGGCTCTCTTCCCTGTCCCCATGCTCCAGTGGCTTGATTGACACTTAAATTAATTACAATTAATTGCAAGATGGGGGAAGAGTTTGTGAGCTACCCACACTGTAGCAGTGTGAGTTCCCTGGGCTGCAGCCATGCGCCCACACTTCTAACACGCTCTATGGCCAGCACAGCATCGGTCCAGCCCTGCCACACTGCCTGATGCCACCAGACATGGGAATATCACGGGTCAGCAACATTTCAAATCCTCCCCCTTTGCCTGCTGGGTTTTGGCAGCTGGTGTGCCCTGTCCTCCTGCCAGCGAGTGCTTCTCATAACCGAGGGTGGCCAGAACATCTCTTGGGAAATCAAGGTATCACGAGCCATCTGGGGATTTCTTTTAGAAAAGTATTGTCACGTCAGGAGCAGAGCTGGAGTCGGAAAGATAACTTGTTGCGTTAATTAATTCTGTTAGACAGGGGACTGGATGCTCCCAGGAGCCAGCTGCCGCAGGCCGTGAGAACCGGGCTGGCTGCTCCCATAGACCCGACGGGCGCTGCCCAAATCTCTCAGTCGCAGGTCTAGAGCACCCCGAGTACCGCCGTAGGCGGGGTGTTTCCTCCTCGAGTTCTGTTTCTTTATCTCAGAATCAGCTCGGGCTCGCTGCCATCCTCATTTCCCGCTGCCTCCCTCGGTCGGTGGGCTGAGGACGGTGCCCGCAGCAGCGGCTCCTCCTGAGGGCGCAACAGCGGCGTGAGGGCGCGCCGGCAGCCACCAGGTGGCGCCCACGGCCCGCGGCAGAAGCGGGGCGAGCGCTCGGCGCCCCCGATGGCGGGGGCGGCCCCGGCCGGCTTGTGGGGATCGCCCTCCTCATCGCCACTGCCTCGGAGCGCCCCGGCCGGCTTGTGGGGATCGCCCTCCTCATCGCCACTGCCTCGGAGCGCCCCGGCCGGGCTTGTGGGGATCGCCCTCCTCATCGCCACTGCCTCGGAGCGCCCCGGCCGGCTTGTGGGGATCGCCCTCCTCATCGCCACTGCCTCGGAGCGGCCCTGCACCCTGCCAACTTGGGGGGATGGCCCCCTCATCCCCAGAGTCGTGGCACCGCAGTGGGTCACGAGGAACAGTGAATTGCAACAAAGCTCGCTCGGAAGCTGCCGGGAAAACATCCCGGACTGTGCAGGAGAGAAAACTCACACACAACCCTCCCCACGCCGCAGCCAAACTCCAACCACAGCATAGCGAAACAGCATTTCTTAAACGAAGGAGAGACGTGTACGTACTAAAGAGTCATTTAAAGTGTATTTTCAATAATGTCACCATAGACCACTGAGAATCCAAGGGCAAAGCTGACTGGTACCTTGTGAGCTCCTACCTCAGCTCTCCCCTGCGTGCCGGCTCTCCGGCAGAGCTCGGGTGGCTCAGGCTGAAGCGATGAAGCACAGAGAGAGATCAGGGACATTTCGGTAATAGCCATTTAGTATTTTCATGCTCATAGGAACACAGGCAAAGTAAACAAAAAAAAAAAAGTAATAAGTGCTAAGAATGCCAAACCCTTAAACAACGTCATTGCCTCAGCATTAGAACCTTCTCCCATGGATCCAGAACGAACATCCCATGGAAACACCCGCGAACCCTTGAAACATTTCTGATATGTGTGCTACTGTTAAACAGCAGCAAGTGTACTGCAAGTACTGCCGTGGTATTAGGCTCAGCAGAAAATTCTAATTTTAAAAGATACTGAAGTAAAGGTCAGATAGTTGGAGCTGGAACAGTCCATGCTTGCCATCTTTAAAGGTCTGTCAGCACTTTTCCCAACACCAGCAGATAAATGAGGGTAGATATGAACCAAATCTCAGTATGTAACACCCCACATTTTGTCTAATAGCATTTTCACAAGTTTTAATTGCATATTCTCAGAAGTGACTTTGCCAAAAAAAAAAAAAAAGCTTCCTCTTTTTATATAAGCATTTGTATTGAATTTGCAACTTAAGTAAAAGATGCTGTACATGATGCTCACAAAAATCCAGTTGCTTATTGCTTCCCATTTGACCCAGCAGCATGTGGAAAGGACCCAAAGCACAACTAAGAGGCAGGCCCAGAAATAATCATGAGAAGGGAAATATCACTAAATACCACTAAATGAATGCACACTACACTAATGGATATAATCCGTGTTATTATTACTATTCCAGATTGGGAACAGAAACATTCCACTGCAAAGGGAAACTGACAAACACAATACAACCACTTACAATAAATGTAGCCTTTTCATGCCACGTAACAACCCAACCAGCTTTTTCTTTGGGTTTTCCTCTCTGCCAGTTGGTTCCCAGGAAGCATTTCTACCTGCCATTAAGACACTACTGCTACAGGTGTGAGCCAGTTTTATCATTACTGACTCACCTTGCATAGAATTGCTTCTGTCTTTGCTCACCGGTCTGATAAGGAAACAAGAACCTTTGGTAAAAGCAGGGCTGAATCATCCATGCATGAGCTGTCTCTTGTTTGCTCGGTTCTACTTCCCCTAGGAGAGCAGGCACCATAAATTAAATGTGTATTTGTGCCCGGCCGACGGCATGTTGCAGCAATGAGCCAAACACCAGAACAGGACATTAGAGGGCAGCAAGCACACTTACTGCTGCCTCGCTTTATCCAGAGCCACGGGAAACGTAAAAAGCCCTGTCCCAACGCTTGGGGGCGAAAGGTTTCCATGCCCATTCCGAAACAGTTCCCAATTTCCAGCTTTTGAACAACTACAGTGTGCAAGAGGCAGATGTAGGAATATACCACACCCAGCTGAACCACGTGAAGAGTGCAAGGTTAAGTGAACCAACCTGGAGAATTTCTACAGCACAGGAAGAGCATAAACGTTCAGGACACTCAGACAGTAACTTGTGAAATCCAGGGCATCATAATCTCATGTGAAAGGATTTTTATTTATGAAAGCGTGATTAGGTCTCTTTGCAATACACAGACACCCCCTGCTCCAGCTGTACCAGGCAGGAATGCAATGCTACAGTTCACACAAACAGAACGATGCTCTAGTCATTGGTTATCTCAAGTGGTGGGGGGTTTTTTATTCAGGACACTTGAGGAAAGGCTGTCTGGCACTGCAAGTTAAGGCTTTTTACATATTTTAGTAAAATGGAGCCATATAAACTACCAACATTCCTTACCACAAAACTCTAATTACACCACAAGCTTCTGTAACAGTTGAAAAGTAAGTCTGAAAGCCGTTTTTAATAAGCCTCACTTGAGAGATAGCAAGAAATAGATGCTGAACTTCCTTTTCATGTTCAAAGTAGTGATTTACGACAATATTTTAGGATAACTCACATTTGCACAGTTCTCTTAACTACTGCAGAGCCCTTTTACTTCTCCAGTTGCCTATCAGCATTATAGCAAATACAACTATTTAAGGTTTAAAGGCTGAGGACTAGTAAAGTCATGCACACTTACAAAGAGTAAAATGAGCAGGTTCAAGTTTTCCATTACTAATTTTTAAGAGTTGAAGAGAAATGCAGCAATATGTGCTTCTATTTCACTTACCCATTTTGTGACCTCAGGAAAAAAACATCTAGAGGAGCAGGTAGTGAAGAAAGAGGTTATAGTGTTTGCTTCTAAAATAAAAAAAAAACCAACAAAACCCACAAACCACCATCACCAGAAAAAAAGTCAATTACAGCCCTATCAAAAGCTGAGAAACATCAGTGTCACTGGTTTAAGGATAGAAACAAGGCATCATTCGTAACCAAAAGACACAATTAATTATTTGCCTGGGTGCTGCAGCTGGACAATGCATACAGGCACACAACATTTCAGGGAGGTTTTTTTGGGGTTTGGTAGGTTGGTTTGGTTTGGGGCTTTTTTGGTTTGTTTTGGTTTTTTAAGGTTTAGATTTTTTTCTTTTTGTGGTTTTTGTATCAGAAGAAGCCCAGACACTCTTTGTGAGGCACCAAAGAGGGTTATACTGAAAAGAGACCACATATAAAAAATTCAATGTCTGGCTGCATGGTCTCTAGCTTTTAAGTGGCCTAGCACATAAAACCACCTCAAACTAAAAATACGTACTACAGACCTTAACATGCAATGACAGCAATGAATTGCACCTTACATGCTTCTTCCACCATCAAGGGGTAGAAATATGACTCAGACAAGGGCATTTAGTGACAACAGCAATAAAGGTAATCCAAAGCACAAATGCTTTGCTATCATGTAAGAAAACTAGTCAAACACACTAGCAAGCCTGCTTAAGAGCCTGAGCTGGACGCTTAAGCTCTACTGTCTTCTGCAAAGGTAGCTCAGCTACTCCACAGCTAAAGCCTAAACACAGGTGGTTCATAACAGAGTGCTTCACGTGAGAATTTCAGTCTGAGGGCAACAATGCGGGATGGAACAAGACCTCGAGGAAATCACTGAGACTTTTATGGGCATTAATTTTAATCCAGTATCAACTGATAATACTTTTAAACCAGAGAAAGCTTCCTGATCATAAGCCAGCCACCTGCACTATGAAGGGAGCTGCTGTGAATCACTGACTGCAAGACTAAGTATCAAGACACCCTTCTCAGCTATGAGAGTGTCTTAAGAAGTAGGCTCCAGGCATTCCCCCAAGCTCAGTAAATCCCAACTCTTAAATGTAACCAGTGCAACTACATGTATTTAATATATTCCACATTAAAAACATTCACACCTAGTTCAACCTTAAGGGATATTGGGTTCACAGACCAAATATCCCTCATACTTCTCTCTTATTAATATCCTGGAAAAACATGAGTTTTCCCATTATTCTGCAAGTTTCTGGACTTAAAATGGGTATCTGCCAAGATTTATTAGTTAAAGGGAAAGCAAGATCAGATGCATTTTCCTCAATCTCCATTTAAAATTGTCTTTATTTCAGTCATTTTAAGCAGAAACCTCTCACAGCAGTTGGGATAAGCAGGCTGTTATACCATTACACTGTTACATTCAATTGCAGAGATACATCTCACTTCATACAAATATAAGCAAAAGGTGTTTGTGGTGAGGTTTTTCAAGGAACATTTCTTAAATGTCTCAGTGTGCCAAGTACATCGATCTGCACTTTTTGCATCAGGAGGCCAACTAGGACCACAGTATATCTCGCCTGTGGATCACAGGGGGAATTAAACCATTGTGTTGTCACAAACCTTACCTGACAGAAAAGCACATTCAATTTGCTTGAGGAATCCAACTGTTCACCTATATTCAGTATTGTCATGGGTGGGGGTCCTTAACTGCACAAAGGTACAGAGCACTACTTCTTGGATTACTTAAAGTTAAAACTTAACTGAGCACTACCCTCCTAGCTTCACTCTTAAAATATCTGAGGCACAAGTATGTGTGTGTACTTGTTTTATTCATAATTTGTCTTGGGATACCAAACGTATTTCTAGCTCAGGTCATTCAACAAAATTGTTGACCTCATTTCAAAACATCCAGTGATCCATTTTTCATTCATTAAAAGGAACATAAAAACAAACATGCACACAATTGTACAGTTTTCATAAATGTCTATTTCATTATTTGTGGGTAGCGCATTAAACAGTTAAATACATTTAAATAATGTTTAAGTGACTGCACTAATGCAGAATTTTAACTAGATGGGTAACCAATTTAACTAGAAACCAGCTAACAAGTAACTGTCTAAATACTTCAAATACAGCTCTTGTTCTAGGTCATCCTTCCTGGAAAAAAAAGCCTGCTGGTCACATTGGAAATACATTTTAAGGCCAAATTCTTCTGATATCCCTTCTCTGCAGCAGTTTCTTCACCTTTTCAAGCCTCCAATTCCAGGCCAAGACCAAGTTTATGGCCACCAGCATTGATGCTCTTTCCATCTATCAGGGCGGACAGTGTAAGCTTCACACCTGTAAGATTTTTAAGCAGCAGGTTTACAACACACACAGTAGCTTTCATGCAACTCAGCCTCTGTCATTACAAGTCCCTCTCTTTCTATACAATTACTTTCCTCTAAAGATTTTTAGAGGAGAATGCATTTACCCATGCAATCTGCTGAAAGTCAGTCACGTGAAGAAAGCTGTATGATTTTTGTAAACAGTTATGAAGTGAATACAAGTCTCTAATTGCAAAATACACAAGAGTTCTCCTCTACTACATTAAGACATGCAAAGGAGGAGGAACACTGTGCATACACAGACACTCCTACCTATAAAGGGATAGAATGAAATTAGGATTTTTACTGGTTTTCAAATAAGGAACTAACCAATGGTAATATAGCCTTAACAGGTGCTTTCATATTTAAGCAGAACAAGTTAAGTTCTGGAGGGTTTTTTTACTAAATATGAAAAGCAGGAAGTGTGGGGTTTTGACAACCATAATTTGAAGACCTGCTATCATTCAACATGGTATAACTGGACAAAGCAATGCTTTGCCTAGCCAAAAGCTAAGCTGTCAAACATAATACAGTCCACTCCTGCACAGATCAGTGAAGAATATAATGCATTAATACCATTAGATAGAGTTTGTCTTGTTTAGATAAAGGTTTGATGTACGACTGACGCTACTGTAAAACATCTACTTAGCCTTCAAAGAAAAAATTATTCTGAAGGAAAATAGTTGCACATAAATGTAGATATCTCAATTATTTTCTTTAGGATGCATAGAAGATATATATAACATAATTCACATGATAGCTCTTACCTGGCCTCAGGGTCTGGGTGTAACCCACTCCAACTAGACTAGAATTGTTCACTTTTGCCTAAAAAAAAAAAACCAAACAATTGAAATGTTCTAACTGATTAGTTATTTGTTACCATTCAGAACCACAGCAACACTGCCGTTACCACTTAAACCAAATTTTACTGTTCTTTCAGTACCCCTGTGCTTCCTGAATTCTCTCCTTCCAGCTATGCCCTCGTCCCTCAACTTACAGCGGAAGCAGTAACATATTTAAGAGCAGAGGGAATGTAAGGGCAGGGAGAACTGTTACTGGAATGTGGTTTTGCAGGTGAACTTCACCACTTCCCCCTTTGCAGAAGGTAGAGCCATCTACCACCAGTGTCCCAAAAAATGCCACATCAGAAGAATCCTACATGTTCATATTAGTATTAGTATCATATTAGAAGAATTAGTATCTTGCAAGTCCAATCAGTCATGCAGCAAACATTTCATATTATCATCGTAAACAATTTGTACAAAATTATTTATGTCACTTTGCATCACTTCATCAACAGGATGATTCCAACTTTGTAACATACAGGAAACTTTTCTGCTGATCAACTTTTAACCAGTATTGCCAGAGTTCTTACCATGAGAATGTGACAGAGCTCTCCAACAACTGGCGTAAAAAATTTTCTGTAAACTTACAGAACCAGACATGAAGGTTTTTTGACAATTGTGTTTTTCTTTTAATAAATACAGTAGGATCTCTAACATAAGCATATTTGACAGCCAGATTCTATGAGACTTTGCTGTAAGCAACATTACAGAATTTAAATACTGCTGGTTTCATTATAATTGCCTGGACTGTAACAGTAATTCCTACAAGGCCTCCCAGTCTATTTTGTACTAATAACACACGGACTCACAGAAACTGGAAATACACTATACTTTGCACAACCCTTCAGGTTACAGCCATACTTACTGAGATAGAAGCAGTGGAATCCAACTTGTATTTAGCTGCAATGCCAAAGCGAGTGCTGTTGCTACCTGCTGTCCAAGCCAGGTTTACAGCAGTTTCAAGAGAGTCACTCACTTTTTGGTAAATTGACCCACCAAATTCGGAACCATCATTGCTGCACAAATTAAGAGAAAAATTAGTTTCCTATTTGCATAATCCCCTCCTTTTGTTTCCCCTTTTATTTTAATACTTCAGATTTTTATTCAAATAAGAATTTCAAAACTTTGAGTTGCTTCCCATTTTTTGACAAGAGAGGGGAGATGAACAAAAGCTTCAGGGCAAAATTAAACTGCAGTAATTCATGGAAATAAAAAGGTATTTCAGAGTGCTACAGCTAATTCTCATGTTAATTGTCAAACAAAGTCCTTGAACAAAATTCCAGATCACATCCTTACAAAACTGACAGATACGTTAATGGTTACAAAATGGGCATTCTGAATTATATGATTATTGAGTATGTGAAACTCCTGAAGAACTGGATGACCTTTCAAAAATCTGTCACAATGTTTTACATTAGTAAATTGAAACAGAATTCTTCCAGTCCAGACTATAAAATATTTTGTTGTTTTCTCCTATATTCTTCAATTTCCATGAATTCAGATAGAATCCCCTTGCTTCCCTTCAAAAGCAAAAACTTTTAACTACCTAAATGCACTAGAACTCCACCAATTTTATTAATTTGGATTGAAAACACCATGTTTTTCAGTACGTTTTGATCAGATTGCTGTGAAGATCTAAAGGCAGAAGTCTGAAGAAAGTTCATAAACAAGATGCCTTACACTTGTTTAGTTATACTGTTTCATGCACTCTTCATCCCTGACAGGCAAGAAGATGAACCTCCACAAAAAGTCCAAAAGCAAAGATCTAGTCTTGCTCTAGAAACTACTACAGCATTAGTGCAACACTAACTACTACCTCTAACAAATCTACTGCCCTTAAATTACAATCTGATACAATTCAATATAATGGGATAGCCAGAAAAAGCATTATGATCAGTTCTACATAACTGAAGTACTCCACTTCCAATTTGCATGTACTTCAGTATTTGGTAAGCTGCATCACGCGTTATGCTGCAAGTGCTAACCAGTCACAGGTGTTGACTGTTTTGAAAAAGAGAGATACCAAGTCTCATTTACATTTATTTAGAGTTTCCTATTGAAAAACACACTCCATTAATAGCCTTGTAAGCACCTCTTGATATTTCAAGCATTTGTATTTTAACTAGAAGGAAAGGTAAAGAAAGCCTGCTTCTGGAAAGCCGGAGAAGTTTTCAGTACTTACACATTAGTGTGCAGTTGGAAGTCTCCAGTCTTGTAACCCACAGAGAAATTATTTCTTGTCAATTTTGATTTGGCACTATCAAAAGTCATCTGATAACCAGCAAGCCAGCCTTCAAAACCAAAGACAGCTGAACCATGGATTGCAGGTCCGGCAAAATCAAAGTCAACATCGCAACCTAGGTTTACGCATTCACGTTTATAAGCTGACTTAATTTTACCACTTTTCTTTCTGAAACAGAGAAAGAGTTATCTTAAGAAAAGCATACATGATCCTCCTCAATGATCTGCCCAGTTCAAGTCCTATGACTCTACACAACGTATCTAAATGCCTTGCACATGCATCCCATCCCCTGGACCAGGCAAAAGTACAGCCAGCCCATCCAGAGCACACAGAACTACTGCAAACAGGCACTTTCTGATTAATGTAGCAGCAGTTGCATGTCTCCTGCAATCTTCCAGGTATTTCTATCCCATAAAATAAGTAAAGTTGTGAAATGTGCAATACTAACCCCATAGTGATGTGGTGGTAAAGAGCCTTTAGCACTGGGACGTGCTAAGCTGGATCAATAGCAAACCATACAAACAGCTCTGTCAATACCACAGACCAGATCAACAGACCATGGGTGTTGCTACTCCCTAAGGTAAAAACATCAACCATTCTTACCCTGTATTTGGTGAGAAAGTTGTATCAAATGTCAACTTCAAGCCTTTGGCAATCTAATTGAAGGGTGGAGAAGATAAGATAAAGCTATAAATTCAGTTCTTACACAGAGGTAAAGCAAATAAATATTCTCCTAATCTATTACCTGATCTTCAATTGCAATTTCTGTTCCCAGAGTGTTATCTGTGTTCCATTTTTCTGTGAAAGTCAGACCATACTCAGCCCACTTGTATTTGGTCTCCAAGCTCCCATTCACTTTTCCAGTGTCTGTGTTCGATGAACCAGATGTTGTGAATTCCTAAAATGCACAGAAGATACATGTCATCCTGAAAGCATTACAGAGAGTGTTTCCTTCAGCAAGCCCTAAGACCTTGTTACAATATGGAAAAAATTTAAAATCAGTAGACAACTTGCAGGGGGAGAAGGGAGAATAGCATAGCCAAGAACTAATGACTCATGCCCACATGGAGCCTCCCCCCAATCCCCATCTCAACTGCAGTGTTCCTGCCACCCCTACAAAATGTACAGGGTGGCAACCTAACTCCAAAGCAAGACAGTAGCCACCATAAGGATCCTCCTCTAAAGCAGAAACAAGTTCTTAAAATGTAAGGCTCAGTTTAATACTCCCAATGAAAAGTTAAAAATCAAACCAAGAGCCAAGAACACTCTAAGGCACATAATGCAACTCCAGTAAAATTCTTTAAGGATCACATATGTATTTTCATTATTCTTGTCAACCATCCCTGAAGATAAATAATGTGCAACTGTAAAATGTCATAGAATGGCATCACTTTTCAAATTAGGGATGGGGTGGGTGCTTTGGTTTTTTGTTTGGTTTGGGTTTTTAATTGTTTCTTAAAGAGAATTCTTAGTCTACCCAATGTGTTAGCCTTTCACACCAGCCATAGGCAGACATGTTTTACTGACACCTGTAAAATTCCTAATCCCCTGGCACTTTGGTTCCATGACACAGAAATAACATTCATGTTTGAAGTGGGAGAGCTAAGCAAACAGTCTGGGTTTATAGTATGGTATGATCTTACCTGGAACTCTTGGAAGTACTTAGAAGTCAACAGTATCACTCACATTTCTTTATTAAAAGAAGTAATCACTGATGTCTCTCTCTATTTGCATTCTCGCAAAGAACAGAATGAATAGTTTCTGTGTACCACTATTCAAAAACTGAAGGCAATTAGAAGTGGAAGCCATGTTTGCAAACACATGTTAAAGAGCTCTTTCCAGTGGAAGAGCTCTTTCCAGTGAAGAGCTCTTTCCCAGTACTATTTCCCTTATGATTGAAGAAGTTCATTATTTCAACTTCTTAAAACATTTAATTAAACATTTTGATCTCTGTCTTCCTCCATGCACAACATTCTTTTCAAACAGACTTCTCACACTTACCTTCCCCAGAGGGAAACACAGATTTGAAATCACAAGTCCTTAAGCACTCTTACAGCAAAAGCCCAGACAGCACAAAATGAACGTGGTTGAGACTGTTCTTTAATGGTGGCTGATCAAATTTAACCACATCCAAGACATGTGCTTGTATTATGTTAGTGACCCACTACACCATACACAGTTGCATAATTCTAGTAGGTCTATTTCTTGGCAAGGGATGGGCACTACACAAATACCTTCAGCTTTAATCTCTTGCTTTGTGCTATTCCTACTGCAAAGGGTCTATGTGACTGTAACCATTGCGGCAACAGCTTCAGGAGAAGCAAAGTATTATATTATCTCTTACCTCTGCCTTAAAACATCTGTAGTACATATATGCCAGCAGTTTCTCCTCCTGGGAAGGACGGCTTATAACTAATACAGGATTCACATTAGGGCTTGGATTTTTCAGAGAATTTTACCAGCATAACTGGTAGTCCTCCAGAGAAACAAGCTAAGGTAAGAACAACTACCTCTGTAATAGGGCTCTTGCAAACTGTTTTTCAGTTGGGATACAGACTTCTAGAAAAAAACAGAGCATATAACCCACGAACCTTGTTTCTAACAGCAAGGTACACTGCTCAGGCTCCAGTTATGGGGAGGAAAAAAAATAAATCTACCTTTGTATCTTGCAAAGTCTGCTCTAGAAATAGATAAAAGTTACAGGGGGCACTGCTTGCATGACCAAGACATCTTGCATGGAACACTACTGCAACGCTTTAATACCTAGAGGAGCCAAAGATTCAACATGCTTATTCAATGCCAACTACTTCATACCAAAATCAAGATCACAGAAATTTCCACCAAACAGTATCACAAGATACTTCAGAAATAAAATCTGTATACTATAATTGGTATATTAAAATACTTTATTTGTTCACCTTCACACTTAAGACCAGGGACAATTAACAAACCCTTTTATTATGCAAAGATTACTGAACAAGACAATATTCCTGATACATTCAGATCTTTAGGGGCTTCTGAAATTCTCTTACACCAGAAATTTGTCATTCATATAACCTATAAAATACTTAACAACATCTGAAAAGTGCTCTTTTTAACTAAGTATCAGAACATAGCTAGAAAAAAATATAATTAATTAAATTTACTTAAACTCACCACTCCACTTGCAGATTTTGTTTTCACATCCAGTTTCACCAACCCAAAACCTTAACAAAGAGAAGTCAAAGTCAGACAATTAGGCCTTAACTAAGGCCCTGCACATTTTTCAATAAGCTGGTCTTTCAGGCAGTCTCAGCAGTGTCCCACATATATACACATATATAAACAGCTACAGAGTGACTTCAGCAACATTAAACTTTTAGATGCCTCAGCAGGTAAAGGAGGCCTCTCCAAAACAAGGCAGGGAAGTGCCTCTCAGTTCTACATTAGTACATTTAACTACCAAATGATGCTTCCAAGAGGAAATACATTATTTTCTGTTCCTGGAATGGAATAGTTTTTATAGTCAATGCCTTTTAAAGAGCTATCCCAACGCATAACATGCCTCTTTTAGCACCAAGACAAAATATCTCAAAGTAAAAAACTGTAAAGCAAAGTCACTGGGAAATACACAACCACTGGAACTGTAATAATATAAGTACGTTTTATGGGAGTGTCAGTTCACATTGTTATCCAGAGAGGTGAGCAACAGTCTTGGTGAAAAAAAGCCCACACTTTTCCAAAGACCAGAAAGAAACAGCACTGTGACAAAGAATGATTTAACTATGCAGCTGTCTGGTATTAATACATTTTAAGATGTGGAAGGATTCTTTTTTCCAATAGCCATTCCTCTTTCTAGTCCAAAAAAGGCTACAACACTACACTGGTATATAACCCTTTCTATATCAACCAACGTTGTGGCACAGACAGACCAGTAAACAAAGTGTGCTCCTAAGTTAAACTACACTTGCTGCTTACATTCTTTCATACTTGCACACCTCTGACATTTATGTGGCTTGAGCAGTAAGATTTAATAACCTTCACATCAAAACAGCCCACAAAAAGCCTTCAATGATCTGTTAGTTGGCAGTAAAGATATAAACACAGCACACCTTCCTCCTCCCCAAAAACACTGGTATTTGATCATTTGATTTTCCATACAGACTTAAAAAGGCAATTCATTGTTGCACCTCAAACACCACTTATAAAAGGTACTATTCTTACCATATCCTTTATTGAAGATATCTCTGGCAGGTTTGCCAAGGTCTACATATGATGGAGGAATCGCCATTGGAGCTGAAAGGTAAGGGGCTAATTAATAATGAACCTTTTACCACTGCACACATGAAAAAATGCTACCCCAATTCTTTCAAGATAGTCTTTAAGACTGATTAATCTACATAAAGGCAATTAATAGATAAAATTGATATAATTATACACCTATAATTAATAGATACAATACTACAGCATTCCGTGAAACACCTAGATTTTCAATGAAGGTCACTGAACACAGGATGTTTTCTTGGCTTAGGCAGAGAAGAGGCATTGCAGAGAAAAGGCATTACAAGACCACCCAGTTTGTAATTTCTCAGGTAGATTTCTCCATACAACTTTCATTACCAGAAATTAACAAGTAACTCACATTTCCAGAGTTGGCATAGTTACTGCCAAAAACCTGGACACTGGAAATCTAACAACCTGTAATGCAGACAGTTATTCCCTGAAGTTCTACAAAGTCGAATTTGACACACGCTTATAAAACTACCTGAAAGTACCGACAAGGTTTAATTTTCGAAAATGTAAAAAGAGAGCATATCTGCTCTCCAACATCATTTTTGCCCCATATTTTAGATGGCAGACACACAATGTAAAAAATAACATGTAACACCATTAACCAGCAATCGATCTGATAACATACAAGAGTTTAAGTTTGGGAGGTTGTCTTGTTAGTTTAAAACATCCAAGTAGGAGGAGTGCGGGGTCTGTGAGATCTCTTTACAAGTCCCCTTCTCAGACAGGGAGCCACTGTTAAAGAACCTGTCACTGCAGATGAGCTATGGCCCAGCCTCTCTGGCCCCACGGACAGACACCAGGCTAAGGTCTCACCCAGGCCCGTATCTCACTCTCCTCCCTGGGAAGATAAGAGTGTATCTGTACCCTCCTTGAAAGACTTTTCCCATGATTTCAACAGCAAGAGGCTGCTGTTACACAGGCCCTGTATTTTAAAGTTGAGAAATACAGAAAACAGAGCGTATTAGTAACTCCCCCCCATGCTGTGAAAGGGGGGAGAAGGGATGGGGGGAACAACAAAACTAACTAGACAAGGCAATGAAAAGGCTAAGCACAAGCAAACAAAAATCTTATCTTCTCAAACTGATTGGTCACATTTGTTTAGCAGGCAGAGTCAGATTAACATAATTGACTTTTTATCTTGCTTTTGTGTGGTGGATTGATTTTATTTTTCTTTTTAAGTAAATGAAAACATTATCTTTAGAACTTGAAAAATAACAAGTGCAGTGTTCTCACATGTTAACTTCCAAACCCTAATTACACCTGCCATATATAGCCAAATTGTATGAACTGCTACTATTAAAAAGAAAAACCAAACTATTTTAGCAATCAATGGGAAGGCACAAGACTGTTTCTTTTCCTTCTACAACTCATAATGCAGTTTTCCAGAGCACCCTACTTCAGCTCCCTACTGCCCTAAGAGGATAATTTCAACCTCCTCTGAGAAACAATATTTACACTCAGTTTCACACACATACACACAAATTCAGAAAAACATCTTTAGCAAAGATGTCTAAACTCTACAACCAGGTCACTATATCAAGATATCTATCACTTGCTTAAGGACAAGTCTGGTTTTCCAGGGAGTTAAGCTAAACTTTTTTTTTTTTAAAGAGACATAAAAATGGCTTAGAGCATCTGAAGTTTGAAGAGACTTAGCCCAAGTCCAAGCCTACAGAACAACAGACCTTAATCCCAGTGACAAGCCATTAAATGATTCCTATTATTTATTCCATAAAAAGAAGCAGGTGAGAGATCAAATTACAAGGGAGAGTGAGACCTCTCGCCTGTAAATTTCTGCCGTACAGCAACTGTACAATTCTTTAGCAGTTTAAAATATTACAAAGAAGGTTTAGCTACATGTTTCCTTTAATGAACAGATCTCTAACTAGCATCTTCAGAAGAATAATTATTTCTAGTTTTGAAGTTTCATATTAGCCTTCTGCACAGACATGCTTTTACAGTGAAAATAAATGAGCTTTTCCCTTTTGTTTTCAATGTTTTCAAACTGACTAGACAACCAATACAGACAAGAGATTTATGCTAAGCAAAAATGTCTTGAGAAGTTAACAAACTTGTATCTGTGTCAAAATTCAGAGGATTATTACAGTAAAAAGGATGTTGCCATTTAATCTGGCCTAGTTAAGCATCCTTACTGCTTCAGTGAAACCAGCCAGTATTTGTCAGACATTCCAGCCTACAGATGCAAGTTTTGTAATAAAATATTGGAAGAAAGTACAATTGTCACACTGCTGTTCTAATACTATACTATAAAACTGACAGGGATGGATGAGGACAAAACAGAAAACCAAGAGTTAATTTTCGATATACTGAATACCTGATAAATCAGTGTCATCATCAGAATGCTCATTAAATGAAAACAGGGCCATAAAAAAATCAGTTCTGTGTCCTCCAATGTTAGCTCGGTTTGCAAATTCTTATAACCACAAGTAATTTTCTTCAACCCCATTTTTCCACTTAAAAACTAATTAGAAGTGACTAAACTATAAGTACCACTTAGCAACTACAGGTTTGTTGTAAAAACTGTAAAATAATTGACTGGAAGTACAGAATATACTTGAACCAAGTGAGAGCTCCACCTTAATCTTTGCTTCATGCCACCGTGACCAAAAAAAAAAAAAAAGAAAAATTAATCTGTTACTCAATAGTCACAATCATGCTTTCTTCTGTGATTAAAAAAAACCCAATCACCTCAATAACTGAACAATGTATTAACGTTATTGGAATTACTACATCACAGTTTTCCTTGGAGGTACTATTTCAAAACTCTCACGCCCCACAATTACAGAATGCCACAGACTTCTATTAAGATTTCTAACAAAGATCTCAAGATATTCAAGAACAAGCTACAACTCAGATCAGGTCATAATAAAAAAAAAAAACAACCCTGTACTCAAGCAATTTTAAAAAGCAACAACTACGCCGAAATTATCCCAGTATCCCAACCAATAACAACAGAAAAACCGAGATTATTTAAAAATTAAGTTAATTAATTAAGTTAAAATACATCGGACACACGGTGACCTTCAGGCTTACGCTGATACGCAGAGCTTAAAAAGAAAAAAAGCCACCTCCTTACCCTTGCATTAACTCTCTCCCTACTCACAGATGGAGGTGGTCACGCCAGCCTAATACTGGCCAAGCCAACGCAAAAACTAAAAAGGCAAGGTCTGGAAACGGACTACAGGCTCAGGGAGCGAAGGCAGGGGTAGTAAAGCAGCGCCTCCCAGAGGGGAAGGGCAGCGAAGTGGAGAGCGGGGATGCGGCCGCAGCCCGGGCAGGGCAGGGCCGGGCCGGGCCGAGCGGCGGCCCCAGGCCCAGCGCCAGGCGCGCCGCCCGCCCCGCCGCAAGGTGAACCGACCCGCTCGGCGCGGCCATCTTGGGCATCCCGGCCTGACCCTCCCGCCCCGCCGCGGCCTCGCGCACCCGAGCGGCGGGCCGCGGGGGCAGCGCACACGGAGAGCCCCCCGCCCGCCCCGCCGAACCCGGGAGCGCAGGGACCCGCCCGCGGCCCCGCCACCCCCGGCCCACGCGGCCCCAAACCCACTCGCCGCCGGGCGAGCCCCGCCCGCACCCCTCTTGCCCCGCGGGGCCGGTCGCGGCCGGGGCCGGCACCTGCGTGTCGCGGACGGGCGGCGGAGCGGGGCCGGGGCCGGTCGCGGACGGGTGGGGCCGTGCAGAGGCCGCGCTGCTACAGCCACGGGCACTGGAGGGCGAAGTGAAGGAGACACCGATCCGCCCGCCCGCCGCTGCCGCCGCGCAGGACCCCGGTGCGCCGGGACCGCCCCGCCCGCCGCCTGCCCCGCCCGCTGCGCCGCGCCACCACCCGCCCGGCGGGAGGCGCCGGCAGCCGCGGCCCAGAGCTCGGCAGCGCCGGGCGGCGCCGCGGCCCCGAGCGAGGAGCCGGACGGGGCGCCGCGGCCCGGCAGGCGCTCGGACGGGCAGCCCCGGCGGCGGCGGGGGCCTGCGAGAGGGCGGGGCCCGCGAAGGGGCGAGGCCCGCCGGGGCCGCTGTGCGCAGGGTGGGCAGAGGCGTCGGGTCCGCCCGCGGGGCAGGAGAGGCTCCTTACAGGCCGTAGCAGCCGCGCCCGGGAGTCTTCCGCCTTGAGGCGTGCAGGGGAACGTTCCTCTCTGGGGACGGGCGGCCCTCGACTGCACATACAGCAGGATTCATGTGCCGCTGCCCTTCTCGGGAAACTACCAGTCACCCTCCCAGGGCCCACCCGCCTCCCGTCCGGCACACGGACTGGAGAAGCCCTTCAGCTGGGGCCAGCCGCCGAGACCCGCCCCGCAGCCGGGGAGCGTTTGTGCAGATGGCGCTTGCCGGAAGCAGCCGCTGTTCCTTACAGCCCCCAGGAACCCTTTTCCTTCCTACAGCGGCCGCGGAGCACGGGGCCATGACGCAGTGCCCAGCATCGCTCCGCTGGGATGCTCGCCTTGGCTGTCCCACTGCCACTGAACACATCACACCTCACATGCTCTGCTGCTGCTGCCCGAAAGCCACAGACACACAGGGACACCCTGCAGGACGGCTGTCCCACAGACAGGCAGTGCCATTCCGCAGGACGGCTGTCCCATTGCTGGTCTGGCAGTAGGACTCCATCTAGGAAGGTTTGGTGCCTCCTGCAGACAAGTTGCCACAGACTTTGGAATTGGCTAAGCTTCGGTTTTACCTCTTCCAGTCACCCCCACAGACACCCCACAGAAGAACACAGCGTATCTCAGGCCAAGAGAAGCAATAACCCTCAGAAACCATTCCTAGACAGTGCTGTCTGACCATAAATCATACCCGGAGAACACAGTCACAAGACTGTTGTGCAGCAGCCACTGCACAGCTCTGCAGGAGGAATTGCCAAGTCACCAATGCAGACCATTGCTAGGCCAAAGAACTGCATGATAGCCATTTCTAAAATTCATATTATTCCCTCCTTGCTTGGATTATGACATGATCTCGAATTCCTCAAGAAAGTTAAAACTCATTTACAAATAAAAATTGTATTTGTGTAATATGAACAATACATCATACCACAATTCATTTTCCAGAACACATGGTACAACAGTAATTTTCCAGGATATTAAGAAGAGAGCAGATTAGCAGCAAGGCCCAACATAATGCCAGTCAGCACCTGCTTGTTACATCAAAAGATAAGCAACAGATGGGTTTTTTTGTGCAAGTCCAATGCTTTCACATCAAAAGACCCAAGAGATGTTTCATTTTGATAGTTACAAATAAGACAGTGTGGCATTCCACAGATAGATATGTCTTGATGAATCAAGAAGGAAAGCAACATACTGAGAAAATAAATAGCAGTAGGAAAAGAAACCCAGTGTGTCTTACTGTGCATGGAAACGTACATTAGGAATAAATAGAGATCTGATAAGTAAAAATAGATTGTGGTATAAGTTGCTCAGTATTTAAAGACATGCATTTATTATTCATACCAGTACTATAAATCCATTCTGAATAAGAGTTCAGTTGCTTATAGGTGACATCAGCATTCTGCCTTTTTTTTTTCCTTTAAAGATTAATATTTCAGTAATGGTTTGGCTTTATTGTTAGCAATCCAGGAAAGCAATTACTGCCCCACCCTGAGCAAAAAAAGCAATGAATAACTTCCTTTGTGAGACAAGGCAAAGGCACACAAACTCCTCTGCATTACTCTTCCTCTGCATTACTCTGCTTCTGTAGCAACAGCCTCTGCCTGCCAGTGTCTTTTACTCATTCTTCCCCCACCCCTCCCTCATACAACCCTGCTTATTTCTCTCAGCATATCTTCTAAAGCTTAGAACACCAAAAACGCACAGCTTCAGGCCTGCCATAGCAAACTTGAATTACTCTGGATCTTTCTTCTTAGTGATCTCCTCATACCATTCAGTGCACACACCTCCTATGTAGGTGCACTCCCTCTGAATGGGCTGGTTTTCTATTGAAAATTCAGCAGTTCTCAGGTTTTGGGGCCAGTTGCAGTTGAACTGTTACCATTTTGTATGCATACAGCCATATTTATGTATAACTGACATCAAAGTCACATGTTTTACTGGTACCACTTGGAAAAAAAACAACCCACAGGTCACTAGAAGTTTACTGCCATTTGAACACAAGCTCTGCTTCTCTCTCCACAATTTATAATCACAGTGACTGAAGTAGTGTATGTGAGCAACAAAAAGAGAGCAAGTGGCTACAGTACATAGTAGTGTCCACCCAACAGTTTAGATAACTTACGTTCACTTTTGACATAAGCCTGCAGTCATTGTTTGCTCTCCCCTCCAGATGCAGACCTTCAAGTTGAAGATTCAGTAGAGAAGCCTTACCAAAGATCTAGCAATGAACAGCTAAGTGATTTAGGACTCCTCATTCTGAAACAAGCTGACCTAGGGGATATAGCAGAGATTAAAAAAGTGGAGAGGGTAGAAAATAGTTGAAGCTAACAAGAAACAAGTTCAGAACAAACAAAGCCGAGGGGTTTTTTCTATGAAGGAGTGCAATCCAGTACAATTACCTGACACAAGAAGCTGAATGTTTATATGGGCTCCAGGGGAAACTAGACAGGCTTGTGGAAGAGAAATCTAGCAAGGATTACTAATTACTAATCCATTCAACAATTACATATGGCTGTGTAACCTGTTTGGAGTCAGAAAATCCCTGCATTGGAAATTGAGGTATCATTTAAGTTTATCCTGTTCCTATCACTGTTTCTTTTAGGTATGTGCTGCCTAAATCATTGCTCAGTTCATCATCCCAGAGGCAGGGATATTAGATTGTCTACGCCTTTTGTTTGATACCTTACTACTACCCTTACGCAAATTAGGCCTCTAGAAAGCCCTAAGGGGGCAACAACAGAGGCCCATGCTGCCAGGATGTTTTAGTCTAAAAAACTTAATGCCTTTCCATTTTTTTCCCTAAACAGTTTTAAATAACCTTTTTTCAGTTTAGCTTAAACTACTAGGAGGAAGTTTAACTTAAACCAGATTCTAAGACACACTTAAAACAGGTCCACACAGAGCTAACACATTTAAATAATCTGATAGAGATAATACCTTAGCTCAGAGGAACACCAGCTAATATTAACCAGTGATTTTAGAGCTGAGAAAGTAAAAGGAAACCAAATTTGAGAATGTCAACAAGGGAACCAACTTGTTTGGAGTCCCTCCTAAGACTAATGGAGACACAGAGCAGCTTACAACTACATAGCTAATGAAAGGTGATTATCCATGGCTCTACAGGGAAAGCAAACTAAAAATCCAATCCTTCTTTTTATGGTGTGTGGAGACACTGGACACTCTTCTTGTAAATGTTCAACACTAAAGTACCTTATTCCCAAATAAATAGTAAGAGGGATGTGGAAAAGGTTCTGTTAAAGAGCAAGAAGAAACTGAAATAAAAGCCAACCCTATGCAGAAGAACCTGTACTTATTTGTTCTTCCAAATTTTTATTTGGTTGATAATATTTTTTTCCTTAATTTTTGTTTTTCTTGCAGTTTTCATTGCCTTAGGATTTTTTCTGTCGTTGTTGGGTGGTGGTTTTTTTGTTTTTTTCTTTAATCTTCAAGGAATAAGACTTTTTGAATCTTCCTGATAGATTTACAAACCATCAGGTGTCCTGACACCCTGAAATACGTTCATTAATAGGCTTCATTCTTTGCAGGGGATAAATCCAAGAAAGGGAGGGGCAATCATACAATCAAATGCTGACCTGTAAACAAAACATAATTAATGCAAAACTCACTAAGAAACTCAAAGAGATATGTTCCAAATCACTTATGCGGAACAATAGGTTTGAGTGATTGGTGCAGTAGTTCTCACCTGAAATAAATATCAGAACAGCTACTCATTTGTGCTGTATTGTTGACATTCTGCTCATGGTGCAGGCTGTAGCAGTTACTGTGTCAAATGGATGCATGGCACTTAGTTTTAGAGGTTACAAAATTTTCAGTTATCTAAGTTTTTTGTAAGAAGTTTAATGAGGATTACATGTCTCAGAAAACCCAGGGCACTTTATACCAGGGGAATTACACTGCAGAGCAAAAGGCCTCCAAGACTTTGTCTTGCTGAAAAGAATTTGGTTGCCTCCACGACGCTGCCTCTCTCATTGTAAAGCTTAAACCAGTGAGGGACACTCAGGCGCACAAGATGTTGAGCAATGTTTTTATGGCCTTGTCTCTCACTGAAGCCACTCCAGGGTTAAGCCTAAATGCTGTAAATAACACCTTGATGGGAACAAAGCAAAGCTCAGTCATGGAGGAAGAACATGCAGAGGACTGTGCCTAAGAGTTTTGTACTATGTTCAGAAGGGGGCTTGGAGAGAGGGAATAGAAAATGGCTTGCCCCCAGGCAAATCCCTCCCTGGGAAAAAAATGTGCTACCCTGGCTTCATGACCTTTAACATTATTTACAGCGTGTCCTTATTGTGCTCAGAGTACTCTGATGGTGGTCTTTACTGTAAACTGTTCTGATGCACCGCTCTAAACCTGAGAGCATCTCTACAGTAACAGCACATATTGTTGGCCATTTGCTTTTGAGGGACTAAGTTTCCTTCTTAAACAAATAAACAATGCTAAAATCCTAATAATATTTGCTGACTTACCAATCTGCACTTCAATCAATTTCCCTGAAAGCAGGTCTTTCTTAAGGTCACCTCTCTTTCTAGGGTGCCTGTTTGTAGCAGGCTTTACAAGCATAGCATGTGATGGCAGGCCATTTGCAATAGCCAGGCTGGAGGGGTTTCAGGCTTTTGGAACCTGAGCTCCTGCCCCAGATAGCTCGGACTTGGAGGAAGCTTCAGCCGGGCCAGGCTGGCTGAGCTCTGACACGGAGCGTGCCTTGGCGCTGGAGGCCCCTCTGGGTGGGAAGGAAGATTGGTGGGTCTTTAAACAAGGAGAAAGCAGCAGATTCTTGGAAGCAGATGTGCTGTGAGAAGGATGGTGGTGCTGAGCTGGCCAGCAGGTCCCGCGCTCTGCGGCGGCTGTCGCGTTTGGCTTCTGGGTGCACTTCTGCCAGTGACCCCCGAGCGAGTGGGACCAGCCGTCGCACCCCCTTCAAGAGTGTGGGGTGGCCCAGGTTTCATCCTACAGGCGCACGGGAATGAAGGGTGAAGTGCCAGCCGAACACGGGCGCTCTGTCCTGCAGCCCCGGCACTTCGCGGCGCGGTTCATGCCCTGTCATTCCCTGGGAGCTGCCTTTCGGGAGCCCCGGCAGCGGAGGGCAGGCTTTCCCGGCCGGCACAGCACCGCAGACGGAACTGTGGGTGCTGAGACAGACCAGGCTTTGAAAAAGGAGACAGCGACAGAGAGGGAGTTCAGGCTCTTGGCACCATCTTTCTAAAAGCAGACTGACATGCTGGAGTACACTGAGTGCTCCTGCACACCCGGCAGCACATCCCGTAGGGAAGCGGACAGCACAAGTGGAGCTGACCTAAAACCGATCAGCTGGAGTTTAACCGGAGCAATCTGACACAGCTGGTTACCTGGGAGGAGAGGCTTATCTCGATAGGACAAACCTCTTAAAAACCTACAAGAAGTTATTTATCTACAGCAGTATTTTGACAGCTATCATGCTAACAAACATAAAAGTAATGAATTAATTACTTTTTCTGCCTGCATGATTTCCTTGCAAAAACTGTGTAGCCCACACCCTACGACAGCATGTGGAAAGTAAGCAACCTTTGCCAACATATGTGACTCATCCAGTCCTTTAAGGGTTCCATTCTCAATTGAATATGAGATAATAGAACACACACCCTCACACAAAAAAAAAGGGACCTGTAGCAGATTTTTCCTCTTTCACAGAAATTTGACTGTGTATACATATAATCATGTTCTAGTTAGTTGCCAGGTGCTCAGTGCAGGACAGTGCAGCAGAGCTGATGATAGTGGTTCTTATAATTAGATCTGCCTAATCACCACCAGTAAAATGTCTTATTTTACTAATACCTTATTTCATTGATTCATTTTTCTTTACTCACATTGGAGGTTCTAGTCCAGAAATTTGTGTTCAGAAGTTTTGATTAAAATATTCAGTGCTTTATAAGGGAAGAATGCTGTTTGCCCAATTGAAATAGTTTTTTAAATTATTTAATTGAGACAGCTCTGTGCAATTCATGTTGAGGTGGGTATTTCAGACATCTCATGAAAGAATTGCCCTCTTGCTGTCTAGTAAAACTCACCCACTCAACCTATAGACTTCAGAAGGATGTCCCATGGTAAGGTTTGGCAACTGATTTCTGTTAAGGGTGTACAATGGAGGCCCGTGCTTAATCTCTGCACTTAATGTAATTGCTCTAAGCCATCTCCCAGAAGTACCTGTGCATACTGCATCCCACAGCTAAAACAATGGAATGAGATTTCTACAATTTAACCCTGTAGGGTAAGTTTGGCTGTGGTTGTGAGCAGAACAGAAAGTCCCTACAGGTAACCATTCAGGAGCGTAAGAACCCTAAATGGCTCCTGTGTTCAGGAGTGAAGAAGAGAAAAGGGTGCAAAAACCAAAGGCAGACAGGCAGAAGCACGAGTAAGTACTAATGCAAGGGGATAATGAACTGTGTGACAGGAACAAGGGCAAAGATGTCTGCTGACAAGAATGAAAAAATCAGGGCTTTACTACAGGTTTACCTGCAGCAACTAATTTCTCTTCTCTTAAAGACTCTTTGTCCTTCTGCACAAAAGGAGTAATGACATTGACCTCTTTTGTACAGCCCAGCACAAAGCGAACGTTGAAAAAAATTGTCCTGCTTTCCAACCCTTACATAAGTACAACTTTTTTTTTTTATGTCACATTGAAAAAGTTGCATACCCAGGTGTAAAACTAACTGAGTGTGTAACAGAAAGACAGACAAGATATTGCTTAAAAATCTACACAGACTAAAATCCAAGACAGGTACAATAAATGTGACATATCACAGTTTAAAGAGGGCATATTATTTGTATGCAACCAAACCACCAGGAGAAACCATGCTCCATTCTAAAATAAAACTAAACAACCTCCTAGCTGTCCCCTTTCTGTTTGGAAGGCAGATGTGTCTAGGCATACCTATTTCATACCCTGAGAATACATTCATCACATTTTTAGAATCCATGCATTTAAAAAGTTTCTCCTACGCTATGGTTTGGAGAGACATTTGTCTGACACGACTGCCTACTAAGTAGAAGTAGTTATTGCTAAAAATTGCTGGCTTTCAGATACAATATGCTACAGAGACTTGAAAAGCCCATGCTGGGGAAAATGGATGGTCTGTGGTTGCAGATGGGCTCACAGGTGCAGGTTGTGGAAAATGTCAATGTCACTCACTTCATCAGCGTCAGTTACAACCAGAACCAAAGACAGATCTTTAGGAGAAAGATCTGCAAGTAATGATCCACAAAATACATATTTCTAAAAAATGTTACTGAGGGCTGCCAACCAAACAGACCTCTCTGTCTCTCAGTGGGCATTCACAGCAGGACATGGGCTAATGATTCAATTAACCCAGCAACAGATTAGGGAAGTAATAAAAATTAAGAGGCTAGCCAGGACATATCTAGAGAAATAGCATGTGGATCATTGATCATAAGGAGTGATCACAAGGAAGGAGTCCTTTCAGAGAGAGAAGTGAGCCTTTGCTCCATTCTTGTCATGTAGAGATAAAGTTTTCTGGCAGGATGTTATCAGACCCACGGTAAAAGTTTCCAGGCAACTCACATGATTCAAACAGAAAATAAAACCTTCAGAAATAGAATATAACAAAGAACTACAATTCAATTAAATAAATTCTTATATACATTTAAACTTCACATTTCCAACTGCATTTTGATTAAAACTTAGGTGCACACTGCGTATTTATGACTGTAGTAAAAATGTGTCTTTTGAAACAAATTGAGTATTTTTTTTCTGAAATAGCTTCCCACATTTTAGAAAATTATTGAATATATTATAAACCATACTGTTCTGTAGTGGTTGTCTACAAATGTATTATCCAGGTGAGTATCAACAGCTTAGTAATGCTTCCTAAGTGACACTGAGATTGGACTATTACAGTCATCCAGCATGTCCAAGGTTCTCCTTGTGTGAATCAATGCACTTTTGTCTGACAGGGCCCATGAAATTGAGAAATAGAAATGGTTTTGATACTTCAGTTAATGGATATTTGACTTCGTGCATTTCAGGAGTTAAGAAACTCAGAAAATTTCCTTTCTATTGTGTATTTGCACTAAATCTGACTTCTTAGGTCTTCAGTCCCATGTGCCAAACTGCTTTAAGTTATACCACCTCAGGTATCCCTGTGAAAAGGATAAAAAACCCCTTACTTTACTTCAACACTTCCATTCTTCTTGCAGACAGGCTTGGAGATTCAACCAAGCCACAATAATTATAGTTCTGATTCAGGCTTCAACTGCTGTGCTTGCTATTTTATAAATACAGCTTCTCCCTATTTCTCCTGGTAAGAGGGACAAAATTAAAGCTTTTTTATGACCGTAATAGCCACTAATTAGAATAACCTAGATATATTCATTCTTTCAGAGAACAACAACAACAAAAAATTATGCTCTAGCAAGGTTGCAAGTAATAGCAGTTACAGAGATTCAACTATGCAGGGAGTCCCATGGCTGGTTTTAGCAATCCTGCATTTCCAGTATAATTAAATCAGCAGCTACCCAAAAGTCATCCTTCAGTGTGCTAGATTGATCCACCAAGATTAGATATTCATAGGAGAAGGCTGCAATGAGATCAGAAGATAATAATATAAGATTTATTATACAGAACGCTAGAATAGAAGCTAGAGAATGACAAAGCTTGCAAGATGCTTTACATGGAGATCTCTGTTCTGTTTAGACACAGGAAGCAGCTCCATCATGCAGCAGCCTAACATGCCTCAGCTTGATGGCATCATCATCCAGGGTTCTGCCATCACTGAAAATTCACCCAGCAGCAGTAAATGGAAACATCTGCACTTTGCAAGTGTGATCAAAGTGGTGTTTTTTCAAACACTTTTAAGCCGGAAAGGGCCGAATAATCTATCCATTGAAAATCAAACCTCGTGATATCCAAGATTGTTGATAGTGTATCAGGTTATGAAAAAGAAGTAACAAAAACCAAAGCAAAAATCCCCAAATAAAGATGACTTTTGCATTAATCAAACGCAGTTCCAGGGTCTGCATCCACCAGCTCAGTCCAGGATGACTGATTCAGAGATACAGTGAACTTCTGAACTTTGTGCCATTATATGGCTGTTAACATTTGTTCAGTAATATAGCATAAGATTAGCTGCACTAAGTGCCAAATATGAGTCATATTGCGTAGGACTTCACTCCATCCTGGGGTATCTCAGCTGAGCTGTGGTCGTTCCCAGGAGGGGCACATTCTGGTCCAGGCTTTCATGCCTGCAGCACCCCTTTCAATGTACTTGGCAGCTTTCTGCTGACACAAGCTGCGGTGAAAGGAGCGCGAGGTGTTGCTGTGGGTGCTTTCTGATACATCTGCCTCCCTGGCCTTTCTCTGCAGTATCCAACCTGCCGATCAATCCACAGCCTTGGTTGGCTTCTCCGTGCTTCTACAGCTGGCACTGCCAGCAGCTCACAGCTCATCAGGCTTCTGTGAGCTGGCTTAGACTGCACGATGCACGAGACCAAGAAAAATTGCATGCACATTGGTTTTCTTTCTCTCTCTTGTTTTTTTGGGGTTTGGCTTTTTTGGAGGGTGGGGGGGAGGAGGCTGGGTTTTGGTTTGGGGTTTTTTTGTTTGTAGGGGTTTTTTTTTAGTTTTACTCAGCTATTCATTGCAGGAACAAATAGTTTTATTAGTAATGTGTTTATTTTCTTTTGTTGTAGTCCTGATTCCTTACAGCTCAGGGAATTTATATATAGGAGACTGATTTGAAGGTATTCTCACTGTTTTAAATAAGCTGAGAAGCCAGGGCAGTGTAATAGGCTTGTCTGATTAAGCCCATTGCAATCTTTGGCATGCCGGGGACTACTGTGCTTTCATTTTCCAAGAGGATGAATCTCAGCTGTGCTTTGAAATCCTCAGAGCAGGATACAGACGTGCAGGTGACAAAAGCCGGAGCTCGGTACTCCTAATGCACAAGCATACTTCTTTTGGCAGGATCCTGGCACTCAAGCTGTTATTCCGATCTGCTGGCCGTCTGCTTTCCATTAATCACTTCTGGCAGAAGAAAAGGCCTTCCAAAAATCTTTCACCTTTGGCCTATACTCAGGCAGCAAAAAGGATGTAGTAGCACATAAGGTTTGTGCCAGAAGGGATCTTCAGCCTGAGAGCACGATTCTGAGGTTTTTGCCATGAGATTCCCCACAGGTCTGTCCTGGAAGACTCAACAATCTTGTCAGCCACACCCCATTTTAGGTTTCTTTATCTAAACAGGGTGGTAGTCCTCAGTTACCCTGCCTGTGTTTGTAGCTAGCTGACAAGTTAGTTCATGCCTAGCACAGATCTGGCAGGACAGTATCCCAGGAATGATGATTAGAAGATGGATAATGCCATACAAGGTTTTTTTTAAGACTTCTGTGATTAGGGAAGAAAAGGAGGAAAGGGAAGCAAGAAAATATGGATCTGAATCCAAGTCAACTTCAGCCTTTTCTTCCCTGTGCTTGGGAACATTAATGTACAAAAATCCTTAGACAAAACTAAACTCCTCTTACTGAAAACAGAGAAAAACTTCCAAGAACACCACATATGACTAACCATTAAGATAGAATCTTTAAGAAAGTCAGCACTCTTGATTAAGGAACCCAAAATACCTTTATTTTACTCCTGATAGATGCCTTCAGAAACACTGATGAATTTATATGTCTGTTGCTCCACCCTCAGTTAAGCTTCCTCATTTCTTACCAATGGAAGTAAGAAATCCTCCTTTCTAGGCCAGCAACTTTCTTACCTGAGAATGAATTTCACAGTTCTTCAGTGGTCAGACTGGTATTTGAGATACCAGAGACCTGCATCCCAACCACCTACTGCCCCAGTATCCAAATGGGTGTAAATTCCCACATATTGCACAGCTGGGACTGGTGGCCAGTGCCTCTTAAAAGCTGAAACAAGAATGATAATGATAACGATATGTGCATTTATGCTTATGTGGGGGATTTCTTAAGCAGAGACAGATCCTTAATCTTTGTGCATGCAGCTCTAGGTATAAATTCTTCCTACATCTGACATGGTAGCATTTTTTAGCATTGGATTAGCTGGAATTGAACTTCGAACATCTAGGCAAAATGTGAATAAAGGTAAGCTCAGGCTACAGTCTTATGGATGATATGCTCACTACACCACATGCTGGCAGGGAAGATCCCGTGGCTTCCCCTGCTGCTGCAGTGATCTGGGCTATTCTGTCATTCATTGCCAGTTCTCCCATTCCACAGGAAAAGCAGAGAAGGGATTTGTACTTATAAATAGGATGTGGGAAAGGGCAAATCACAGCCATCAGATGACAAAGTCTATATCCCCCCTGGAAAGCCAAAGTGAAAATGACAGGTTGTGAACCATCTGTGAACCACACCAGCTAGGGCAGGTTTGAAATTAACTCCGGTGCATTTGGATGTGGTAGAGATAATGCCTGAGAAGGAGCCTGTCTGTGGATTTAGCTACTGGTGTAACTGCCCTGTAGGCAACTATACCTGGAAATAATAAATTAATTCTGGCATATAAACCCCAGCCCATTCCTGGTCAGTGTGCACACTACATCAGTACAGCCCTGACTGGGTCATGCCTTCACACCAGGCTGTCCCTGCTTCCCAAATCCCAGTCCAAATCACCAACACAGCATTTCTGCAGTGCTGGGACAGAGATAGCATCTGAGTGGTATTCCATGTTCCAGCTTGCCAGAAGCAGACATCGGCCTTCTGCTAAAGCTCCGGTTTTCAGTTACCCACAGCTTGTGGAAACAGCCTGGTTAAGAGAAAACCAGAACAACCAAACACAAGACCACCTTTGGGAAGGAGTTGAGAGTCTCAAGAGCAGCCAGAGGCCTTCAGCAAGGGCTGCCTTCAGCAGAGCCTGCTGCAAACTACTCTCCTTTTTCCTCCACTCTCTCCTCTTGATCATTTCGTAGAGCCTGCAGGAGAGCAGATGCTTTTCTAGGTTTTTCCAGCCTCCTGACTGACAGCTTACACCTGTCCCATGTGGGGCTGTTACCTCCCTTGGCATTAGCCAGGGGGGCTATTTTTAATTGCCAGGACAGAAACAAGAGGTAGAGCCTTTGGTCAAGTACCCTGCAACCCTGTTACTCACAGACTGAATCATTTTTGGCACCCTCATTAAAGCACTTGCTAACAAACTTTGCTTTCCTCTTGAGGAACACTGGTGCTGAGCTGTGCCCCGCAAGCGCCCTGCAGCGCTCTTTGCTGGTGTGGGAGCAGGAGAGCACACCTTCAAATCATTCATCAGGAAACGCTGAACTAAGGCAACAGCCTCCATAGCCTAGTCAGTGTCTCGTATCAGAAGGCAGAGCTTGCTAAGACACACTGGGACCCACTGAGAAGCTAAATAAGGACTGCAAAAACCCAGGCCTAATTTGGGCACTGACTACAGTTTAGTTTGGCTGGAGCCTGATGCAGTGCAAAAGAACATTTGTGGTTTTACAGAAGATGAAGCTTGTGCCTTATGTTTTTATTGCTGCCGTCCCTCTCCATGACTTGGGTGCATTTGTAGGTCAAACTGCCACTTGGAGCAAACAATTCAAGTGTGCCTCTGAAAGGCCCTTTGGAGCACAACGCTGCCACAACCCTGCTCCTTCTGCAGGACATGCTCCCTTTACTTTGTGCCATAACATGAAGTGCAGCTTGGTTCTTACCTTGGAGCACAGGAGGATGGGCATGTCACTCATCACATTTCTGGCAGAATCATGCACAAAACAGTTTTTGTGATGTGTTTCATGCCTATGTAAACAACAGTCACACCAGGTTATTGTTCTGTACAGATTCAGTATTACAAACCTCCCTGCAATGCTAAAAAAAACCCACCAAGGAATCTTTTTTAATGTGGCATTAGGATAAAGAAGTCTTCTCTGTTTAGCTTTGCCAAAAATACCCCAAAACCCCCTAACATCATAACATTATTTGAATCAAAAAACTCTGGAAGGGGCCTTTGTGATGAGACTTTACATGAAGTTGCAGAACCCAGAAAAATTGCAAATTAATTCTGTCAGCCCCTTTCCAGTGCTTCCATTCACATATCAGAGATTCCTTAGTGGACAGTCACCTCTTGAATATTTTTTGGTACTCCCCACAAGTTTCATTCTCCACTCTCCCTCACAATATTTGTGAAATGAATTGCTGTTCCCTGAAGACCCTTCTTCAGTGTTACTGTAAGAAAAGCAAACTTGCTGCCTGCTCTTGTCTCCTCTTCCTTTCTGTCCCATTCTTTTTAGGGCTATTAGCCTCCAATTAGAGTACATGAGAATCTATCTGTGATCAAGAGACACAGATTCAGTTTTGATGACTTCATCTAGCAGAGTGAGGGGGAAAAACAGTGAATTGGTTTTTTATATTTAAAATGAATGATGAATCCTTGTTTGAAAAGCATTCCCTATCTCTTTCAAATTGACCTCGCATGCTGTGGTATACCAGGCATTAGAATTTGAACTTTTTGATAAACTAATGACACTACTAGAAAAAACCAAAACTGTTACCAAATTGGCTGTCAATATTTTGTGCAAGTCAAATGATTTCTATGAACAGTCCAGCAAGTGCCTATCCTATCCTAGTATCAAACTTCACTACAATTTTGACAGCAACAGGAATTTCGTATTTGGCAACTGTTTCCCTGTTCCAATTTTTCAGCAATTTTCTAATTACTGAAAACCAGTAATTTTACCAGAATCTGTCACAGATCGGTGCCAAAAGAAAATGCAAACCCCTTACAGGTAGCTGCAGACTTAAGACCACAGCTGTAAACCTGTAATTCCTACATCACCCAGAACAGTTATTCCTCCAGAAATGAAGTATATGCACATACCTGTAACAGAGTCCCACAGGATGTGCTAATTATATTTTGCCAGCATTACTTACTTCCACACTGAAGGAAGATCTCATAACACCATCACACCTATGCTTAGGAATACTTTCACAGTCACAGTGCTAACAGACAATGAGCCATCATTTTGCATATAAAATAAATTAAGCATTTGTCATCTTTCAAATATTTTATTTTAGTGTTTTTAAATATGTTTAACACAACAAAGATATAAAACAATATATTAATTCAATCTGAGTTTAGAATCAAAATAATATTTACTTATTTACAGTACTCTAAACTTCACTGGCATACTTTCTAGCCATTAGATAACACTATTTTCTCAGAACAAAACTGAAGTAACTTCAGTGTGAAAAGCCTTTGACGTCCTTATTACGTTAAGTACCATGTACAATGCAGTTTGTGGTTTCTCAAACTTGACAAAATTTCTCCTTTTTTGACAAAACTGAATTGGAAGAGCAAAACTAAGTTACAGTTAGTCTTTCTAACTACACAGTCAGGTTGTTGTGCTCCACATTTATCACCTTAAGTTCTTACACATCTATTAGAAATTGGCTTTTAAAATGTGCATGTCACTGAATTATATACATAATACTCACTGCAAATTTGTTAGGATACAACAGGTAAGTCTGCAGGATACTGCTATGTGGAAGGTTCAGTGTTCACAACACCGTAGCGTTTGAGGAGCTGAGAGGGGTTTTTTGCTGTTTTTCTTCATATAATGAATAAGACATCAGTAGATTCACTCTAAAGGACTTTTTTCCCCCAGGAATACTGTTTCAATTAGGATAGTGACAAGGTGGACTTGTCAACTTGATAGATCAGAAATAGTAATTTTATAAATTCGTAGTCTATCAATTAACCCTTATTGTTGAAGTCTACATGCACAAAATAATTCAGAGGGTAAGCTGTCTCACTGCTAGGACTTCTGTCAAGTATACTTCCATCTTGACAAGACTGTGGTGGTTTTTTTAGTTACAGGTCAGATTTTTTTAAAGGTACCCTAGGTTATTAAAGAAAAAAATCAGTATTGTCTGTAGATTACTGCAAATTCTCCCTAACTCTGCAGTAGGAACAACATGGACAGGATGAAAAACTATCCTAGTTGGTTTAAGTTATTTTTGTTACACTCCAGGTCCATAAAACCTACTGTTTGGGGTTTTTTTCCATGACTGATGCTTGAAAACCAAGTGGGCTTTCATACAGCAGAAAACGAGCTAACTAATAATGGACAAGTATATCACTAAGCATGCAAGCAGTGGTTAAAAAACAAGGAGGCATTAATTGCTGCAAAAGGTGTGTACTGGTGTCTGAGTTCAACTCTTTCCTCTTAAACTTTTTGGCACTACATGAGACACAGCTGTACATGAAAGAAGATTATAGGAACCTGTGCTTTTATCCTCTTTGGAGGGTTTCAGTAATTTTAAATGACCTTATTTAACAGGCTTGCATCAAAAATAACTTTTTTTCCCAATCATTTAACTATTTAACCTTGCTTCTTAAAGCAGGTAACTATCAAGGTTTTATTTAGAGTATTTTGGTTTTTTACAGGTTTCTTCTCTCAGAACCCAGTTAAGTAGCAATTTCTTTGAAATTCTATTGGAATGTTTTTTCTACAGTAGATGGAGGGGAAGACATCAGAGAAAACCAAAAATAAAGTGACATTACCTATTCCCATTACTGTAGCAGTATACCGCACACAGTACGCACCTGGCGTTATCCAAAAAAATGTTTAAACTAAAATGTTAACACTCACTGAAGTCAAGACTATTTAGTAATTTGCTTGAAGTTAAGCATACACGACAAGCAGTGCATTTATGAGTTCCAACTCTTGCTAGTCTTGGACATTTAAATACTTCAGGCCTATCTACATTTCTGTACTGACACTTTGTGTAAGTGTTGTCATGTTTGCCACAGGACATGAAGATTATCTGCCTATATGGAAGCTTTCTATAGCATTGTTCAAGCTGAATTGGAGGAACCTTGCCTAAAGATCCTTTCCTAAGTTTTTGTCAGTGTAATCAGAATGTGTTAAAAAACACATCTATGAAGGTCTAATTCTGTGGTGTAATTCATAACCCACTTAAGGGATCGTTCAAAAGTTAAAAACTAAAGGCAAAGAAAGCTATTATAAGAAACTGTATCATAAGGTACAAAAAAAACAAAGAAAAGGGATGGGGGAAGAGCCTGTGTGTTTATCACTTGCAGGTATGTGCGTACAGATCCCCAAAGTAATAAGGAAGAGCTCAACCCTATTGCCAAGTCTCAAATATTACTAAAATTGCTAAGCTAGCAAAAAAAAGTGACCCTCCCCTTCTTTTGTATATACAGTTATTAATTTCAGACTTTGCAACTTGATTCATCTGTGCACTTTGTAGTACTAATGTTGTTAAGACACTTGCACTTGCTGGCATTACACAGCAATTCATTCATTACTCCGAATTCAGATTATGTGGGCACTCACACAGACCACAGAGACAACTTAGCACAAAAGAGGTGCAACCTGTTAAAGGAGAGCAAAAAGACTGGTGTGTGAACATACAGGAAGACATCCCTGAACATACCAAGCATTAAATCCAAGGCCCAATGGTGCTCTGCTGTCTTTACTTAAAAGTGCTTGTCAGCAACAGAAGCAGCAAAATGCTTTTAAAGCACTGGCTCTTTCAAAAGGCAGTACAAAATGTTAAGGCTATCAGTTACTTGCAACTTGTTTCCATCTAATTAACAATAAAGCTTACATTCCCAGCTTTACAGACTGACCTGTGCTCTTTTGCAAGCAAGATCAGATTTTTCTGTCTTCTATCAATTTCAAGCTTTCCTCTTGCATGTTTACAGACAGACAAAACGTACTTCCAAAACAGCAGAGGACAATTATCCTGACAATGTTTTAACCCACTCCAATGCTACCAAAACCAACCTTTTTATATTACTTATCCTGGACTTGGACACCTAGCATCAAGGGAAACAGCACAAAAGAACAAGCTTCTTTAAAAAAAAAAATATAAGCAAGACTGATTTAAAGCAATTTACTTAACAGAATTTGAAAAATTAAATAAGAACAAAGAATCTTTACGTTTCAAAGTATATGAACTTCATTACAAAAAATAATAATATTGAAATGATAGCTTTAGTTTATGTAAACATTGTTACACTGGGCTGTACTTGAAAATCCTCCTGCATATCTAAGTTGTAAAATAATATTTCAGTTTAGATGCAGTTATGCCAGTTACTACTCAAAGGGTTACTTTCAGAATCAACAGCTTTGCAAGTTGAATTGCATACCTCTCCATATAACTCAGATTACAATCCCTCACATCCTGAGAACAGATGCTTCCTAGAGTTTAGAAAAATAGCATTCGTAACTGTGTGCATTGCAAAGGCAAATATAAATTAACAAATAGAGCTCTTTCATTATAAAGTCTCAAGAGGAATGTTCAAATTGCCTTTCTGAAATCAGAAAGTTAAGAGCAGCAAATGGCAAGTCTCGAAATCTTCCAGAATATTTTCTCCTTTTTTTGTTAGTGTAAGCATACTCCCCTAATTTGGATGGCAAAAGCCATCAGGCTATGGTAGATTGAACAATATAGTATTAAACCTGCAATTTTGCTTAAAAATTGGAATGTTACAAATATAAAAACCTCTGGAATAGTACAGTGTACATGTGCTCAACAGAGTTGGCAGAGATATTCCAAGCTGTATAATTCCTCTGCGGAATAGGAGCTAAATTAAGTTACAAAAGTAATGTATTACGAAGAGTGTAAGGTAGTCAAGCTCGTACAATCAAGGTTTATAAAAGGAACACAGCACAGCAAGGAGTAGCCCACAGTAGGTTACAAGCCTCCAAACACGAAACCTTGCAAACTCCAAATGGATTCATTTCTGTGCACACACAAGTACATTGTGCCCATTAAGTCAGCTTGTACCAAGATGGAAAAATGCTTTGTGTAACTTTCTAAAGCTGTGGAAACTTGCTTTGTGTAACTTTCTTACACTTCCTTTTGCACATCTTACCTATTCTGAAATTGCACTAATCAAATTAAAAGGTCTATACCATTTTTTTTTCATTTTGTACCCTCTATCTATCAGTTTTGATTTAGCACAAATCCAATTTCAAGTCTCTACAGACAACATTAGTATTGTCCCCTTACAATCCACTGCCTAAGAGATCACCAATCCTTGCTTATGCATCATGGACTTGGAGTGCTGGTTTGAGGTTTTTGGGGATGTTTTGTTGTGGGTTGTGGTTTGGTTTTTTTCAACAAGCAAAACTCAACTGTTTATGGTACTTTTATCTTTCAGTGTAGTAAATAAGCAACTTAATTTAAGAACATTAGTTTTCATAGTTGTTAGAAAAACATACACTGTGTGTGTTTATATATATAAACTAACATCCTGTGCATATATATATATCCAGAGATATTCACCATATTGTTGACACCAGAGTGCTAAAACATACATCAACATGAGCACTATTTCCAACACTCACTATTATTACTATTCCTGAAAGAGTTACTACATGCATTTTTCCCATCCATTTGCAGGACAGTAAGATACACAAAGACAACTGTTCTGTTTTTCCAATGTTAAAGAACTGCTCCTGAAAAGCATGCATGGGTTTGGGTATAAAGCAATTAAGACCACACAAAAGTTACTTTGTGGCTTTAAAACTCACTAAAGCTAAGTTTACTTTCAGTGGATGTTCCACTTACTTTAACTCATTTAAACACAAAAGGGAAAACTTTCAAGTGCTAGAACAACCATATAGACAACTGACAGACTAGACTAAATAAGTTCTCATGAAAAAATTATCATCACTGCACAGCCATAAGGCAGACTTTCATTTTTGGCAACCTGTATGCAGACCATTTATACTGTCAAGACCTGTAATTTAACAGTTAAGAGACCCTCTCAGCAAGGAGCTATACTGCTTTCTTCATTACGACGCAGACCTCCTCAATCTTTAAATATACACAGTTTGTTTTGAAAATTACATTTATGACTGTTTTAAAAGAAAGGCTTCATAAAGTTCTAATTTTTTCATCAGTATATGTAAAGGCTGGCACTCGGGTAACAGAGATGATCTGGACCTGTAAAGGGTGTATTATATTCAATACAAAAACATATTTGATGTTAATGTTCCATAAACATTCACACAGAACCTTACCAAGGGTAGCAGTATTCTGGTTTATATTCATGCTTCACTGATAGCCTTTACCCATCCCTGCATTGTTTTCTTTTTTCACAAAGAGAAAACAAAACACATCCCTGTAAAGTATGGGAACCCCATTTTATGGCTAAGAATCTAAGAAACAAGGCAAGGAGGAGATCACAGAATGAAAAATGTTACTTGACCTCCTCCTTATAGCTAGCCTTTTAGGATCTTAGTCATAATGCTTCATAAAAATCTGAAGTGACCCCCATAGTCTTCAACCAATTAATCTTTTTAGTATAGTAGGTTTTGAAAAGGGCCAGCAATACTCATTGGGAACAGTCCCATTAACATTGCATTCAAAAAAAGAAAACATTGGAAACCATATCCTTGCTCTCCTACTCTGTTGATATGCTCTAGTATTAGCCAATGTATGGTAATACAAAAAGAGTCTTGTAGTGATGTAAAAGGCAATGAAGACATCTATAGAATAATGTTCATGTGCAGCCAAAATGAAGAAGATTCCAAAGAGATTCAGGACCCAGGACAAGGTGTGCAAGAAGTTCCAGCTCCTTGGTGTATCTAGGAGAAAACAGAAAGTGATTGACCTTGAATGTCTCAAAAATCAGGCCTAGACATTCCAAGTTTTTATACAGGCTTTTCATCCAAAAATGAGATGAAGTTCTCTCTTCATTCAGAAATATTGTATACAGGTCCAATAAATCCAACAAAAACAACCACACAAGTTATATATGTCTATCACTTTGTGACTTCATTTACAAATGCATTTCTGAATTAACAAAAGCATCCTTAAATGCAGAATTCTTTATTCAACCAACTTCTTCTAATGAAAATCATGCTTTATCTATGTTATAAGGAGGAAGATGTAATGGAAGCTATATTACTGTTATTGCAGTCATTCCATCATAGTTGAACTCAAACTAATTATCTTTGCTTGCTATAATATGTATCAAATCACTGTTGGTGGCTACAGAAGGGTAGTACTGTTTCATATATTCTCACTCATTAAGGGGTTTGGTGTTTGGCTTTATGGGTTATACTAAACGTACAGAAACCTCGCCAGGTATTTTGGGTGACAGGAGGCAGTGGCAGATACCTAGGCAAGGGAATAGTAACAGACAATCCGAAGTATCTTCCCAAGTATTCTCCCAGTAGCAAGCCATAAAGCCTTTCTAATTTCTTGGCTCACACGTTCATTGAAAAGTGCCTTATTCATCCCCCCATTCAAGGAGGTGGTGCTCCTTTCCTGCCTGTGACTTGACTGTCACAAACCTGAGAAAGAGCACAGCAATCTGAATTTGTATTTGTTTGCTTAAATGTTACACTTTGAACTTGAGGAGGTCAAGGAGCAGATATTCTTAATACTTAAGGACATTCAAGTGTTTACAGCACTGCTGGCTGTACACGTTCTTAAGGACATTTGAGTATTGACACTCTGTACTTACATTCTGTGACAAAGAAGTTGAGCATGGTCAGGACGACAGTGTGACCACTGAACATATAATCTCCACACGTGTGTACTCCAGTCAGAGTCATTCCAAAGCCACTCCATATTGCAAATGCCCGCTGGAGTTTTGCCCAAACATTGCCATACAACTGAAAAACAGTGACATTAACCTTTACTAAGTTCCAACTCCACTGCCCAAACAGTATGTCCTTAAAGTTAGCTGTATTGCACTGTGTTTAATACCATTTATCATGTTGTGTCTTTTATTAAAATGCAGGTTAGCACACCTTTGGATTTCAGTGTGGCAATGAGTCACATTAGTAACTGCAATCACTAATTGTATTCATCATACCTCTGATGAAAACTGGAATTTAGAGCAGGTATTTTGTTCCAAGTGATTTATCCACAGAGCCTGACATCTTTTTTTTCAATGTTTTCAGCCTCCCAAATGTGTCATTGTCAAGCTTTCCATTTGTTCAGCGCAAACCTCTCCTAACTAAAAATTAGGATGAAACCATAAAATCCCATGTTCTAATGAATATCCCTTATGAGAAGGGGTGAAACAGTAATAGTTTGTTGGGGTTTTTTTCAAAACCACGCAACCAACAAGACAACGAAGCAATTAATTCCCTTTCAGTCATTCTTCATGAAGTCAGTAGCTTAAGTGCACACCTCTTTGATGTACACTCTCTGGTTTACAGTGTGAAACACTCTGAACACCCTTCACCAAATAACCATATACTCTCCAAAGCTGCAAGTGCTTCTAAGACCCCTAGGGATGTTTGCCTGCATATGATAATTAAGGCAAGGGCAAGGAAACAGGAGACAAACACAATGTTCTTAAAAAACACACATCTAACACCATGGTCCCAACAATCTTAATCACATCTTAAGTATTTTTTTACAAAAGGAAACAGGAAAAATAATTGAAAGCATTTGAAGTTTTACCTTTCCAGTACACTGCAAGTGCTGGCCTGGCACCGAGAGTGAGGTAACAAACATTGTAATGCAACGTAATAGAAATACTGTCCCCATGAGGCTGCACAGCCTGCGCAGAAGTATAGATCTGGGAAAGTACACAGGAGCTGAGATCAGGGAAGTTATGATAAAAACATTTCACTTCACCCCAACTTAATCCCATTAAGTCCTGTCATCATTACTGCAAGTTTCACAACACTTTTTTTTTTTTCTAAATTAAGTAGTACTGTAAAAATATGGTTCCACATGACAGGGTGAGACACTGTAGCAAGCTGACTGTCACCAAAAGGTACATCTCCACCTCTGAAGCTACTCTTGTGCTAGCTTTGGCACTCATGCCTTCTGCTGGCAAATTGATAAAAATCAATGAACCAGTGAAAATTTAACTTAAAATATGCATGAAAGCAAAAGCATTTTCTATCCCTCACTGAAAGCAAACTGCCAGGCTGGCTCAGACATCCTGTGGAAATTCATTCTCATAGCACTTTCTTATATACAAAACTGTTACGGTATGTGTGTATAATATACTGAAAACTCTCTGAAATACCTGTGTTCCAAAGGAAATGACTTATAAATATGGTAGGAAAGTTAAGTTCAGATGACTCCTTTGAAAGATTCACAAGCCATCATTCTTGATTAAATCCTCCCTAATCCAAATTAACAGAGATATACTAGGAGTTGACAAGATTCTTACTGAATGGAAATTCTTAAACAATCATCATAAATTCTTGTTATGGTCTTTTCTCTGCATCAAAGGACCAGTTAATTTGGATTTTATAAAATCTACCTGTGTTTGTGAAGCAGAAGAACCAAGAGCCAAATGTAGCAAAGAATTACACCACATACTTCAGTCATAGCAAAAGCCCATGGTATCCTGGGGACGCTAAAAAAAAAAACAAAGCAAGAAAGTTAATACAAAGGCTTAATTAATTTTTTTCCTAGTCTCAGTATTGAAAATACGGGCATATGAAGTTCATTTGCAATCATCTGACAATAGTATAAACTACAGCCAAAAATTCTTTTGTTAGACTGAATGAAACAGAATCTGAAATATATTCAATTACATTATCTCCTTCCTAATAATGTGTTTCCAGCAGATGTTTACACAGAATTCGCTAAGTCAGGGAAAATCCCTAGTATACTCTCTTAATTTACATGACTTACTAACAGGATGTGTTCCTCTACCACTGTTTCACAACAACCTTTTTCATTCTGACAAGAACTTGCATCATGTCAATTATGCTGCTTATGCTTGTAAGAATGCTATGTCAACACAATGAATTAAATACTTCAAGGCCAAAAATCTTAAATACTTGCAATGAAGCAGAACTGCATAGAGAAGTATCAGGGAAAATAAAAATTGTTTTCAAATTTTTAGTGATAATCACTACATGCAAACCTTTCAGCCTTCCCTGTCAAAAGATTTAAGACCTTCTTGCACACATAAGGCACTGTAACAATTTCCACTTTCAGTCACCAAAATACAGATCAACAGATTTAAAGAGAAGCTGCTCCTCATAGTTTTGTGCTCCCCCTGATACAAAGGGGTAGCAAAGCACTGCTCAAACACGAGCTTTGTAGTAATCCCCTCTCATTGTTTTGTGGGCTGCTGCTTTCTGCCCTCCCCCATCCTCCTGCCCACTGAATACCATGGTAGCACCCTGGGAACAAAATCCATAATCCCATAGCTCCTGTTCTCTCTCCCCTCTTCCACTCTGCTGGATGTGGTCTGTCCTTGCTGAGTTTATATATAAATTTATGGGGGATTCTGCACACTTGATCAAAAGATTAGAGTCTTACTGACTTCTTGAAAGTCATTAATGGAAATGGAAATTAATGCAGGAACAGAAAGATCACAAAGGCTCAACTTTTTAACAGTTTAGCTCATATCTTTTAAAACTCTCTAGGCAGTTAAGTTCTCCATGGAGCAAGTGCACTTTCTCAAAGGGAACATTTATCCTCTATTAAACCTGTAGTCAATTACTAGAATTTGACTTTGCCATTGTGTCTCTTCTTTGCCTGAAGTGAAACATTTTCTTTAAAAAAATGAGCAGGTACTGCATAAGTCACAACAGTGGTTTAATACCCTGTTAAAAGAGATGCTGGTCTTTTCATTCTACTTCAGTTTCCTTACACCATGTTCAGCAAGCTGACAGTGGGAAAACAACAAAAATATAGTACCAATGCTGTTCACTTTCTACTTCTTTGCTCACTCACAGACCAAAATATTCCTTTGTCCAAAGTTTTTATATAACAAGACATGTTAAGCTTCATAGCAGGAACTGGATTTCAGAAAATGCATATGGCTGCATATCTGTGCCAGCTGACCATCATGCTTTTTACTAGAATGCAAGGATGCACTAACTAATTACTGTGTTGTAATGAGTTTAGTTCATACATACAACATATAATCTTAGTTGTATGTTGATGGTACAACCATCATATTTCTACCTTTCTTTGAGCTCGGTAATTAAGATACATGCTTACTGAATTGTGAATCCTTTAAAACTAAATATAAACTAGGTAGAACAACAGCTCAATTTATTTTCCCCTAAAACTAAATCTAACTGATTTAGATTTCAGTTAACTAAATCTAGTTATCTAGATCTAACTGATCTAACTGATCCACATTTCAGTCTTAGCAGAAGGATTTGCTAGACTTATTACTGTTTTGCAGAGGCATCTTCTAGAGCAGATGAAACCTTCTTCTACAGCATACGAAACTTTGAAAACAAAGAAAACACAGCCTATATTTTAACCATCACATTACTATTTTGTTTAGAAAGAAAATTTCTTACCTATCTAGAAATATGTCTGGCAGAGGTGGATATGTTTGCATGTCAGGTACTCGCTCGTGTACTATCACCATAACAAATGATGTAAAGCCAAACACTATGAACACATACACACAACTTAAAACTGTCTTCCAATACTCTGGGTCCAGTCTTCGTGTGGCATGTTTGTTTTTTCCATTTGCATATTGATACTGATCACCATTCAAGTCAGTAATTGGTCCATCATAGTCCCGAGGTACTTCACCATTACAAAACCAATCTGCCCCCTGCAGTGACCCAACTGGGCACACTGTGCCAGCGTGCCCATCACTGGTGTAACCCAGCTCTTCCAGGACATCAATATGCTGCTTCTGCAGTTTGCGTATGGACAACATTAGCCTCTTGATGTCCCCCAGGATTTTGATTTCCAGAGGAGGGGATCGTAAATCATACTCAGTAAGAGTCAGCAGTGTAATTCCATCTAGCCTGTGTCTGTTGCACAAAACATCCACATATTCACAGAAGCCTTCTTCCTTCAGCCACTTGGCCACGTTCTTGGTAGTCCAACGTCGAATGCAAAGCTGGTTATTGCCTGCCATCCTCTCCCTTTATCTGCCAAGTACACTGACCTGTTGCATATCCAAGAGACACAACACCAGAAAGGTTAACACAGGTTACTGAAATGCCAGGGTCTTTTGTGCAATTTTAGTAGCCCAAGACATTTTACATAACAAACAGCTAAAAACCAGACCTAATTTCTTAGGTAAGTAATATAAAAAGGCTTTTATTTTCATCAAAGAAAAAATAAATTATCTCATTTGCTCCTAAATAGAAATTTAAAGTTTCCAAGAAGCAGAATATGCCCTAGATGTATCCCATATACTTTTCTAATTTTGTTATAAATAAATAAATCCAGGTTTGTTAATTACATTAGGGAATGAAAATCAAATACTACTCTGTTTAAATATCAGCTTAATCATTAGCCTTTTCCACTGTTTGCAGTTCATCAACTACGCAAGAAAGTATAGCCAGCAAACACACAAAACTGAATTAAAGCTGAAATAATACATTTCAATACAATCCAACGTATCCCACTGGTTAAAAATATATATACTGAAGCTTTGATGACAGGACATTCTCCCACTCCTTCCAAGTAAACACCTATGTCTAGATATCTGCAACAGTATTGAGCTGAAGTATCTTAGTTGTATGTTGATGGTACAACCATCACATTTCTATATTTGTTTGATCTCAGTAATTAAGATATATGCTTACTGAATTATGAATCCTTTAAAATATTCAGCTTTCAAAAATAACATTACTAGGAATGAAGCACTAGCTTAAGCTTCAAAGCATTTTTAAAAGTGATGTGGTAGTAGATAACACAGTAATACACCAAAACTAAAAGAGATGTATTCTCTTCATACAGATTTCTCAATAATTGTGTTCTTACTCTAGAATATTGCTTGGAGGAAGAAGAGACAGCTCAGCAACATTGTAGTCACATGGTGGTGACAAGTCACCAGAACAACAACCAGGAAAAAAGTTAACCACAGGACATTATGTGGAACGCACAACAAAACTTTGAAAGGCTACCGGTGAAGTACTAAAAGGTTTACGCAATGTTAAAGACCCACAGCAGTAGAGAATGGATTTGTGCATAATTTATATTTGGTGGCACATGTACAGCAGCCATCTAAGAAACAGCTACGATTTCACAGCTCTTTTGTACTCAGAAAAACAGTCTAATTAACTAGAATGCTTCAGTCATGCCAACCAAATCTCAGAAAATACAAGGCAGTACAATACACTACTGCCACATACATCATTCAAGGCTTTCAGAATGAAAGCAAGAAAACAGCCTATTTAATCTATTATTTAGCTTCTGCCTATAGTAAACTGGCACTCAAACCCATCATGAATATTCAGCACAGTTCTGCATCTTTTTCAGGGGCACAGTTCTTCCAAAACAGAACCTCTTTCCTTTTCGCTTCTTTTTTAAAGGAGGTACAGTACCTATCATGCTCTTAATATAATTACTGGATTCAACTTTTTCTTCTGGCTTTCATCTAATAGAACCACAAACTATTTTACACTGTATCAGAGAAGATTCAATTTGCCAAATGAGATTTCCCAGCAGTGCAAAAGGAATATTTTAGAAGAAAAATGAGCACACAAATCACACTTACCCTTCTAAAATAATTAAGGGCATGCTACTTCTGAAGATAGACTCTCAGGAGTTGATTGTATATTAACAACGTGTACTTAATTCATTGCTAAAATTTCTCAATACTTCATATACAGTCAATAAGTATATAAGCTTTAATACCTTGATTTAAATAGTTACCAAAAAAAAAAAAAAAAAAACCAAACCTACTACAATACCTGCACATCCTATACATTTCCTTCTCCACATAAAAGGGTATTTTCTCATTTTTATGTTATCTTAGTATTTTTGAAAGTTCAAGACGTTCAAAGGCTCAAAAACAACTGTAACAACTATTTTGGTCACACAGCTAATAAAATAAATTACGACATTTAATTTTCAACTAATCATCAGTTAATTGACCTTTTTTGTACTACATATTTTTACTTTATTCCAGGGTTGCTGTTTAATCCCAGATGGCAAGAAGATTCATTTAGCCACTCGCTCACTCCCACCCACACTGCCGCCAGCCTGCTCCCCCTGCAGTGGGCTGGAGAGGAAAACTGTTAAAAGGTAAACCAAATGGGTTCAGATATGAACAGTTTAATAATGGTAATAAAGTAAAATATAGTAATAGTAGCAATGGAAATAACAAAAAGAGAGAGAACAACATCCAAGAAAGACAAGTGACACACATTACAACTGCTCAGCACCTGCTGACCTTTGCCCAGCCAGGTCCCCAGCAGTGGTCAGCCCCTCCTGGCCAAATCCCCCCTTCATTTATATATCAAGCAGGACATTCCACGGTATGAAATATCCCTTTGGCCAGGTTCAGGTCAGCTGTCCTGGCTGTGCTCTCTCCCAGCTTCTTCTGCACCTCCTCACTGGCAGAGCAGGGGAAACCAAAAACTCCTTGACTTAGGGTCAGCACCACAGAGCAACAACTAAAACATGAGTGTGGTATCAACACTGTTCTTATACTAAATCCAAAACATCCAGTAAAAATAAACAAACTTGAGTTGCTTATCTGAACTTCCAGCTTTCTTTACTCAGAAATACAGATGAAATACTGAAAAAAAAAGTTGTTAATCACAGTGGGTTTTATAACACAGTAATCATCACGAGTTTTTCTAAAAGCAGTGAATGTAAACTCACCACCACAAATACACTCAACTTACTGATACTGTCTTCTAACCAAAGCAGCTTCTGAGGACAAAGGCAGGAAACTGTACCTAACCTAAGTGAATTCCATTCATTTGTCACAAGTCAAGTAGCCTAACAGCAGCCTAGTCTTCCTTCATCTGGCGTTGCCAGAATAAAAATCAACCCTTACCAAATGTGCAGTAAAAGTAACCTTACAAGACTGAATGAGCACACTCATCAAAGGTCACTACGGGCTGGACCTGGGAGAAAGTCTACATTAACCTCAACATGCAACTGATAGGACCTGCTCCTGTTTTTAAATGCTGTAAACAACAAGACACTTAACCGACTGCAAAAGACAAAGAAATGACCACAAAATACAAATTTAAAACATTACACAGAGCAGGTAGCTAATTTCATCTCAACGGCAACAGTTAAATTCATTTTTTAATGACAAAGCAACCTATTTAAACCCTGAAACTACCTTCCCTTGCAGACTACTCTGCAGGTTTGTGGTTTAAAGGGTAAAAAGGTTTAAAGGGTAAAAAGCACTTTCCCTAATAATCATAACACCTGGACTACAATACAGATCCCTGTGTGCTACTACTCCTGTTCATTTTTGAAGCTGAAGAATGCTACATAACTTTTATGCCACTAGACTGCGACCCAAGATTAATGCAGCAGAAGAGGCAAAGTGCCCTAGATAGCTGCATGTGTCTTCTGAAAGGAAACAGCTCTGGTAACTACTTTGCCTTCGACGTTACTGGTTTTATCACTGAAACCAAATAATGGGTAACATTATTTAATGATGAATAACACACATGAGTAACACAAACAAGCACAGACTTAAGCATCAGAGGGCAAAATACACTTTTCACCTGAGATCAGCAATGTCGGTAGCTAGTTAGTTGATTAGTTTCCCGGTACTGTGACTTAACACATAGCAAGATCATCAACAGCACATACTGTGTGTCCCATTTTCTTTCACCAGCCTTTCAATTAACAGCATGAACACAAAGGCATATGTAGAAGTACTTACTTTTTTAAAAGAAAAATGTTACTTCATGAGCCATGAACATTTCTAGAATTTGGTTGGGGCATTTTAAGAAATAAGATGCCTCGGAGAGGCTGCGTATACCCTAGCTGATAGCAAAATTTCCTAGATGTATATTTAAATAGAGAAAATTAACCTCCTTTAACATGACTGTCCATGATTCTATCGTGTTCCCATCTACTGAATTGCTGCCAGTCAAGCAATAATTCCCTAACCTTCCTAGCTTGTAGACTTTGAGACAGTATACTGAGGTAAAAATGTGAACACTTGAATCTGCTTATCACTACTCTAGCCAAGGAAAAGCAGCATTAGTATCACAGTAACATTAGGCTGCAAACTTGATTAGAGCAGAGTCACAGCTGAAGGGTTAAACAACCTAGTTAGGTCTGCAGCAGTTAGCAGAGTGCTGACTGGTTTTGTTTATTCCAGACACATGCAAAAACTATTAGGACCATTACTGCTTTACCACCTGTCCTCAAGTACCTGGGAGAGCCTTGGTGATGTGTCCCTTGATTTTTTTCCCCTAGGTTCAATTCCCACAATCCTTGAGGGAAATTTTGGGAAGAATGCTGAAGCACTATCAGGTCTCAAGTGATTTAACCTACATTTGTGTATGAAGGTTTCAAGCTGCAGTTTGAATATAGGCCATTCCAACTCAGCCCCCCTTCGATGGGTCTGCTGGCTTAGGAGCACATCCCACACCTCCTCAGGGGAGAAGTTGTTCCCTGCAAAGGCTGCTACTTCGCCCATGTGGACAAGGCCCATGCTGGTAGCCTTGGTTCCCCAGCACAAAAAAGCTACACAAAAACCTTGTGCTGAGCCAGCCTGCAATAATAAGGCTACTGTCACACACCAACTTAGCAATGCTCTGCTGGAAAAAGAACACACAGCACTGCCTTGTTATGCAGCACAAGGCTGGGCTACTCTGCTGACTCTGACTTACTTGGGAAACTTGTCACCTGTTCTTCCTGGAAACTAAATTCTTCAGTGCTTATTTAAAGCAAATAGCACCAAAGATTTCACTGCCATATAGCAGTGACTTAGTCCTTACCTTCTAAATGCCACCAGATACGTACAATATGGTATCTTGTGAACAGAAGGACAAAAAGAACACATGCAAAAACAATACATGATTTTTCAACAGTTTTTAAATACAATAGCTACCATACTATATATAAAATTGATCAAACACAGCACAATGCCCACCATGAGACAAATCCCAGTATTTTCCTGAAGCAAGAATACAGTAAGTTCAAATGCATAAATATTGCTGTAAAACTTGCACTGAGTTTTAATTAATAACTTTGGTATCATGAGATGATCAGCAGTAGCTTAACTGTACTCTAAAGTCTTAGTGCTATGCATGTTAAGTAAGATAAGAAATCTCAAAGTAACACTAGTTTAGTCTTAGGTTTTAAGCCATCAAGGAAGATGGGTTTTTTGAGAATTATTTATTGAAGTGCAGCTTGTGGATCAAATATTAGCATATATTCTTAGCAGAGTCTTTCTGTTGAGACACCTCCATGCAAGACTGACAGCAGCTGCTACAGAAAGTCCTGAAAGCTACACATATTTGTCTTAAGAACCACCAAGTACAGTTACATATTTCATCAAAATGAACAGAATACATACTGCTCCCTGACTCTTACACCTCATTAAGCCAAACAGGTTGTATTATACTCAAGTAAACACTAACTCCTAATCTATGAACCAACTAACAAAACAAATTTTTATCCTACTGCCACAATTCAAGGCACACACAAGTGATTTTTAAACAACTGATCAAGTACTCCACCACTTACCTTAGGATGTCATTCATAGTATTTCATTACTATTTATCTAAGTTCTCAAACATTTTACATGCTAAATATCAGGTGTTAAGTATTTTCCCTCCAGTTTCAAGTAATAGTATATCCCTCCTGTAACAGAATGTTGGCCACTCTTTATCCCTATACAATTTAGGAGTAACACAACTAAAGTTTCCTTCTCCCTTTTTCTTCCCACACCTTATCTTACAATGGAAATAGGGGAAGACACAAACAAACTCTCCATCCAAATGAATACCAGAATAATATCTGAAGGCAAACTGTGTTTCATCTTGCTCTCCACAATCATTTACAATCTGATCTTTCTGGTCTAGTGAGAATCTAGTAGACTGCTTCATTTTAGGTGCATTAAAGTAAGTAAGAAATAAAAAACTTCTAAAAGGTATGCGATTATCAAACGTACATACATTATGTAATATGGTTAGTGGATCTCAGCCAGCTAAGTGAGCTGCAAAGGCAAGCTCTATACAAAGAAAAGTGATACTACAGAACCCAAAAGGTTACAATTGCTAGGCCAACCTGTGTTTTTAACAGTATCCTACCAAAATAAACCCTCAACCAGCCAGCAAAAAGAGTATCACATAGAACAGCAAACAAGATAACTTAAAATTGTTGTGCTTTACAAATCTACAGAACATTTCCTTCACATCTAAGCAATAACTACACAACAAAAACTTACAAAACTTCCCAAATTCCTTTCACTTGGAATAAAAATTACTTCACACTAATCCTGCAGGTTAGTTGCACCTTTCTTCTACATCACAGAAAGCAAAAGGAAGAACAAGACACAGGCATTTCCTTACCTATGATATCCAGCAAGAGGCACCCCCTACCAAACAGGAGGGGCGTTTAAATGCCAGGAAATGTCTTCTGAGCTCTTGCCACTCCAGAGCACAGCATGATCAGCTGCTCTGTGGAGGTGGCACAGACACGGTGTCCAGCTGCACGAGGGAGCTCTGTGGAGACAGAGCAGACCTTAGCCAAGTGGAATCTTCCATCAAGTCATCTTACAACACAGAATGAGTGTTGCACATGTAAAATTTTTATAAAATTAATTTTGCAAACTGAAGCCTCAAATACAAAACCATGAGACCACTTCAACTTATTCCAAATGTTAACATTAAAACTACTTCTCATTTGCCTCTTCTTCCATTAGAGAGCTGGAAAAAAACTACCTTTTTGAAGTGTTAGGGGTTTTTTAGTAGCAATCAGCAATGACTAAGTGAATGGTCCGAGGCCACCTAATGTATCAGTAATATAGATTTAAGAGACTGAGTCGGTAACAGTTCCAGTAGTTTCAACCTTCTCATGCTCAGGCCCTAAACTCGCACAAACCCTCTCTCCCACAGACAGAACCCTCCACTTAACCCTGACACTCGAAGAACACACATGCAAACGAGTAACAGCACTGTTCCATGTTGCCTTGTTAGTAATCAAATCCTACATACTCAACAGCATTTTTATTCAAAACTAAACGCTTTGTCCTCAGAAAACATACCAACTTTTTAGAAAAAATTAGGAAGACGCTGAATATCGATTTTGATCCGATCCAACCGTTTGGTTATCTGACTATAAGACTGACACAAGGCATCGTTTCCAGGAACGATCTGTTTGCTGCGGAGGCTGACACGAGAATCAGACACCACACGGGTCCCCTCCGCCCCCGGGCCCCACAACAAACCGCACAGTGCCTGCAGGCCCCGACCCCCGGTGCGAGCCCTGGCCCCGCTCGGCACCCGCCCCACGCCTTCACACGCCTCTCCTAACGAGGCTGACGAAGTTCAGCCCGAAACCAGCACAGCCGGGCACAAGGGCTGACCCCTTCAGCCCGAACACCGCCGGCGACATCGCCCCAGCGCGCAGCTGGTGCTCCCGGGCCGGGCGCTCGCTCTCGGCAGAGATGTGTCCGGGCCAGGTGGGCGCGGTAATTACAGCGGAGGGGATTTTAGCGCAGGCAACACAGCACAGGAGGCTCGTCCCGCCCGGTAGGCGAAGCTGTTCTCCTCCCGCACAGCCTCTGCAGCGGGGCAGCCCTTTCCCCCCGCGACCCGCCCGCACCCGGGGCGCGCACACGCCGCAGCAGGGAAAGCGACGGGGACCCGGTGGGCTCCCACCTGCGGGGCGGCCCCCGCGGGAAAAGCCCCGCAGCCCGCCCCGCCTCACCTGCCGCCGAATGGCGGTGCCGCCGCGCCGGCTCTGGGCGCTGCGGCAGCGGCTCCTCCGCGCCCTCCCTCTGCCCGCGCCTCTCCTCGGCGGCGGCGGCGGCCACCGCCACCCCCCATCCCCCGTCCGGAAGCGGCGGCGGCAGCGCCGGCGGGCGGTGGCGGAAGGGGCGGGACGGGGCGGAAGGACGGGGCCCCTGCCAGGAGGGGCTTCGAGTTGTGGGAGACGCTTGAAATCACGGGTCGGCAGAGCTCCGCGTCCTTCATCTCAGGGCATATGCCAGAACAAAATAACAGAGGAAACTTACAGAACCCTCATACTGTCAGTCCTCATATCGAGCACTCACTACAAAACATTTCAGTTGCACCATATTCTTTTCTGATGTCTGTAGAAAAATAATAAAACTGGCTGTCAGCACTTGGCTGACAGCGCTCAGTCATTTATCCACGGGGATCCAAAGCACAGATGTGAACAGCACACACGACTTAAGAAAGCTTCAGCAAGGCACCGTAACTTCGGGAGCTCCACAACCTATAAATAATACAAATGGAGGGGATAGAAGGACACAGATTAGAAACAAATTGCCCCAGAAATAAAATTATTTTGGATACCAACTGTCTGGGGTAGCAGCCAGCCCTTTGCAACAGTTTGAGGAACATTCAGAACTTGTTTTGTTGATGATGTAATTACTATGAAGTCCAAGACAAGTTTAAGTTGCAGCTTCAGTGGAAATACAAAGGAGGTGCCAGCGTACCTCCCTGAAGTTAATGACACTAGCCTTTTCAGAGAAAGTGGCCTTGAGATCTTTGTTCTTAAAAAAAAAAGGATCTATTGCAAAGCTTGTATGCTGCTATAGTGAAACAAGGAAATTTTGCATTTCAAAATGCCTCAAAGCTCAGTCAAGTCGTCGAGTCATCGAGCAATCGAATGCAAATATGCACTCTTGTACTATCTCAGTTGTAATGGGCTATCTATCTACCGGGTGCTCAGAGCAGAAACCGTCAAGAACGTCTCACAGAAGCCGTGAGAACATCGAGCCGTGAGGCTCCTTTCCACAAGCCCTGGTACTGGTTCAGAGAAGCTTATATCTAAGCAGTCTGTTCTGTTCTGCTTTTGTATTTTACACTAAGTGATCTGTAGTTTCCCAAAATGAGTTGCTGAAGTTGGAGGGAATGTTCTACTTTCTTTGCCAGTTTAGCAGCGTCTGCAAACCATGTAGGAATCAAGTGCAATTTCAGTGCTCACCATATTTCCCTTCTTTGCCTTTAAGGCACTAGATGAAAAACTGACGAATCTGAATTTATCAGTGACAAACCACAGAACACACACATACATATATCTGAAAAAAATCAAATGGACCTTGTCATCCTGTTAATAATGGATCTGTTAATAAAGCTGGTTGAAAGTTGAGGTAATTTTGCTTACTTCAGGTCCACATATTTATATTTAAAAAAAACCCCAATGTCTTGGGGTGACTTTATGACGTGTATCCCCTACCACTGTTCTATGCCCTAGCATTTATCTGACAAGGAAAACTAAATTACAAGAGAGCAAGGCAACTAAGTTAAACAACATTTTGTGTTTCTCTTCTTTACTGTTTTTGACATTAATTCTTCACCAACACTGCCAGTCAATCACAACTTTTTGTGAACTTCCAAGTGCCAAGTAGGTACAATTTACAATACATTGCTGCATTTGCTTGTATCTGAACAACTGGTTTAGACCAAAAATGTAAAAATAAGCCCAAACTAAAATTAAAAGTAGCTGTAAAAATAACTGTAGCAGGCTACAGAGCTGTCTCATCATGGAATAGGTCATTGTGATGGTGTCTTAAGCACAGTCCTGAAGCTAACTCACCTTTTGGGATCTCATTCTTTTCATGGGAGGTACCAGGAAACTGCTGCTTTGGCTTTGTTGTTTTATTTTACATACAAACATGCACTGGGGTCTCCCAGCTTACTGAGCTCTAGCTCAGATTCCAGGAAGGAAACAAAAATGGAAGCAGAAGTTTCCTAACTCTGTTTCCCTACACTGTAGCAAAACCAGCAATCCACCCAAAAATTACTTTCCGAATTCAGTCTCCAGACTTTAGAAATCTGGGTTGGGAAATTAGCTGTATTTAGACATGCATGTTAATCCAGGATTATCTGAAGTTTACAGGTCCTAAAGTGTGCTATTCCAGCAACAGATTTCCATGTAGGGAAGCCCTGGCCTAGAGCTGCATCCAGAGAAAAGGTGAAGCAGACAGACAGACACATACACAGTGGAGAGCACCCTGTGCTTGGCTGTGGAGGCTGTTGGGTGGTTTGCAGAAGCAATTTGCCCAGTGACAGGACAAGGAGTAATGGCCATAAACAAAGACATAAATTCCACCTCAACATGAGGAAGAGCTTCTTTATGTTGAGGTTGGAAGAGCAGGGAAACAGGCTGCCCAGGGAGAGCATGGAGTCTCCTCTGGAGACATTCCAAATGCACCTGAACGGTTCCTGTGTCACCTGCTCTAGGTGACCCTGCCTTGGCAGGGAGGTTGGACTGGATGATCTCCAGGGGTCCTTTCCAACCCGAATGGATCTCTGAGTCTGTGAACCTTAGCACTGGAGAAAGGCTTGATGGTCAGTTTCTATCTCAAGTTATCACTGCTAATGGCATTTTTCTGCTCTGTCTAATTTCATCACCTAGCAAATATTTTGAAAATGACTAAATTATCTTGCACCAAAAAGTAATAAAGAGCATAATTTAAAACTTGTCACACTTAGACATGTAATAGCTACTAAGTCGTTGCACTTTCAAACTGAAAACTACTTCTTGCTAACATTTGATATTCCTTAGAAAGGGTGAATTATCTAAGTAGTTGGTGCTTTATTTAACAGAAATTTCCAATAAACCTCATTCCGTCACTTTGAGTTATGTCACTTCATGCCGTGTGACATGAAGGCATTGATGTAAGTTTGACAGGCAGTGCCAGTGCTGACATGTCAGTTTGAGAATTTATGACAAATTATATGCTACAGATATTTTTAAAACAACTGTGGATTGCCAAGGAAAAAAAGTATTTAAAATGTGTAATAATACTGATGCGTCTTTAGTTGAAAACAATTTATTCAATTCACATAGTTAGATTGATTTAATGTTCAGGCTGATACTTAATGCAATAAAAGAAAGGAAATTTATATCAAAAATTCCCAACTAGCTCAAGTTACAATATATTATAGAGCAAAGGAAAATGAGATGTGATCGTGTAATGGGCTTTTTAAAAAAAAAAAAAAAAAGACAGTGTCATTAAGTAATAGTGTTAGCATTTTATATTTTGAAATAACCTATCTCAAATGTTAAGGCCTTACACAGAATAAAAAGACCTTAGCTGAACAGAGAATTAATTGCTTATAAAAATTCTCATTCGGCAAAGAATACAACATGGCAAGGGGGGTATCTTTCACTAGAAGTGCTAATTAATTAAAATCATGGTTTTTCTTCTTTTTCTGGGCTTGGGGTTTTGGTCATCTCATTTTTCTACAGATCAAGTCCTGCCTTATGATTTCTTCATAATCTCTATACTTCAGTTGACACATACTTAGGTCAGTCATGTGTGAACTTTCAAGCATCTATTTTATCTTCACATTTCTTAATTCCGTAATGGAAGAATAAGAGATTGAATGCCGAAGGATTAATCAAATTAGTGAACCATAATCATTGTTTAAGACAGAAAACTAGCTTATTAGAAGAGGATAATAAAGAAAAAAAGAAAAATAATAAACTCCATGCACTGTCCAGACAAAATTGTTCCATATGTTAAAAATGCATTGTTGTAGAGCACCAGAAAACCTTGTCTCACTTACTCACTTAGCGTTGCCCAAAATGTACCAGAATTCAAGTAGTTCTATTCTTCTTCAGTAGTTAACCATCCCAAAAATCAAATCCTGGAAACAGGCTGATGAGTGAAATGAGAAGAATGCTTTTGCAGCTGTATCTATAAAATCCTATCTAACTAAACTGTCATGCTGTAACATTTTCACTGTAAAAGCTGCCTTCTTTCAGGATATGTGAAAGGATTTTGGCTCTGTTTTCAATAGAGAGATGGCATGGCATCAGTTAGAACGGATATGAGTATGTTCAAGAGAAGAAATAGAAGAATCATCATGAATTTCCTGTTTTCAACTGCTGCACGTTTTCCTGGCAATGCCATGTGCTACCAGAGCGCTCCATGGCAATTTACACTGTTGGCACCCAATACATTATTAGCCAGGGAATGTTTGATTTAGATTATTGCACCAAGTACTACCTTCTAAGCAATCACAAAGGCATGGTCCAGTTAGACTGCTTTCTGTTTCATGTTCCAAAATTAATCACGCATTAATTTCAGCTAAACCAGCGGCTATTTAATATTTGTATATAATTGCATGCAAATGTTTGGTTTAGAGATGCCCAGCATTCCAACAGCCAGGAGAATCTCCAAATGCTTGGAATCTCGAAAAGTGCCTCCTGCACGGAGTGCTAAATTTGCCTCTATTCAGTGTGACCATATATCAGTCTGTTGCTTTCTACATCCTTTCTTAGTAGATTTAAAAGGGCCAGAAAAGAAGCATAGATGAAGAGAGGCAAATCCATCTGAAAGCCAGGTCTCTGCCTCGTGTCGGTTTCAAAGGCAGCTCCTGTCTGAAAAAGGTCAGTGACACAGCTTTACCAAAGCCACATTTGCAGACTATTAAATGTGTAGAAGATGCTAGGTGTGGAGTGGCAGAGTTTTGAAGTAGATTGATGTATGCCATACAAATGTTCGAGGCACACAGGACTTGGAGATCATTTTTCTGGAGTTTGTCGTTTTTCATTTGTCAATTTTCATGCCACAAATGAACTTTGAGCTCTTAATCATTGCATTTAGGGTAGAGGCTAATAGAAGTTTTAGAACTGAAAAGAGCTAGGCTTTAACATGAGTGTCACCTTTTTCACAGAACTTGATTAGCAACAAATGGGCTGGAGTTGTAAAAAACTGATAGTAAAGCCTCACCTTGGGTCCCCACCCAGAAACCTGAGAAAAGTAAACTAAATTGAACAACTTAACCTGCTCAGTCAGGTAATTTTCCTGATTCATGGGCACAAATCAAGCAGCTTAAAGCACACTGGTTTACCAGAACAACAACAACAAAACAAGAACAAAACAGAAAAACAAGGTAACATATTAAGGGCGTATATGTAGTGCTTGAAATATAACTTCAGCCATTTTCCCAGTTCTCTTCTCTGCTGGATCTGGCCAGCTGGCTGCCTGTCTCACTACCCCCTCTAAACAAACACTCAAGCACTGTTACTTGTAGTCTCCCTCATTTCACCTTTTAAGTCAGAACATACATGGCAGTGGGAAGTAACAAGTCTCTTTGTATACGGTGTTATAAATTAAATTGGTAATTCGTGCTTGTGTACATAAATGTATATATTAATTGTACAAATAAAAACGCCTAAGTCCAAACCCCAGGCCGGGGACGGAGAAAATTTCGCAAGCCTTGGCAGCAGCAGAGAAGACAATACGGCCAGGAATTAATCAGCATACAAAAAAGTCTATCTCCGGGTGGAGGTAGACCTTATCTGGAGCTATTAACACCACACCTGATGAAACTGATTAACATCTCGGAGTCGTTAAAGGAGTATCCTATTCCAGGAACTAAGAATAACTGTTCTAGGAATCAGAGATGGACCATTCATCATCCAAGATGGACAATTCATCAGACCCAGGAAATGCTTTGTGCAGTCCAATTTCGGGACAAGAAAACATCATGAATATGCTAAATTGCAAGAAGAATAGAATTAATTCGGACTCTGCCCAAGAAGTGTATAAGAAGGAACCAGCCGAAGTGGCACTTGTGAACTTGGGGATCTGACGCGATAGAGGTCAGATCTGCGTTCACCCCGCACCGATCCCGTGCTCGGGGCTGACCTTTTTCCGATCATGGCTTTCTGTGTGACCGATCTTTCAGCCACAGAATAAAATCTATTTCTTTATTAAATTTAATTTGGCTGAATTTCTTTACTTCAACAGGAGGGTCTTAAACAGCTTCTTCCCTAAATAACACAGAATATAAGTAATTTCTGCTTCATGAAATATTCTGTACAAAGTCACTTTTCTTTTGTTGCATATGACTTGTCCTCTGATGCTGGAAACTATTGCATTGTATTATAGTGATCTCTCATCGAGTACTCCTAAGCACAGTTAATTAGTCCAGACTTTAATACCCAGCTTGAAATGGCTCCCCATGATATGTCTCTTGATAAAATAAAGCAAACCCATCATAGTATATCAATGTATGTGGAATAAAGATGGCTCAGACCTGACCAAGACTTCTTTCCATTCATCACCTTTTTTCCTACGTGGGATACCTTCAGCAGCAAGCTTCTCCTCTTAGGTCACCTTCTACCCTGGATTGTGGAAGAGCATAACCATTTCATTTGTTTTGCCTTGCAGCTCCACCACTGACAATTTTGCAGCCCCCTGCCAGGAGCCACACATTGTACAGAAGCACAAGCACCACTGTACTTAAAAAGACCCACTAATACTACAATTTAATATAATGGGTCTCCAATTCATAGCTCGTCAGGCCTTCCTATATAAACTAACCCAGTGGCTTACAAGTTTCACCTGACAACCATTACACTCCTGGTCTTTGTAATCTTTTCAACGGAGGGAGGTATCATGCAATATGTGGCAGGTGTATTGTATTAACCCAGTGAAGGACTGCAGTAGAAAATATTAAAAATATGAAGTACAATTATGTTAAAAGCGGGAACGTACTCCCGGTTCTAAAGTGATTTCAGCTTTTATTATGTGGCCTAAAGCATAGGGGTCTGGGGAAGTAGAGCAGGAGGGCTCCCAGTCAGCGACAAGTGTGGGTGCTGCAGAGCTGGCGCTGGATCTTCTTCACAGCAGGGATGTTCCCAATGTTCAAGGTCGAGCGGCACACCTCACTGACCTGGATGCCCCCTTTTTATACTGTTTTTTGTCCCTTTGGATTGGTCTCGGTTTGGACCTTTCATTTGCATGAAGGTTAAGGCGCTGATTGTTTCTTAAGGGTTTCGTCCAGGCTGGCTCGTTGCTTGGAGGTGGGGGGTGGACTTTACTTAGGTATAACACAGTACCCCTTTTATAATATAATAACCAAACCTTTTTAACAGTACATGCATTGTTAACATCTAGCCTATTTTTGACAATTATGTCAGATAATTTCACTTGGTGAAAAAACAGTAGCTTCCAGAAATAAATTTCCCTAGATTGTCAGTGACAGGCAAGACATCTCATCCACTTGGTATTTAACCTCCTGGTGACCATGTTGGTAGACCCGCTGGGGCATTTCTGACCCTTTCACTTCTATGTTTTTAAGCACCTCAGACTAAATGACAGACAATTGTTACTGGGACAGGGTTGCCACTCTTCTGGCCCTGGACAGGTTGCTACTTTTCCTTTATCGGGCTTTAACTGCTAGTGATGAATGCACAGATCTCGCTGAGTGCCACAGCTGTGTCGGAGACACGTCTGGGGACAGTCACAGCCAGTGTTGGTGGGGGGCAGGGGGCTGTGCCACTTGTGGCTGACGTCCCCCGCACCAAGGCTGCTGTGTGGCAGAGCAGTGCGGCTCTGGAGACCAGGCCGGAGAAGCAGATTGGAGCCGGTAAAGATCCAGGAATGCCCAGCTTGATACCTGCATCTGTTTCAAGCGGCTGTGCCGGTCGGGGCAGCGCAGAGGCGAGCGGCCAGCGCTGGGGTGGGGGCCCCGGGGCACCGCAGCGCGGGGACAGCCTGGCTGCCCGACACCTGTGCCGGCCCATCTCGCACTGAGCGGGGCTGGCAGCGCCCCAGCGCCCGGCGGGAGCGGCGTCTCGCACTGGATCTCAGCATGTCTGCGGCAGAGGCGCCGGACACGCAGGACCCTGACGGCGTTGGGACACTCCCGGAGGATGTGCCCTCCCTCAAGGAAATCGAGCAGCTCCTAAACACTGGGAGGCCCTCTTGCAATCACGTTGATGAAGTATGGCCTAATCTCTTCTTAGGGGACCTGTAAGTACAGCTTTATGGGCACACCTCTGCCATACCTTCTGTTAGTATGCCTCATGGGTGCGGCTTTAGACAGCTCATAGTTTTGCTAATTGCTGCCATTTACACTGCAGACAGCACTATTTCCGAGATAAAATTATGACTAAGATGGTGTTCCCTTCTCGATTGGCCCTTAGAAGCAATGCATAGGCTGATGCTCCAGCAAATGGTTTGGGAGATGAAATCTCACTGCTTCTGCTCTGGGAATATCTCTGCACCCATCTTGATTTGTCTTTGTCTTTTCCTTAGAGTAACAGCTCACAACAGATTTGTTTTGTGGAAGATGGGTGTGACCCACGTTTTAAATGCTGCCCATGGCACAGCATACAGCCACGGAGGCCAGGACTTTTATGGAGCAACCATTGATTATTATGGTGTACCGGCCCATGACCTGCCAAGCTTTGATATCAGCCAGTTCTTTTTCTCTGCTGCACAATTTATCCACAATGCCTTGAGCACGCCAGGAGGTACGAGATTATTGTTGGTCACATTTTGATGTGAGTCAGCAGCCTCACATAACAGGTCAGCTCCACAAGTTCAGTGGCGGACAGATCACTACACGGTGTCGTGCCAGGTGCTGGTCACCTGCACAGTGGGTGGCAGGAGAAGGGAGTGCTGTGTACGTGGATGTAGCTCTGTCTGGGTCCCAAAAAGCTGATGTGACAAAACAGATGAATGGGGAGGGGAGAGGAGGGGAGAGGGAGGGAAGGAAAGGGGAGAGAAGGGGAGAGGAGAGGAAAAATTATTTGGAAGGTAAGGCTCATTCAAAAAGGGAGAAGCAAAAACACGCATTTTAAATGGACACCCTCTTTTGAGACCGTCTTATAGCAACTGTACTTGCAAGAACAAATTAATAAAAAGACAAATGTCCTGATTTCTACAATTACCAACTGTATGAAGAGGTTCATGTATTGCAGATGAGTTTCTTGTGTGAACAGGGCCTGCAAGGCTGTGCCTCCAAGAAGATTTACCTTTACCCAAGGAAATTTACAGTGAGTTCCACAAGAAGCTGAGCTTCTTGGCAGTGGTGCAATAAAATACTAATTAACCTGTTTTACATAAAAGACCATTTCTTAGCATGAGTAAACTGGCAGTAATGAAGCTGTCTCTATATCACAAGTTCTGACTTCAAAATAGAATTACAGTTGCATCCAATTGCCTTATTATGCAATGGTACTAGGCCAGTCAGTTTTCTTGATGGCTAATGTGTGTGTGCCATCCATTCAGGCCAGATTTTAGCATTCTTTCTTGCCTAAGCAAGCTCTCTGAAACTCACGGGTCTTCTTTTCCTCATGGTTAAAACAGAATAACTTCATTACTTCAAGAGGGTTTTCTTTGATTTACCAGTGTTTCTGAGATCAGGTTGGGATCTCATGGCATTTCTCATGCAAGTGAGCGTAACAATGGCAAATTAGACTTAACTGTTAGCAGTTCATGTGATCTATCAGAAGAGTAAGAAAAACATTTAAATTAAGCTTCATGTACTGTACTGCTTCTCTTGATGATTGTAATTTTTTTTTTTTTTTACCAGCCAAAATATTGGTACATTGTGCAGTTGGAGTAAGCAGATCAGCTTCCTTAGTCCTAGCTTATCTCATGATAAATCACCACCTCCCATTAGTTGAAGCCATCAAGACAGTGAAGGAGCATCGGTGGATTTCACCCAATCGTGGTTTTCTGAAGCACCTGCGAAACCTGGATGTTCAGCTACGGCAAAGGAAGGACTGCTGAACGAACAGCCCTATCTACATTCACTTTACTGAGTTTTACCCTTCAGAGCCATTGTGCACATACAACTTCCCATGATCAATGCACATTACAAAAATGAAGAAAATTATGCATCAAAGTAAAAGGCCAACAAGAGCAGTAAATGGTTTAACTCTGATAGCTTGGTTCCTCCAAAACCAGCATGGCCAACATCAGCACTGTAACCATTGCACAGGGTGAAACTGCTGTGCCTTGAGTGGTGCTACTGGATGAATCCACTGAAGTGGTTAAGATAGACCAAGTTTGTCCCTGTTTTGTGTTCATGCCAGAAGCAAGTTCCATAATTGCATCTAGCTGTAAAAGATGTTTGAGTCCCCTTTACTTGGGAGTGTAACATAATTGTTTTTCTCAGTTTTGTTACAGTTCTCACATGCATGTTCTCCTAAGAAAAGATTTTGTGTTTCAGGCCTGATGATGTGCCACGGGCAGTTTCTTGAGAGCCTAGGCACTCCTACAGAAATGTTCCTCTTTTGGTGGTCTGCTAAATTATTACAGTGTTATAGAAAGCTGTGACAGCCGGAAGACCCACACCATCAGAATAAATGTCTGTGGTACTTCTGCAGCCTGGGTCAGCAAACCCCACAAGTCTTTTCTTGTTAAATATGTTTTCAAAAAGATAATGTATATCATGTAGTATATTGAGAACATTAAAAACAATATGTCAGGTCTTCAAAGCATTTTGTAATTTCAACTCATAAGTTCGCTCACATTCCAAAGTATCCCAAATCAGTTCTGTGTCAGTGGCTTTGAATCACTCATGGTTTAATATCAGGCAGACAATTAGCTTACATCAGTGGCTTGGTCTAATTGATACAAATTAGTTTTAAGCTGTTTTGAGGATGTCACTTCTCCTATCACCAGTTAATCAGTACCTAAACCAATGTGATTTTTAATACAGCATCAGCATTTGAAATTCACGCTACCACTCTGCCCGAAAATTAGCTTGTTACCTTGTGGTGAACCATGAAGTGATAATTAAATTTGTTTTTGCCCTTTACTGCTGGTTGGATTTATTGATTAGTTGACCTTATAAAGATTCGCTGCCAGATTAGGTAAATACATTTGTGCTTGCTTGTTTGCATTTGAAGCATCAGTTCTGATCATTTTATTGTCTGCTGGAAGAGACTTGCAAGGTTATTACAAGACTAATATAATGGTGACTTGTGAGTTGAACCTCTTCCTTCCCAGACCACATTGCCTCCTTCATTCTTGGAGAGGTTATGACATGAATGCTGATTCTGCCTAGCATTTAGGGGAACGTAGAAATCCCTCCCTATTTCACTGTACACAGGTGCTTTGCAAAATAAGCATATTTAAGATCCTTTCAGACATCAGTTTGACTGTTCAGATTTTCCTAAACCTTGCCAAAGAGCTCCACTGCTGAGAGAAAGGTAAGATATTGTTGTGTGAAAAGATCAAATAGGAAATCATATTTAAAACCCAACAATGCTAGGACAATCTTTATGTCTCACAAAACAGCAGAGCAGTGGAGGAGGAGCTTTGTTTGCTTTGAAGTTCTCTATTTAAATTAATAGGGATTTATATGAGTTAATATTTCATTATAATTTATACTTCATTCACATTACAGTAGGTTTTAGTCTGGAAACCTTTTGAAGACATGGCATTGAAAAATCTGAAATTCATGTGAGTGAAATAATGCATCTTAATGGCTTTAGGCTGGGCAAAATTAGACACATGTGAGCAAGATTAATGGAATCCCCCATCAGGATAATGCTTTGCATGCCCCTGAGCATCTGTCCTACAAAGCCACAGCTGTGAAAGCTGCTCCTGTTGTAAATTAGTACCTGCTCTTGAAGATAGTGCTCACCCTGGGAGAGAATTGTTTCACCGGGGCTAGAGAAGGGAAGAGCAGAGTGAAGCTGAGTCAGTAGGGCATCCATGCCACCAATGACATGATAGTGATGTTGTAAGCAAGACTTACTTACCTCAGTGGAGGGAATGAATTAGGTAGAAACTCTTTTCTAGGGCATTGTCAAATCATAGAAAAGTGTTTTTAATCTGTGGAGTTAGTGTTGCTTATATTTCCTGCCTGTCTGTATTGCTTCTTTATATCCAGATTTACTTTGAGTGCATGTTTGTGCAGGGAAAAAGATTCCAGTCAACATAAGCAAAAACAGAAGAATAGTCCTGTAACTTCTTAAAACAGAAAGCATTGTCTGCTGCAATGTGCTAAGAGGAAAAGGGGCCTCCTCACCTGTCACTTACACTATCCATAATTCAAGTCATGATGTGACATGAAATTGGTACTTCAGTGCTTTCCACTACCAGCATGAGAACTTGTATTTTAAATGTTGGTTTGGCAAGTTAGACTAAGGAACCAAAATTAAAGAAAAATACTGCCTCCCCAGTGGCACTTCATTCAGAAAATGCACATTTGTCAAGAGGGTCTACACAACCTGGGACAAGGTGCGAGTGGGAGGAACTGTCCCAGCTACAGCTCTGGCAGACTTAAATCTGCTTAAAGTAATCACAAAACCAGTGTTACCTAAAGCGGCCCATGAAGAGTTCCAGTGAAAACTTCTCTTAATTTTATTTTCCAGTACAAGAACTCAGAGCAGCAGATGAAGTCAGTAGAAATCAGGTCTGAAACAAGAGGAGGGGTTTACATGAGCTCTGTAGCACTGTGCCACAGGATGCTGCAGAGAGTAAAAGCCTATAGACATTCAAGGGGCAACTGGAAAAGTTTGAGGGACAGAAATCCATTCAGAGTTACCAAATACTTAGAAACTCCGTCCAGATCAGCAAGCTCATAAACTGCAGCAAGCTGGAAGTTGGGAGAGTGTTATTATATACACAAGTATAATTCATGCTTCTGTGCTCTCATATTCTGTAAACATCCACTTTCAGCCACAGCCAAGCACAGGATAGTGGGCTCGGTGAACCCTGGGTAAGGCCCAGGACAGGTGCTGTCATATTTTGAACTCACCCTCAAGCTGTGCTGTCCCCTTGTTCCTGGTAGCTTATTATTAGAACTGGGTCAAATGAGGCATTTGGGACTGCGGCTCGGTTGCATTGACTGACATTTTTTTCACAGGGAAAGCTCTATGCTGGCAGGAACAGCACCATAGCTTATGTGAGGACAGGAGTAGCATCTTTTTGCATAAGATTCACTTAAAGCAGAACGTTCATTTTTCTGGCTGTTCCCCGTTGCACCAGGGACGTAGCACTGAGCTAATCCAGGGAGGCGTCAAGGCGTGAGCTGTATTTAGACTCAGCCACCTGCTTGGGAACATCAAGCGGCAGAAAGAGCCTGCTTCAGCAAAAACCTCCCCTGTGCATTCTGCAGCAGCAGCTTCCAGCAGGCCCTCCCTCCTCTGCCTGACTCTGCATGAGGCCTCCAAAGGGGTCAGCACCTGAAGACAGACCCTGTCGGCCCAGGAATGCTCTGAGCCCGGCACTCCCTCTGCCCAGGAACTGCCAGATATTTTGGACAGCTGCAAGCTGGAATTAAATCACGTGGGTGAAGAGTGGCCTAATCTCTACATAGGCAATATGTAAGTGTTATTTGAGGCTGAGCTGTTCTGAAGGGCTGGGAAATACAGTACTCATTAACATATGCTGTCCAACTTTATTTAATTAGCATTGGTAAACTTCATTGCCTTAAAATAGACTTAAGATTAGCACAGAAGAAAGCAAAAGGACTATCCATTAAAGAAAGAACCTACTGCACAGGAAAATAATTAAAAAGAGAATTAGACTCTCTTTATTGCTTTGCATTAATTTATAATTGTGTAACATATAGATTTTATTAATGCTGCAGCATACAAAGCACAAGACAGACTCATGATCCTGAGCAGCCTTAAAATTCAACAATAATTAGGTTTTACCTTTTTTGGTGTAATGTTAACTAGAATGGAATTTTTCACATTCAAAAGTATTCTGATTTTGGCTGTTTATATGACAATTTGATTTGCAGTTGAAATTTCTGACAAATCTATGGATATTCTGAATGACAGCAGACTTCACTCTTTATTTCTCAAAACTGTGCAGATGGGTGTTTCACTCTGAAGCATGGAGACAGCATGCAATAATCTGCACTCAACACGCCCAGTGCCCAATGTTATGCCAAAACAAGTTTTTTTTTCACCACCATCAGGTTGCAAACTTGTTGAAATATCTAGAAATTACTGTAATTCCTACAGGAGAGAAGCAGGAGGAACTAATGACCCTGCTGATTGCCCACTGATTACAGCTAAAAGCGGCCATTCTTTTAGCTATGAAACAGCAAACCCAAAAAATGAGCTAGGTGACATTGGGGAAATAATCTGCATTTACAAAACTTGGGTTTACGAATTGCCGCCGGCTGCCGAATCCGCCGGCAGGAGCGCGACAGGCGGCAGGTGGCCCCGGGCACGGCGGGCGGGGGCACCCAGCTGCGCGGTGGCCCGGCCCGAGCCGGGCTGTGCCAAGGCAGAAGCCACAACAGCGTGCGGTGCCTCACGGAACCTCTGCCGCGGCCAGGAGAGTGGGAAACCGACCTTTGCCTTTGCGGTTCAACCTTGTAACTAGACTTGGAAATTAACCCCTTTGCGTATTAGAACCATGTGCAGAAATAAGGATTTGGAGAATTGAGCCTGACGGGTAGTAAAGGCAAAGATTTAAGACCAAGAAATCACTGAAATTGTGTTGTCTTAACAGCAGCATTTGATTTTAGACAGCCTTCTGAGTGCAGTTTTAAGACCTCCTTTTAATGCCTGTGAGTATACATGTTCCAAACTACTCTTGGATGTTTCTTTCAATCACATTCAGTCTCATGGGGGACGAAAATGGTGGGGAATAAAATGAAAAAATATATAGATAACAACACAGTGTAGGTGTAGTAAGCAAAAAAAGAACTTTGAGCACATTCAGCTAACAGAAATAAAAATGTGAACAGGTTTCTTTGTTAATGCAACAGCTGAGCACTAATATCAGCTTAAATACGAGTTACAGATTGCAAACGGGGAAACTGGAAGTTGATCAAGTGCTACAGATAGAATTTTCTTTATTCTGCCAACACCAATAAGACAAATGGGAACAATACCTGAGAATGAGGTTTCATGGGCTCTTCATGAGATAGAAATGGGGAAGAGAGAGAGTATGTGCATTTAGGGCCCAGCCCAGTACTCAGTGAAGTTAATAAACAGTGGATGTTTCTGTTCCTGAGCAAACCCATGCCAGCATTCGGACTTGTGCCAGAGCTAAAATAGCCCAGAGCAGTACCATATATTGTCACTGCTTGTTTCTGTGGAACCAGTTGCATGCAGTTTCTGAGCAGCTACTTGGAAATCAAAGATCAATCTAGAATTAATGCTGTATTTTATAATAAACATTTCTCCTTATGCCTTTATCAGAAATCTGATGTTGAGCATCTTTAAACAAGTTAAATATATCATAAAATAAAGTAGGGATGGCTGACTTTACATGATGACTTTCATCCTGGAGGACTTTGAAGTTGTCAACAAACTGATTATTAAATATCTGTCTGGCTATCAGCCATTGCTGATAGGCAAGGCCAAGACCAAGACCCTTTGGGTTTAAAGGTAAAATGTTTTCTGAAATGCTACATAATAAGCAGCTGAGGGCAAAATATGTAAAATATCTTGCAGAAATCAAACTTCATGCTGATCTTAAGCAGGCAGGCTTATTAACTGCAGTTTAACCAGATTAGCAAGGCTAATAGCACTTCAGCAAAGAAACATGGTACAGTTACAGACTGAGGCAAAATGGTTACAGGCTGTGCTAAAACGTCAGCGTGTTCAAAACAGATATTTCAAATCCAATTATATCAGGACCTGAGCTACCTCCTGAAGTGAATTTTTGTAGGGTGTTTGGGCCAGCAGTCCTCAATGTGATTGTAGATAACTGAAATCTGTAAAACTTGTTAAATTTATTTCTTTTCAGAAGTGAAATAACTTGGAATTCTGCATTTCCAGATATGTTATGAGTATATTCAGAAATCACAACCTTTTACCATTCTTCTACTACCTTACTTTTTCTTACATGTCTCAAAGGGGAAAAAATGTCTCAGAGTGTGGTGGGCAGTGGGCTCTACAGACAGGAATACATTACAAGGCAAGAGGATAACTTGAGCTACTTTTAATCATGAGCTTTCATACATGATTCTCCATAGCTCCATAACCCATAACAAGGAAGGCCTGAAAAGGCTTGGTGATACCCATGCACCTGAATGCAGCACATTTTTGCATGGAGAATCAAAGGAAATCAAACTTTCCACAGCCAGGAAATGCATTATTATGGAATACCTGCAGAAGACACAATCAGCTTTGACCTTGTTGCCCATGTCTGTACATTCTGAGTGCTTTAACAAGGGCAAATGGCGAATCCCTGTCCCCATGGTAAACTGCTGTTCTTACAGAGCACTCACATTAAGCAATCACATATTACTTTAGCAGCATTAACTGAATGTCACTCAATCACTTGGGTAAGCCTAATTATCCACTTACAGACATTGTCTTCATTGGCACGTGGGAAAACAGCAGGATCCTGGGAGATGAGGAGTGACCAACAAAACCATATCCACATCAGGGGCAAGGATCACTCATACATGGTGTGCTGGTAATCATCAGAGTGTATCTTCTGTAGCAGGAGAGAAAAAGAAAAGCAATTATGAAAGGGAAGAAAGTTCTGAGTTCTCAGTCTGAAATCACCAATTTTTTTGTTGTTGTGGGGGTTTTTTTGTTTGTTGGTTTTTTGGGGTCTTTTGGGTTTTTTTTCTGTACTGATTCATCAGAATACACAACACAAATAACTAAAAATAGTTACTTTCTGGTTTGAGAAACAGCCAAAAGCTGCAAAGAGCTATTGCAGAGACATGCCAACTGGCCATTTACAAAGCCTAATGCCATGTGTCTTCCTCTGTTTCTGGACTCAGATCTCTAGAAACATAAAGTGGTTCTTGATTTATGAAAGGGCTGTATGTAATACCCTGGAGGCTACTTTATCTCAGCTGCTGTAAATTGGATCTCTCAGAGATGAGATGAGATGAGATACGAGTGAGGCAGAAGTACAAACTCACACAATCTGTGACCATGGCACTGTTCTGTGCAGCCTGGAACAGCATTACGTGTATTCCTTTCTGTTTCAAAAGGAAAAATCTTTATTTGCTATATTCTTAGAAAATGCAGATCTGCTTCCTTTATGCTGGCTTACTTTATGATATTATGCCACTTTTCTCTAGGCAATGCTATCCAAAGAGCTACCTAGCAGTGAGCAATTTCATCAAGCTGCAGGATTTACATATTGAACTAGGATACAGTATGCACCTAACTCCAAACTCTTATGACATTAGAAAAACACAAAGTGACAAGGAGAAACGTCAGAAAAACAATCTGAATATGAGATAAAGATGAAAGGAACATGACCTAAAGCTTTGGCATCAAATCTATTTTTCCTCTCTGTTTAGGGTATAGAATATTTCTGAATTTTGTATGTTCCTGTCGTTCCTCAATCAGTTGGGTAAACGAGGGCAGCAAATATGCTACGTACTCCTCTGGGATAAGTTCCCAATTTGTTGTCCATTCTGCTCATTCAAACTCTTAAAATTCAACTCCAAGAGAAAATAGGCCCCTGTTTAAAATTAAATCTCTTAAGTGTATCCCTGGACATAAAAAGATGCTGACCTGTTTTGCTGATTGGTATCTGTAAATGAAAAGGGGAAAATGTTGTCCAACCCATACAAGAAGTCATCCAGATGGGAGACAGCTTTCTTACTCTGGTGACAATAGATGCTCAGTGGATGGGGACTTTCCAGAGATAACTTCCTCCTGCCATGCCCTCTGCCCAGCTCTGTCTCAGCTTTATGGACCTGAGAATTACTGCAAATATAATACATTTTCAGCCATAAATTAGCCATTTCTCTCATGCTCAGAATTTCCTGTTCCCACCAAAATTCTTATTATTTGAACATTGCTGTGCCTCTAACACTGGTGAACATGGAAAGAGACAAGTTATTTACTTTTAATTGAATATTTCATAAAGGAACTGCTTTTTAAACCCTATTCTGCTGGCTCAGAAGGCAGGTTCCTCCCAGTACCCTGTCTTTTGTCAATGTCTTGCCAAGGAAAGGGGACTGTAAAGAAAAAAATTTGAAACTTTTATTTGAACTGTTGAAATGACTGCCCAAATTAGCAAGCTAAGCTAGACCACCCTAGGGTAGTTCTCAGAGCATTTGTTTGGAAAACAAATTGTAGTTTTAGACTGAAGTCCTAAATATGCAGAGGTAAAAATACCTGGGGAAGTTGCTGGTGGCAATTCAGCATCTCAGCATAATTCCACAGCATTTGCCCAGAGTTCACTTGCCACATGCATGCATTTCTGGAGAAGATAATGCAGTGCTGCATCAGAACACCAGAGCTGAGACAACACTAATCCTTGTGGAAACTCCTATCCAAAACCAGCAGTGTAACCCAGGGGAGAATTTGCCCTCCTATTTCCAAAAAGAGAAGTCTGCCAAGGACGGTATGGCCTAAGAGGCACACATTACTGGCAGGCTCTCAAGTGTCAAAATAGATCCGGCGTTGCCAGCAGCATAGATCCTGTGCTTCACAGGCAACACACAGACAAGAAAAACAATCAAGTTGTCTGGTGGAAAAAGCGGCTTCCCAGGATCGCTCTGACCATGGTGTGATTGTGATCAATCCACACTGGCAAGTATCATCTTTCCACGTGTGTTTCGCCTCCCGCAGGCTGCCTGCGGAGAGCAGCTTGGGCAGGCTGATGCATGCTTGTTATTGCCGGCGTAAATATCTCTGCCTTGTGTTATTGTGGCACAAAGCAGCTGGACCATTTGAAAATCATTTAAAAAGCACTATAAAATTAGGGCTCCAGTGCTCTTATTTTATGGCTTTCACGAGCAGCCATTGCCTAGAGAGAAATTATCCTCTTTATTTTCAAGGCTAAAGGTTCTTTTAACATTCATCAAAATCGAAGTGCACCCTTGATAACACACTGAGCTGTTACTTATTTAGTACAGACTCTTTACCTTCTGCATAATATCACATTTGAGATCTCAGTTCCTCATATACAACTCATTTCATTGTGTCTGCTGTTGTTTTCACCAAGAGAATTTGCATAGTTTCAAGAGAGGCTGGATGATGCCCTGAAACATATTCTTTCCATAATTCCTTTTTTTTCTTTTTTCTTTTTTTTTTTAATTTTTAGAACAATAGCCTGGAGTGTTTTTGTTTCTGATCCTTCTATAAAAATGGCCAATTACCTCTTTGGCAATGGATTTGCACAGACCTATTAAGCGCTGTAAGTGAAAAGATTTTCAAGGGCAGAAATAATACTTAGGTGCATAACCTGATAAACTCACTTTGAAACATCTCTTCCCTGCGTATACAAAAAACTGTCTTTGATAATTTTCTTTTTTTTTCCATTCTTGTTTTCACAGACAGCTTCTTTACCAAACTGAGGAAAACGGTGAGTGAACCAAAGCAGCATGACACAATGCAAACAGTACAAAGGGAAAGCCATTCTTTTTAGGAAAAAAAAAGCACAGCTGTATCGACCATACTTACAGCTCAGATCTGAAGGGCTTAGGAAGAGACACTGCATGAAAGCATCCATCAGCCACAAAGGTGGCAAATCAGGAATGGTAAGGTCCTGCACATGCTCTGTGCTGCAGCTCAAGAAAACCACTGTGTGCCCCTCTGTTGTTTAACCTGCCTTAGGTTTCTGGTCACCTTATTATCCAGACATCAAATACAGACTGAAGATAAACATTTATAAAGTCATAACCTTAGCTCTGTTCTCATGGTTCCCTCTTTGGCTAGGATTTTGTCTTTATGTCCTCTGGAGACAGCAGGCTCATTCCTGTGCCAATAGGCAGCATGCTTTCAGATCCCTGCAAGGAGGGTGGCTGGTGCTAATAGATCCTGCTGTGAAAGCATGTGTAGCCACATTGAGCAGCTGTAAAGTCAAGATGCACCATCCTGCCTGGAGGAGATGCAACCAGGCAGAAAGCAAGGCTGCCTGTGTGCAAAGGGAGCTTTGTCACCATGCCAGCACCTCTGTGAGCAGAGGGAGTTTGAGTTTTTAATGACAGAGATTTTGCCTGTCATCACCCAGTCTGTGATCCATCAAGGAAATGGTTAAGCTAATAGAGGGGTGAGATGAAGTTACTTGGTAATCACTATTGTTTATAGCCCTAGAAAGGTAGAAAATGGGACAAGCATGACAGACATCTTCATGGATGAAGGAGGTGGGACATTTAGTAAGTCAGGATAAGAAAAGCACCTCAGCTCTATGGCACATTTTTCTGTTCCAATAGTCAGTAACCACCTTCCTGTGCCTGACAGTCTCAGAAACAGAGAGAAGGGCCCAATTAAGCTCACCTAGTTATGGGCTCCTGCATTTCAGACGAGATTAGATCTTTCGGGTTAAGACTGACCCACCCAATCTCAGCCCTTACTTGTGGCGATAGTGAAAAGTGGCAGGAGAAGAGCAGAGATCAGTGTAGCCCTCTCAAGACCTGATCCAGCACCACGTGTGATTATGTCACCTGTGCAGGGGCTGCCTCCCTTTGGAGCTGACATGCACATGTGCTTGTTCCCTCTCAGGTGCTCATCTTGCTCAACAGAACAAAAATTAAAAACTCAGAGATATATTTCAGTAGAATAGAAATAGAAAATCCCTTCTACCCAGTAGTTTCAAATTCCTGGACAGCCCTGAATTTGCCTTTGCTTTGTGGATAAACTGTCTGTGGTGAATGGGTTCCCACTATTGTCTTCACTAAAAAAAGACAGCCAACTGACATTTGCAGTTACTACTTCAGTGCTGAAAGGGGAGGATTTTCCTTTCGAGCATTGAAGGGGAACAGGTGTCTAGAGAGTGTTGTTTCCCCCCCACATACATATCTACTAACACCTCAATGTGCAAAGGTTTGCTCACCTCACATCCAGAGCAGGATTAAGCATACCCTGGAGCTGTTTTGACCTAGATGATTAGTTGCTGAAAGCCTGACAAAAGGACCCAGGTTGTAGGATGTCCTGCACAAGGCAGATTCAAAGTAATTTTGTGCTCAGTTAAACCTATTAATTTCCAGGAAGGCTTAATCTACTTTTAAATAGCAGGTAGGACCCCATAACTCAGAGGTGGGCAGCCAAAGGGCAAAAGAAAGGTCCTGGATGCTGGCAGTGTTCTTGTGATGTTGCCAGCAGCTGCAGACCTTCCATCACTTGCTTTCCTCACAAAATGAAGCTGCTAACTGCAGAACCAAGTTGGGACCAAAGTAATTTTACCAGAAGAAGCAATACAAGAAAGAATACCTTAAAAATCCAAGTAGGATCAGAATCTGGAGGGAAAAGGTGTGAGGGCATTGGGGACCCATATCATTGGTTCTTTTCCCTTATCATCACAACAATTGAAAGTTGCTTTAAGCATTTTGATTTTGCTTCTTCACTCTTGATGCCTTGTCATTCTTCTCCATGTTGCCACTGTGAAATGAATCTTGGTTCATAGTGACAAATGTATTTCCAGCCTAGGAGGCAGATTTGGGATGTTTAGTGCCTGTGTTATAGAATTCAGTATTTAGTAATGAGCAGTGTGGACACTGCATTCATAAGACAAGTGGAAAAGGTGCCAACGCAGGTTAGACCTGAATGTCTGGCTAGTTATTCATTCTCCATCAGCCCAGAGCACAGTCTAGGGGAAGCCAGCATAAGAAACAGGACAGATGCGTGTCTTCCAACTTCTGGCTTTCAACAGATTGGCTGCTTCTTAAACCTCTTGATACTTTTAATTACTACAGACTGGACAGAAGAACTGGTCCTAGCACAAAAGTCCCTAATTGCCCTCACGCCTTAACAAGCACCTTGCCTCCATCAGCTCCAAGGTTAGCTCAGGCTGTGGGAAAAAAAAGGAAAAGGAGAGGTGAAGGATGGGTGAAAAAGAAAGCTGAGTGGATAGGTGAGGAGCAGACTGGATGGGGTGAAGAGGAAGGCTGGATGGGGTGAGGAGCAGGCTGGTGCTGGAGGAGGATCTGGGGAGGCCACTGCCACGGGCCAGCACAGCTGCCATGAGCGTGAGCTTTGTCCCCTCAGCAGATAAACTGCAAAGGCTACTGATGAACGTCCTCAATGCCTCAGTGAGGGAAGGCCAGGCTGGGCTGGGCCAGGCCAGGCCAGGCCAGGCCATGCTGGGGAGCAGCAGCGTGGCAGGGCCAGAACCTGCTGCATCTGCGCAGTGCTGCGATTCAGAATTAACTAATACCAGTTAATGAGCTCCTGGTAACTGCCATTGACACACAACAATTTCTGTGATTTTCCACAGCTTTCTTTGATGTGTTAGAAGAGTGCGGGGGAACCACCACACTGGCCACTGAGGAGGAATGCCTTTGGATAACTCAAAACCCCTAGCCAGTCTGGTTGTACTTTCCAACCCAATTTCTATTCTTGTAGAGGGTTGATTTAAGAAAAGTATATGATGTGAAAGCAGCTGGGGAGAGAGCATGAACAGCACAGACTCCTTCATCCCAGCCCTATTCCAAAGCCCCAGCAGCTCCAGTGACACCCATTGCACGAAGAGTCAGTTTTCCCAGGAGAACAGGCAGGAGGGACACTGATTTGACCCCACTGCCCAGCCCAGCAACCCAGTGCAACACCCTGTCAGCACCCAGGCATGCTCTCCTGCCCAGCTGCTGTCCCTCAAGTCTCCCACTGCTTCTGAAAGCTAGAGCAGTGGATGTGTCCTCTAGCTTGGCTCTTTTTCTACTGTGGCTGGAGGAACAGGGAATGGGAAGAGAAACATATTTGGAAAATATGCTATAAAAGACTAAAATAATCGCCCTGCTTTTTACTTTATGTGAGTGCGTTATGTCTTGGACTGGTTTGTACAATAGATTTTGCCAGCAGAACAAAACCAGGCCAAACTGCACAGTGTACAGGAAAAAAATAGGCACTGTCACAGGCTTTTCTTATACAGAAAACCTGCATGGGAAAGGATACAGTGTAGATCTTTCGATGTATGCACCCAGGTCAATACCAATCTAATTTATTCCGTACATTTCACATTTTTCTTCCGTCCAACATATGCAGTTTCTTGTAAGTGCCCCCTTTAAATGCCGGTCAGGAGTGTAATTGCGTCCTGCAATGCCCATCGCTGCGTATTTTTAAATCACCCAACATTGTTTTTTCCTGCCATCTTGTGGCAGCAGGAAAAATCACAGCGTTTTACTGGCAGCGGTGCTGCCCGCTGGCGTAAGGTAAGGATTGTCAGTAAAACAGTCTAATCTGTAATTGGCATAATTGCAAAAAAATACACCCCCTCTTGTATATTTAAAAGCTAGACTGATTCTTCCAGCTCTACTAGTTGATCTTGTAGCAGGGTTATCCCAGAGCGAAATGTCTGTTTTGTGGACCTTGTGTTTCCTTAAGGCCCTCAGCTACTGACTATGAAGAGCAAAGGAGAGTTGCATAACAGGTGAGACTTTGTCATGTTATCACAAGACTTCATCAAGTGAACCCTAGATATTTTGAAAAGGCTCCTTTATGCCAGTGTTGCTCTCGGGTCTTCATAGCTCCTTAACAAAGCCACCTTTGTTTCCTATCAAACCACAGGAAGATCTTGTCTGATGGACATGTAAAGCTTTTACTGCAACAACTATTTCTGTCTGATGTCTCAATGTAAACACCGAAAAACCTGCCCAAACACCTTGTATTGTTTGCTTAATTCTAAACCAAAACATTTTCATTATTTTGTTAAAAACACATATAAGATTTATCTAAGACTGAATTTAGGCTCCTGGGTTTTTTCCCCTTTTCCTGCAATCACAGAGAGGTTGTTTGAAAATGAACACTTGTGATCCCAACTCTCCTGCCACAATAGCTCTTCCGACATAGTTGAGGTAAAAATATGAAAATTATATATGATAACTAAAAAAGAAATCAAAAAGAAAAAAATGCCAGTATTTTCCCTTAAAATAAATGCAAAATTCAGAGCCAGTAAGAAGAACTACACACTAAGAAAATTTACAGCCTGCAAAGAGAGCATAAATAAAAGCTTTTCAAAGCTTTGTTCATTTTCACTAGCACCCACAAAAATGACTGCTTGGGATGCCAGGCACTGGAGAAAAGGATGTTAGTGCTATTTATAGTTCACAGGTGGCTCCCACTGCCATTGTACCTGAGAATCCCACTGTCCTTAATGCATTCCTGCACACAGCAACTTTCTCAAGCAGGGGACAGCCTTCCCAAGTCTGTGCTGGAGGCACTGAGGCTTGCTTTGGGAAAATGGACCATTACGTTTGTGATGTGTTCCCAAACTGCCTGTTGTAAACCACCTGCAGCAGGCACAACCTCCAGCAAGGACGCACTCCTCCCTTCTACCTGTGCTCAGCTCTCCCTCGGGAGCCCTGAGGCTGCTGCTTTGCTGGAGGCTCTTCTCCCCTCCATCCCCCTACCTACCAGCCTTGGCATCCATCTGCAGTCCACACCGAGCCACAGCACAAACCACAAGCAGAAAAACAACAGCATAAAGCCTGGCAAGATAAAGTGAAGATACCTTCCAAAAACTTGCTGGCACATAACAACCCTTGTTTCTGCCCTGCCTGACCACCTGCAAGACTCGCATAGCCTCAGTCTCAGGAGTTGGGCAGCACCATGCTGCCTGCTTCTTGCAGAGACTTCGCAGCAGGGCCAGGCAGGGAAACTCCTTCCCAGTGACCCTGGGACTGGTGATGCCTTAAGAGGCCTCCCAGAAACAGAGACTGGACAGGAGTAAAAGAATAAAATAGGTATTTATTTGAAAGGCCTTCAAAGGTACACCCTGGGAGCCACAGGCTATTGCCAAAATGGAGCCCAAGATGGACGACAGGTCACGAGTTCTTCACACCTTTATAGGTTTGGTCCATTTGCATATCAGGGTTAATTCTCCAATTAAAGCTTCAGTTCAATGATGTAATTTCCCTCTGCTTGCCCCCCTTAGAAGCTCTTTGGATTATACTTTTTGGGCCTAGGATGGTCTGAGTGACCTTGGAGAGCCAGGCCGGAGGAGCTTTGTTATGTCTACCTAGCACAAGTGAGCAGAAATTAGCAAGATACAAGAAACCTCAGAGTTACACTCTAAGCAGTACAGAATCAGGAAAATATAAAAGTTAAAACCTAGGCATCACTGGGCGTTCCATGGAGCAGCAGCATGTCCCCCCTGCCTTTGACTCCTCATCCCTCACAGCCCGAAGAGGCAGCTGCACACGCTGCTTTGCCCACAGCCCCTGATGAGGCACTTCCTACTTCACTCTGATTTACCTGGCACCCTGATACCAGGGTGCTGCAACAGGAAAACCACTCACAGTTTTATTTCCTCAGATTTAAGGTAGGAAATTAGGAGCAAATACTCATCACACACAATCAAAAAGTTTGCAAATGACAGGAAATCCCAGTTGTATGTCTTAATATCTTCTTTTAGTTATTCTCATGTGCTCATTAGTGGTCAATTCCTTTGTGACATACAATCACTCTTCTTAAAAGATGACTTAATCAAAATCAAATAATGATTTTAAAATCAGCAGTTAAAAAAAAAAAATCTAAAGAAAAAACATTCCACTCTGCCCCAACAGAGCTGAGAATGTCGCAGGAAATCTCTGTGATATGCCTGAAAAACTCAAGTGCCAAAATAGATCTTCCACTGTAGAGTTTTGAAGTTTGCTCTTGATTCCACAGCAAAGAATTTGTACAGCTTTGTCAGCATTAGAAAAACGTGCCTTTTTTGTATGTACCCTTTCAAGCAAGGCAAAGCAAGGAGAGCACTTCACTGGTTATGTTAAAAGTGCAGGGAGAGACAGACAGCTCAAAGCTACCCCTGCCAAACGACTGAGGAATATCAAAACCCCTTTGTCATGCCTTCAAATATCCTGAAATCTTGCAAACTTGACAGCATTGTCAATTTTGTATTGACAGCAGCAGTCAGATAAAAATCATTTGAGGAGTAAAACAAGGAGAAGAAAAAAAACCCCTTTAATCCACAGTCACACAAATCCATACTGCCTGCCGAAGTGCAAGTGCTTTGGAGCCCCTTTTAATAGCAATATATTAACATCCTTGTTTGTCTTTCCTGGATCTTGCAAGACAAATAATTTCCCCATATCCCTCTCTCAGTCTGGCCTCTTTGACACCATTTTTATCAGAACTGCCCATAACTTACACCTATCAACAGCCTGTGACACCAATGAAGTCTTGGCGCAGCACTGGCTGTGACAGTGCTCACTGAACTGTTATCAATATCAAGGTCATTTTGTTTTTCTTGCTCTCAGTGCAGCTGCAGCTTCTCTGCCCTCAGGGCATGAGCTGCCCAAGAAAGCTTTCTGTCTAAGCTCTTCACAAGCCACAGCCTCTCTGCTTCATTACTGGCATTATATAAGATTAGAGTGAAGTTTCTACTATTAGAAGCAGTTAGCTGCATGGTGATTGTGTGCTCCCCTGATTACAGCATACAGCACAGTTATGGCTGCTGGCAGCAGGACTAGAGAATTTTAATTCAGGGAGAAGCATGAGCATAGTTGAGATGCATCAAAAAATCAGTAGTTTTGTGAGGCTTGAATTCCTAGCTGTGTGGGACAGGAGTGCCCCAGAGGAGAAATAAAGGGGAAAGAGCATCATCCTAGGCTCGACAGATACTCACAGACAGTCGGAAATTGTACTAGGAGCCTGTGGAGGGCAGCGCTGTCTTGCTGGGGATGGTGCATTGCATAGCTCAGAGATGCCAGCTGCTAAGGTAATACTTCTTTTTTATGTCTTTTGAATCTGAAAGCTGCAGATGTAAAAGCTGTCGTTGTGCCACAGCCATGACCTGTCACTGCAACAAGCAGGACTGTCCGTTTTTCCAACCAGCACCTTCATTTTTAAGCCTTCCTTTCCTGCAGCTGTAGCCCCATGCGTGGGCAAGTGCTTCTTCCTAGGCTGCATAACTCTCAAATACGAGGGTCGGGGGAGGTGGGAGGGGGGCAACACAAAGGTTCTCCCCCTTGGAATGACAAGAGTTTTGGGAAAATATGTGCAGATCCATTACACTGCAAAGAAGAGGAAATGCTCTCCAGGAGCACTTCTGTAGGGTAGCACCCTCTCCCCAAAAAACAGCAAGGCACAGGTGAAGCTCATCCCCCTGAGCCTGAGCTCAGCAAGCTCTACCCCTCCTGGGGGGCTTGCCTTGTCCAAGGACAACCGTGGCTGTGTGGCCTGGGATGGGGCTGCTGGAAGGCACTGTGTGAGAACAAGTGGTGGGAGGCCTCATTGGGGCTCCCCGCCTCACTCAGGGGCCCCTCTGAGCTGAGATGCTCGGGCTCCATCTCCACCTGCACACCTGTGTCTGGCCATGCACCCCCTTGTCTTCCCACTTCACCTGGGACCTGCCTCACCACCAGGAGCTCTCCTGGCTATCCAAACCTTGCCTAAGGCTGATTGCTCTCACCTGCCCTGCCCTTCGATTGCTCCCACTACTGAAATGGCCTTGTGCATTCCTGCCGTACCCAGACGGAAGAAAGTCCTGGGGGGAGCAGCAGCAGCAGCTGCCCCTCCAGCATCATGGGCAGCCCTGCACAGGAACAGGAGGGCTCACAGAGGAGGGAGCCTTTAGCTTTCCAGCCCAGCTCAGGCGCCTTGCAAGCAGAAGTTGGTACCTTCCAGCTCAGTTAGGAAAAGTGAGAGGGCCCCATCATAAATGTACAAGGCCGGACGTGAATGGAGATGTCAGGAGGGAGACCACGCGGTGAAGAGGTGTGAAGACTCGGATTTTCTCCCACCCTGTAAAACACGGTTGCCAGTGTAGGGTGAGGGGCATCTGCAATCTGAGCTGGGCTGGGCTGAGGGGGAAGCCATGGGGGCTTGGAGGGCTGCTCCTGCTCTTTCCTGACACTGTGGTTAAAGGGCAGGCTGTGTTTTCCAGAGCCCTTGATCTGGCATCTTTCCCAGGCAGTAAATTCTCTTAAAAACTGAACCAAACAGAGCCTTAATTGTACATTCTGCTTTTCTCTTCACTCCAAAATAATGGCAATAGCATTTATACAGTGCTGCATTGAACATATACCCGCACTGAGGCTGAGGGACCGATTCTGCTTTCCATTATTCAGGGGCACTGCCTCTGGTGAGGCAGATCAGAGTTTGAACAGTGAGCTGGAGCAATGAACTTCTACTATTCCCTGCTGTTTGACTGTGGGCAAAATAAAAGGCCATAATACATGATGCAGTCAGCCAAGAAAGCAATATTGCTCTGCCATGTGCACAGCCTACACCAAGACAAGTCCAGGATCTCATTTCTAAATTCCCATAGGTGCCTCATTTAAACCATCAGCCATAACCTGCTTCTCATTTTCAATACCACTTGGTATTAGAGCTGCAGTGAACTGCTGGTGAGAGATTCTAATTCCTGCAAACAAGCCCCTGTAGGCTTGCAAGGAAAACAGAGAGTTCCCCTCTTGGTTGCCTGCTAGGTTCCCATCTGGCTGTTTTAACTTTGCTATTGCTTTTAAATGTGCCTGTTTCTGCACACAAAGTTTTCAGCTCTACCTCAAGAGACTCCTGGGTTCTCTTAGCATCAGATTCTGACCAAAGTAGAGACACAGACTGGGTCTTCTTAACAAAAAGGAAAATCATATTTTACATTACAGTATCTAAAAGATTAATTCCACTAACATGATCATTTCCTTGTGAACCACACTTCTTTCCATCTGGACTTTTCCATCAGGAGGACAAAGAGCCATAGTGTTACACACTACCTGAGAGAAAAGAGCAAGGAGTGTAAAAGATGAGTGCAGAGATGCTTGCTGAGAGAAAAGAGAAGAAAAAACAGAGTAGACACCATTTTCAAATGCATCAAGAAGCTGCTTTTTTATTTTTTCCCTTCCACATGAATTATAGTCTGACCCCATGCTTTGGAATTTTGAACCATTTAGTTTTTCAGGTTTTTGATTCAGAGAATTTAGGATATTTGGCTGCAGGATCTTTCTGTATCATGTTATTGTTAGGTAGTGTTTGTGCTATTGTAGTAACCACAGGTCCTGCTGTGCCTGAGGCTCTCAATAATCTCATGTAAGGACTTGTTATTGAAAGATATCTGTCCCCATCCAGGCTATCAGCATAACCACAGGCAGAGCTGTGCCAGCTAGGAAGGTGCTAGCAACACAGAAAGAGGAAAGGTGATTGGGGTCCAACTAATGCCCTGCCAGACTCCTCTTGGGACTCCAGACATTCATTTAATCTCTGTACAGCCCAGTTTGGTCTTGAGGAGACAAGGGAACAACCATGGCAAAATGGCAGGAGGCCCTGTTACAGAAGTGGAAATTAGGGCTAGACAAATAGGTGGCTACTCAGTCTGTGCTCATTTTTAGTTAAATAAAACATGTTTTTCTCAACCAGGAACAAGCCATTTCATTTTGTTTTAATGTTTTAAAATATTTTATGCAATGCAGGAGAACAAATACCAAAACAAAGTGACTGAATAGAAAAATGGAAATAGTAATTCTTTTTGAAATAACAAAATTAACTATTTCTTATCTACAATATTGGAGTGTTTGTGTTTTTACCCACAAAACTTTGCTGAGTTTTTTTTCACAGGAATCTGCAAATGCAACACAAATCAGTTAAATGCTTTAGCCAATTTGTCACTGGGGGTTTGTGTTGGCTTTTTTCTTTTCTTTTTTTTTGCCAGAGAGACGGTCAATAGGAAATGGCAATTGTTTCCACCACAGAGAAAGGAAGGGAAAAAAGCCCCAAACCAACAAACCAAAAAGCTTTGCAGACTGTAGTATTCAAGTGGCTGGACAATACTAGGGAGATACAAAGCTCCACTAGGTTGTTGTAGACAAGGTTCTGACATGACTGGGTCCCTCAGCAGCTGCACCCAGCTGCATGCAAACAGCATGGAGTCACCCACAGGACTTCCTGGGTGCTCCCTGCAGCCAGGCAGTGCCACCTATGGCCACCTCCAGCCTGGGCCTCCAGGGCAACTCCTGGACCACTGGGCAAACGCAGGCTCCACAGCCCAGACAGGGAACCAAGCAAGCCTTGGCCATTTGGGGTGTACCCCAGTGCCCCAGGTGTCTGGGAACTGATGCAGAATGACAAGACAGTTTTAAAGCTTGTGCACTACCTTGTATTTTGTGGATTGCCCTTAAAATCTCTGTCTGGCATCAAAAGTCTCCCATAGGTAGAATTTTTTGTTTGCTTCTGTTGTTTTACTTTTAAGCAGAAAAAAAAATAGGAGAGAAAGATAGAAAGAAAGAATCTAATGAGATGGCTACAGTTTAAAAGAAAATTAATCCCATCCAACTTGCATGGTCTAGATCTTTGCAGAAAATGTTAGTGACCTTGTAAGACAGAATTTTTTTCCCTCAGGTAGAGGGATTCGTGCTCTCCTACAGTCACTGACTGTTTCCAACCAGAGCAGCTTCTGGGAGCCACCCAGAGGGAGAAGCTTAGAGAAATGTAATCAGTCGCAGCACCTTTGCTACCTCTGCAGTATCTTAAAGTAGAGGGTGGGGGAAAATCTTCACCAAAGTCCCTGGCCTTCAATTAAAAAATTCATATTGCTTTCCTCATTAGTCCAATCATCTGCTATAGCTATTTCCAAGCTTACCAGAGCAGAGCAATCCAATTTCAAGGCCAGTGCAGTGCAGGCAGGAGGGTGTTCTTGGGAGGAGCTATGCTTGTGTTGATACAAGGAGCTCGCTTGTCGGGCATTAGTCACTTCAATAAAACAATGTTGGCACACTTTTTGGAAAGAGGATTGCTCTGTGAAAGGGAGCTCTGTTGCAAAGCATCTCCCTGGCTTCCAAGGCCAGAATCACCTGCGAAGTGTCACTGGCACCAAAATGACTCAATTATTGGAGAACCTCCTCAAAGTCAGGTCTTGAACAAAAGGCCTCACAGTCTAATTCTCTTTGCTCATCATCTCCATTACTGTAGCTAACTGAGAGGCTACAACAGAAGTTTAAAGCAGCAGGGGCTAGGAGAAGTGAAAGTTTGGTATTCATCTGCTCTACAACTTCAGCCCTTAAGCATTTGCAGCAACTCAGAGTCAGCCACACTCCTCAAAAATGAGCCTGTGGTCTTAAGAATCTCCTGATGTAGAAGCTGTATTATCTTCTTTATTTCCTTTTACTGCTTCAGCTAAACGTTCTGTGTCAGTGAAAGTACAAACAGGTCATCATGAAGATGCTGGCAATAGCTCTTGAGCACAGTGCATGACTTTCACAAGGCAGTAAAACTTGTAGGGCAATGCACAGTATCTGTTTCTGTGCTATTCTTCATGCTAATCTGTGCTCGGGTTGCACAACATACTCCTTTACCAAAGCTCTTGATCTTAATTATCTGCCCTGAAAAATTTGTAGGCTTTTATCTCTATATTCCTCTCTATTTCCCTGCAGTTCTTTTATTCCATCATTAAAAGTAAAACCAGTCCTTTTTTTTTTTCCTATGTCTCCCATCATTTTTATTGTGCTTTTCATATATTGCTTATTAAGTAGTTACCCTAGGGAGACCTCTTTCTTATTGGAACATACAAAAAGCTGTAACTGCATTTAACATTTGTGGGAAGAAGGAGGGAGGAAAGGGCAAAGGAAGCAAATTTAGACTGAGGTCACAGACATATATACATGTATGTTCAGTAATATGCCTCACATCATCTCCACTTCTTCTTCCAAAGGCAAAAATATATTCTCCCTTCTTTTCTCCTTATTCCCCAAATCAGCCTATACTGTTAAAAATAACGTACATGGACAAAGTTGTTGTTTTAGGAGCAACATCTATCTGGCTGCTGCTGCTGTGGGGCAGGGGAGAGACCAGATGACTTCTGAAGGTCCCATCTGCACTTGTTTTCTAAAATTGCTGAGAAAATAAACCCAAACTTTAGATTTAGGCATTCAGGCATTAGACTGAAAGCTGATGCCATATCAGAATAAACACCATTTACCCTACTTTGGGAAGAGTTCTAGTGTGCCTTCCACATTGATTATGGCTCTAGTAAGAACAAGCAACCAGACAAAGCTCATCAATATTTTCAGGAGAAAAGAACAGCAATTCAAGATAATAAGATCCAGGCAGAAGAAATGCTCCTAAAGTCTCAGAGAAGGGACTGCTTGAATATCTTCACACTCTTGCTCTTGACTGAGCTCTGCTTCCAGCTGAACCAGCTGGCCTGGGCTTCCTGGGTCTAAACCAGCAAACAGCATTGTGAAAGGGCTGCCCCTGTTCCACAGCATGATTTGTGAGGGTTCACAGGTCTATGATCTCACAGACCTGTGAGGGAGCCCTAGATGGGATTCTCAGCAGGACAACAATGCCAGAACTTTTAGCTCTATAATTTAAAAAATACTCTTTTTTCTCACATCCTGGGTAGGTACCCTGCCCCTCAGACAAGAGAAATGGCCCCTCTCTGGAGGGAAGTAGCTATCATATTATTTATACAGAGTGGAACAGCTCCCAGAGGAGAGACTGAGACAGACAGGCACAAGAATACCAGTATAGCTAAGTGTCCAGGCATATTCAGCTGAGAGAGAAAAAACTAGTTCAGATCCTCTGAACTTCTCTTTCTATACATACAGACATACATGCATATATATGTTTATATATGCATGTGAAAATCCGTTCCTATGTATACGTGTACGTATGCGTATACGTGTGTTTAAATACGTCACTATAAATGAAAGAAAATTGTATGCACACACCTTTTATGTGTGTGTACACATACAACATACAGATGTCTCTCACATACACATCCTAAGATTTCCACCTTGGCCCTAGAAGCTTTGTAAGTATAAGTCAGTTTAATGATGCAGTCTTTCAAAAGCTTCAAGAATTTTAACTAATCAGAATCAAGTGTACACAAATACTCCGGTAGCTCGTCAACAAAAAGAGAAATTATACCTGTGCCTACAAGGTTCATCCAGTCTGCATTCTGGTGGTGCAGATGTTCTTTACCAATGGCGTTACTTGACAAGAAATTAAATCACATTATCTTATACTGCTTTCTCAGGGGAGAAATTACATGCCTGTAGAGTCCTACCCCTGAGTCAGTCTGGCTCTCTGGATGCTTTTAGCAACACCTGCAGGCCCTGCTGCACACACTAGTTCTAATAATGTAATCCTATTTGGAGGGTAATGAACAGGTCTACTTTCTAGGGAGTAGTATTTCTGTATGAAAATTTCCTCTCATTCATTTCAGAAAAGCTGTCTCTGATACAGCCTGAGTGCATGCAAGGGAGCAGCAAGATGCCTCACACCAGAGACTCTTCATCTCTGACTAGCAGCACTTCCTATGAAACACCAGCACTATCAGATCTCCAGCGACTCCTGTGGCTCAGAGGAGGGTCTGATAATCATGTGGACCAAGTCTGGCCAAATATCTACCTGGGAGATGCGTAAGAACACATGGTTCTATTGTTAAACTGTTATCAGTCCCTAAGAGGAGGAGGAAAAGTTGTGGTACACTGGGGAGCAGCTTCTGGGTCTTCAGGAATGTTTTTGTGATACAGGCTTCCAAAACTGGTGATGTAAAGAGCTTGGATGTCAGGAAAAACAAGGCATGCAAAATGGTGACTTACAGTGTGTCTGACTTGTTTTTTTTTATTCTTTGAGCCACCATGGGTTTGGCAGGGTAAAAATTATTTGTATTATAGACTAAAGTCCTCAAACAACCTATGCCAAATTTATGTCAATTCTGAGATGCATTATGTGGCCTGGAAGCTGTGCTCTAAGGCAGGAGACAAGATGCTAGTAGCCCTCACAGTCAAATAGGGGTAGCAAGATTAAGAGCCAGAAGGAGGAAGGCTCAAATGAATTGTACAACAGTGATCTTGGCATTCCAAATCCATGCTTTCTTTCAAAGAAGATAAAACTGAAAATATCAAACAGGAATTTTCATGCAAATACCTTATTCTTGTGACCAATAATATTTATTCCTATTTCCTTCCAATTTGACTGCTGCAGATTATCATTAGCTCATTTTCCCAGCTCCTCTTCCTCATGAATATATCAGTTAAGGTTCAGAATTCTGTGGAATACCTATAGTCCCAATTTATGGTGGGAAGTGGGGTTCACCTAGCTGGTGAACACAATGCATCCACTTCATGTCCAAACCAGGAACAAGGTGTTGCTGCATCTGTGTGAGTTCTCAGTCTTGAGACCAGGCACACTATCAATGAGAGATTAGCTCTAGAACTTCTTAAACAAATATTTAAAGGAAAATCTTGACTACTTCATACAGTAAACCATGTTCTCAGGGATTAACTGCTGGGAGGCATTTGCTTAACTGACAGTATCCCACTGGCAAGTCTGTGCTCCCACTGCTCTCCACACCCCCATATCACATTTTTCATGCACAAAGCACTATGTGCTTCTCGAAATTTGCTCCTCTGTAAGCAGGATGCAGTTCCTGCATCCTTCCATAGTGGGAGCAGGCACTAACTTTAAACCATGCTATTTTTGCAGAATGCTAGGAGCGTTGCCAATGTGCCCTTCATGTCTTTCAACAGGTGGGCTGCTAGGAGCAAAACTACACTTCAAAGCCTCAACATTACTCATATCCTTAATGCAGCAGATGGACCATATAGCATCAACACGGGAGCCAAATATTATGCAGATCTGCAAATAGAGTACTATGGAGTAGAAGCATTTGATGATCCTTCCTTTGATTTAAGTATCTTCTTCTATGATGCTGCCAATTTCATAGGCACGGCCTTAAACTCTTCAGGAGGTAAGAGAAAAGCAAAGATAAGCTTTGGGAGGAAGCTTCAACACAAGCCAAATGACTTTTCCTTGCAGTAACAGGCACCAACAGAGCTCAGAATCAGCATATGGTTCAAGGCAGCACACGTAGAACCACTGAGCAGAGGATGGAGAAGGGTGCCTATGCCATGTGCTGCAGGGAAGGTGGCTGTGCCAGGTCCCCAGGAGCTGGGGAAGACTGGCTGCCTGCAGCCCAGCATGGTGGAAAGAAGGGCAAGCTCTGCAACCAGAGTGTAGAGGGAAGGGCAGAGATTATGGCACTGCAGATGCTGCCCCATGGGCCCATCCTGTAGGAATCAGCAGGATGTGTGTGCTTCCACATGTCCCTCCCACCCCTCGCACACAGACGGGGGCTCCAGCTGGGGATCCTGCTCTGCTTGCTGCTCCAACTCCCTGTGGGAGCAGTGGCACTTCGGTGCTGGCTCGAATGCTTCACACGCTTAAGTACTTCACAGAATTGGAGCTTTATTCAGCCTGTCTATTAAGACTGAGAAGCAGCAGAAGTTAATGAACTAAGTCGAAAACTACGAGACTGACCCGCAGCCTGCTGAATTTTTGTCAGCAGAGTTTGGATTATGGCCTAGTTATCATAATTTCCATTTGTTCCAGAGTTTGCTCTGACTCTGACTGGCTGCAGGATCTGCTGCTTTCACTGGAGTGCTTTATTAAATCCTCAGTTACAGCTCACACTGGGCTGCTGAGATACAGTAAATTATGACTCCATTTTTACAGGCAGACTATCCCACAGAGTTTGTGGGACTTGCCAGTGATCACAGTCAGGGCTGGGCCAAATTTTTCTGCCAAAACTTGTTTTTTTCCACAGAAAACTATACTAACAAGTTTAGTCACAGAAAGCTTCTCCTTCCACAGAAAAGTTCAACTATTTTAATCTTAGGCCTAAATTAGATGCAGGAGGTCAGTTTGAAATACCACCTTGCCTGAGAGGTGATCTTCCTGAAAGCATGAGGGTCCACTAAATGTCACCATTGCTTTTTTAACTTGTTTCTAGTATTTTTTTCTCCTCCTTTGTCTTTTCCACTTTAGAAATGCTAAAGCACACTCACCTTGCTGTGCCTTTTTGTTTCTGCAGGTAAGGTGTTCGTTCATTGTGCCATGGGAGTGAGTCGCTCAGCAACTTTAGTGCTTGCCTTTTTAATGATCCATGAGAACATGACACTTGTGGATGCTCTAAAGACAGTGAGTGCTCACAGAAACATCTGCCCAAATTCGGGGTTCCTCAGCCAGCTCCGGGACTTGGATATTAAACTGAACGAAGAGAGGAAAGGAACCAGAGCATCTCTTACCAAAGGCCTGTGAGAGAGTATTGCTGAAAGAAAGAGGACAAAATCTTATTTCAGTTGCCTGTATCTCTTATAGATGAACTGCATTTATAAATTTAGGACACAAGTTTATGAGACACCAGGATGCATGTTATTAATAAAAGTAGATTTTGCTTGTTCTTTCTGTTTTGCAAAGCCTTCCTAGATTTATATTTATGATTGGTTGTATACTCTATCCTTCACTCTCCACCTTAAAACACTGGTGTCTGCTGGTTTAAAAGAAAAAAAAAAAAAAAAAGTAAAAAAGAGAAAGAGATCAGGTTCCACTTCAGAAATAGCTGTGTTTCAGCAAGTAGTGAAGCTCATATCACTTTATGAAGTGTTAGGCTATTTGAGGTGAAAGATGCCATATTATTTATGCTACAGTAATGCTTAGAAGTTTTCTTATGAACCAGCCCCCCACCCCTTTGCTCCCTGTATCTCAGAGGGTTTGTATTTTGAGCCTTGAATCTGGCACTGGTTAGTTCTTGCTTTTACAATTGGTGGAGCTCCTGAGTTGGGGTAAGAGGCTCTTTAAAGGCAGAGAAGCTGGGAAACAACACAAGCCACTCTAAGAAATTATTCCAGGTATCTCTACAGTGTTTTCCTTTTGGCTGTTCATCAGAGCCTTTTTCCTCCATGGAAGTACGTTTCTGTGTGAGGGCATTCCAATATTGTTCATCTTCCATAGTAAAAATCATGGAGAAAATGCTGCAGAAAATGCTTCTAAAGAAGAACGTGGGTTCCCAGCTGAGGCTGGTGCAGGAAAATATTTGACGACAAAGTTCAATGCATCCCAAATTTGTCTGACAGTTCAAAATCATAAAACTTAGTATTTTCTTTCTTAAAAATAAAAGGTTATTAACATTACAACATCATATTCTGTGGCATTTGCTTTTGTGAGGTGGACTCAAGTGAAAACTGAAGACACACAGGAATGGCAAGGGAGGTGTTGACAGGCATCAGGCTTTCATCTTTGTGTCTCTGGGCCACCATAAGAGCACTCAATAGCTACTGTCATCTGATGGATCAGTGCTGCCTGGAAACTATGTGAAGCACATCTGGCTTTTGGTTCCCAGCGGACAAGCATTTGCAGCACAAAGCCAGCTCCAAAGCCAGCTGGGGATGGCAGTTTGTATTCCTAGTACCAAACTCAGGAATGCAGAGGCATGAATGCTCCCCACCATGTGAGCTGGCTACTCAAAACCAGCTCATCAACAAGGGAAAACATTCCTTGCCATTTCCAGTATTGTCTACAAGGTTAATTTCTGCCTTCAGGACAGACAACTCAGCACCTTTTATAATGCTTTTAGGTGATACCTACATCTGCTCTGTGGGCCAGACTATAGGAGCCAGAGCACAGAGTATTCGGCACCGAGGACCTCATGCCAAGGTCATACCAAGGGCGTCTCAGGGGGTTTTACTTTGGACTAACCCTGTGGATTGGACAGCCCTGAGCAGCAGTAGAGAAGTGCTGGAACACTTCTTTGCTTTAGCTCCCTGCATAAAGAAACCTCCTCATGATCTCTGGGGCTGCTTTGCAAAGGCAAAAAAACTTAAGCAAGTAGGAATAGCCAAATTATAAGTATGCTTCAGACCTAAATCAAAATTTATAATGCAGGTTTCCGTCACCAATTAAATCTAACAAAGTGATTTAAACTTACAGAGCAAGTCAGGGAAAAACCCCCAGTGGATCTGTCTATAGCGATGCCCCCAGCCTCAAGCACAAGAACCACATTTTCTTATCCTTCTCCCTCTAGGAAGCAGGAATGAGGCCAACCAGCCATTTTCGGGCTGGAGCAAAGGACAGAGCTGAGGATGCTGTTGCTGGGGGTATTACAGCATGCGGACATTAAACGCATTTCACAGGATACAAACTTACCGCGCTTTTAAAATACTTATTGGTACAACTGGGAATCTGCAGCTTACTCTGATGGTAAAAATACTGTAAGCACAGCAGAGTAACACACAGAATGCAACTTCTCATGTTGCGATGTCTCGCGCGCCGCTTTTCTCCCAAAAGCGCACCCCGCATCCCACCCCGCATCCCACCCCGCATCCCGTCCCGTCCCGGGCGCTGCCCTCCGCCCGGCCCCCGCCCGCGGCTCCGGCTGCGGCCGCCAGGTGGCGCGGGCGGCCCGGCGCGGGCGGCGCCCCCGGCCGGTCGGGAGGCTGCGGGAGGGTCCCGGCGGGGCCGCGCCGAGTGGCGGGCGCTGCCAGCCGGACCCGGGCCTCGGACCCTCCTTGGCCGCTTTGCTCCGAATTCGGGTCAAACCCTGGGGAAACCGCGGCAGCCGATGCTCGGTAGCGCGCTCGTCCTGTCCCGCCACGGGTGGCCCGCGCCGTCTGGCAGGCTGGGGCACAGCAGGGACGGACCCGGCTGCCCCCCACACGGGCGGGCCAGGGCTAAGCTCAGCCAGCCCCTCACGCCTCACAGCTGGGCTGAGCCGCAGCTGCCCCGCACGGAGCAGGAGTGGTACCCCCGGCTGTCGGGGCAGCCCTCAGGCTCCGTGTCCCGACACCGCCCGCGGCCCGGCCGGTCACAGCCGCTGGCACCGCCTCAGCACCGGCCTCCTCCACAGCTCAGCCTCGCCCGCTGCCTGCCCCGGCTCCTGCTGCAGGTCCAAAGAGGGTAGAGGAGTACGGGTTATAATTAACAGAATTAAAAATAGACTTTGAATAAACTGAACACCCGGAGAAGCTAGAAATTTGTTGTGCAGCTGGCACGTTAGGAGGAAAGTGAGTGGTATTATTCAAACAAAGGTAATCCAAGACACCGCAGCGCGGGAGCTTCGACTACCAGGCAAGTACTTTTAAGCTTGTTTACAAACCAACCCCCAGTGAAGTCAGCACCTGCACCGAGCAATCTAACCCCCCCACAGCCAGCTCCGCCAGCAGCGAGCCCCCGGCAGGGCCAGGCCAGAGCAGCGGCTGGGCCCTTATGCTCAGGAACTCCAATATTTGTGAAATTCGAGTTTGCTTTCCAGCTGGACTTACAGGCTGAGGATCTCTTGCTAAAAAAGATGCTTAAAAAAACAAACCCATTTTATTTAAATACCAATCTGGCTTGTATTTAAATTTCCTACAGCTCTATCTTTAAGATAATAGCTATGAAACACTGGATGTGGGTTTCCTTCCTCTCAGCTGATGTTCACAAGTCGATCCCGGGAAGGGAGAGACTGTCCAGCCAGTTACACTGGAGAAAATGTGAAACAGACTATGAATAAAATGGTGTGCAGTTCACAAACAAAACCTGGGAGAAACAAAATGAAAGAGTAAGAAGTTTGAGAGGAGAGTAAGGGGGGCAGGGAGGTGCAGGGTTTCTTTCTTTTTTTTTTTTTTTTTTAATACTAACTCTTTATAGTTTGGGGCATTTATGGATTATTTATAACTAGGATAGACTTTTCAGACAGAAATGGGATTTTTAATATCAGCAGTCTTCCTCAGAACATTTTTATTGAGGAAATATGCTTGTATGGCTGTGGAAGCCATTGTGATGCTTGGAGTAAAAGAGTACAGAAGGAGAAGACTGGGTTAAATTAATTCCTGCTAAATACCTACCAGCAGACTTGCTGTCTGTATGGGGAGCTAGAGACAGAATTGTACCAGGGTAAAAAGGATAGTGTGTCTATTTATAGTGCTGCCTTTAACACCATAGGAATTCAAAGGAAAACTCCAGCTCAGCACACAGTCTTCTCATCATCTTCTTCTGTCAAGATTAAATGGGGCCTGAGATCATTTCCCCTACAAATCCTTTCTAGGAAGGATCTGTTCCTTTGTGCAACAAGGAACTACAGTGGTACAAATCAGTCCAGAGGTCAAATCCTCACCCAGCCAAATGTTACCACTTTGGGTAGTCAGAGGAAGAGGAAAAAGAGACAAGCCTTACAAGCCTCAGCACTTAAGCAGGAAAAACCAAAAACGTCTTGCCTGCCATGCATCCCTGCTCCCCATACTGTCCCCTGCCCTTCTTACACCAGGTATTCTGGGGCACTTGGAAACAAAAGGGTGTGTGTAGCCCCAGCACAATCCCAGTGCCAGGCAGCAGAGAGAGGAATAGGAACAGGGTACTGGCACAAAGTTGTGATCATTCATGGTGTCACTTAAGATGAGGCTCTTATCCTGTGTGCCCCTCTTGCCACTGCAGAACCATCCATCTCTGGGAAGGAATGGGCTCCAGTAGCTACGTGGAGCACCTATTTATCAGTTAAAATTATCTCTAATGTTCAGAATACAAATGAAAGCATCTTTGGAAAGGGTATTAGTAAAAACCTGACTGCCACTCTAAAAAAAAGGTAGACTCCTGGAGTCCCTTAGCTCCACTCTTTTAGCATCGTGGCATGTCAGATCTTTCCTTCTCATCTTCCACCTTCCAGTTTTTCTTTTAATAAGAGCTGCTTTTTTGTTCTTCACAAAGTACTACCTACTCTGTCTCAATGCTTCTCTTTTGTAATTCTGTTACCAAGCTGTCTGCTAGGTGGGGAGCAGAAGGTGCAGGACTTGGTGCTGCCTTTGAGGTACAGGTAATTATTATGTGCATCTGTTATTGTGGTTGCTGCCTCAACAGGTGGAAAACATGCTGTTCTCTGATAGATTTGCAGCACTCCATGCTCCTGCCTTGTCTTTTCTCTAAAGCCAGTCGTGTGGTGTTCCTAAAATAATAAACACAGCCTCACTGCTGCCACAAAAACCCCTGGTAAATATATTTTTATGGGAATGAAGTATTAAAGGATTTGAACACTTACTCACTGAAAGCAAAATATGAGCAGTAAGGTTGGGTAAAGATTCAAAGGCTGGTTTGCTTCCTTTCCCTGGGGCACATCAAGGCTGCACTGTTTGCGCTTTAGAGATGGATAGTGGGGAATTACTTAACCCAAAATGATGGAAACAATTCAGACTATAATAATATAGCATGAGAGTTTCTCATATTACATCTATTCCCCATACTGCTGGCTACATTCTGCCTTCAGATTCACGTGCACAACTCTTGTTGGAATCTGGAGGAACTGTATTCGAAGCCAAAATGCATTTCATTGTCTTTCTGAAGTCTCTCTGCAGTTTCATGGCTAAATTCTAAGCTCAAGAACTGGGAACAAAGCTTGTCTAAACATTTCCCAGTGTCTCTCTCTGTGAGATTCCCATCTGTTGTGTTTTATTTTGAATCTTCCTACTTTCCTAAAAACACAAAGCAGAAACACACATTTCCTCTCTCCTGGAGTGCAGGAGTCCCCTAATTTCCCAGCAGGTTCTCTCACAACATACAATGGATCCAAGTTTGTCTAAAAGTGCTACAAGCCCTTTGTGGAGTAGAAAGGGAGGAGACCAGAAATGTGGGCCAAGTTTCTGAGTGTTGTGAACAGCCCCTGCCCCCCAAAGGGACTACATTTCCTGTTTCCGCTCTCCCAAAAATGTCACCTGGGTTTGGGTTTCATTAAGAGAAATATACATTGCTCGAGTCTAGGCTCTAACTCTTTGGTTTGTGCTTCCTGCTGACACTGCAGAGGCTACAAGAGCCACAAAAGCTGAGTCTGACTTTGGGGCTTCACATTTGCTACAATAGCAGAGCAAATTAAATGGAGAGCATGTTAAGTGGGTTGGGAGATGGTTGTTGACCAACAAATCTTCATTAAGTTGCTGCACCAAGCTGTGCTGCACCTCTGATGAAGCTGATCATTGTTTCTCTTTCTATGTTTCAACTATTTCGCCACCAGGTTTAAGAGAAATTCAAACTTGCTTGAGGTCTAATTAGAAATAAAACACGATATTAATCCATCTTGCTCCATACATGCACCCACTTTGGAGGTGTTGGTGCATCTTTCAAATAGGCCAAGCTTCACTCTGTTCACCACCCATTATTTACTGCCTTGGTTTTGATAGCTCTTTTACTTACTGCCAGTGACTCATAGAGACTTTGTTCACTGGTTTATGTTGACTTTCTGCATCACCAGATGTTTCAGTTCAAGAGTTGCCAGCATGAACCCCAAGAGTTCATATAGCTCGCACCTCCCAAAAGCTAAGCCTGTGCCCAGAATAACAGGCTTTCACAGGACTAGAGCAAAGTCCTGTTCTGGTGATGTTTTTGAGTGAAGGGAGGCTACCATAACTGGGGACTCTGAGAGCCTTCCCTGCAGACCACTACAGAAATATGGCTCCATAGGTATAACTCAGGTGCCAAGTTACTCTGCTTTATGGGCTTTAAAAACACTCTGTCCAGTTTAGGACAGAGAGGTTTAAGGGAGAAAGTACAAAGTAAATATGAGAAAGTACTCAGCAGCACTGAGCCTGCAGGATCCTCTGCCCCAGACTGTCTTTGCCATAAGGGAAGAAACAATTACTCTTTTAAGTATAATGCAAGAAACAAAATGTCCATGCAAATACAGCATAAATGGGGAAGTTAGCTTTCAGTATTATTCTTTGACAGATACCATTTATGGTGGCCAAACTACTTGTTGGTCATGGAGCTTGGCCATACCCTATACTGTGTTGTCCTCAGAATCAGATAACACTTGAAAAATTCAGATGGCCCTCAACCTTTTCCATGTAGAAAACATTGATTATTTGGGTTTATGCAGTAGCACCCCAGCACACAAACTTCTGGGTTCCCAGCACTTGGGCACTGCAGCCTCCCCTTCACAAAGGTGCCTGTTGTGTCCCAGGTAAGACTGAAGAGTGCAAACACAACGGCTGCCTTCTAATGGGATATGATTTTTTTTTTTTTTTGTATTAGAAGTTACCTGTTTTCTATGCTATTGGAGAAGATATGTTCTGTTTTTGTAGTGGGTGATCTATGACATTTGAGGGCACAAATTTTTAGCTGCTAGTTTGTTTTAGAAAGATGGTTAAGAGTTAGCCTGGAGGACAAATGATCAGAAATACCTATAATCCCAAGAGCTAACACAATTGCTGGGAAATTCTAGACCTCAAATCAGCTCTGCTACAGAGTATGATGAATTCCTATTTTTTTCTCTTCCACAGACTTAGTAGCAAGACTTTACAATGAGAAGAAAGCAATTTGCTTAGCTGACTTGGGATTTCATCTCCTTCCGTTGCATCTCTTAGACTATACACATATCAGCAAGCAAGCCTCAGCTGTGTTCAGTCTAACTCTGACCTCTAACTTGATTTACTGGTTTTAGTTCTCAAATAGTATATTACGTTATAACTCAAAGGATCTGATTAGAACTAGCCAGTATTTTAATGATTTATGAGGGGCATCTGGAACAGCATCGGTAGAATACACATTGTGTCACTGCTGTAGGGGGATTCTGCATTGATCATACCAGCATGCTCCAAGACAAGAGCGTGTCAAATTCCCATAAGCCTTAGTTCACAAACTTGATCTGACAGGTGGCCAAGCTTGCACTAGGACTGACCATAGTTCTCATGGTGGGAATAAAACAAAACATCTGGATTGCTTCTAGCCATTACGAGAGGATTTCCATTCCTTTCTATTGTTCTATTTCTATCTTGCAGTGCTTAAGAAGGTGTTTATCCTTCCCAGTTTTGTAGCCAGAAACCTGGGCCACAGGAACTTGCAATCAGCTCTGTGGTTTATCTTTCTGCCAGAAGTCACTGGTGCAAAATACAGGCTACTGGAACTAACCTTCCAGACCTCTCCACATCCTGCCATGGCTATCAAATTGCTAGCAAGGCTTAGATCAGAGAGGCTGGGATGTGAGAAAGATAAAGAGACAATTAGACAGCACAGTTGGTTTAAAGCCATAATGTCACTGCATTTAATAAGAGATCATACTATTATTTTTTTAAATAACTGTAAAAACAGGACTTTGCAAGCTCAGAAAGAAGGGTATCAAGAGAACAGTGATAAAAGGGTTTCTTGTCCTTGTTTTGATTTTATGTGTTCTGAATTTTCTTTTGGGCATTGAAGCCAACATCTGCCAAAGCATTCCTAAAAAACCTTGCCCACCAGCGTGGAAGTCCAACCTTGATGGTTACTCACCTCCTATTGTAAGCTGCCTTTCACTTGCTAGAGGTGAGTAAAAGCTTTTGACCCACATTAAACCCGAGGGCAACTCTTTATTCAGGTCCAGCTATTGCTACCAGTGTTTGGCAGCACTCTGCCCCTGGACTGCCTCCCAGCTCAGACTTGTGGAGACACGTAGGAAAATCATCAAGCTTAACTTTACCATCTCCACCTGTGTGGTGGGAACAGCACTGTTCCTCACAGGATCACTGTAATAAAAACTATGAAAGGCTTTCCAGTGCCCAAGAAACACCAGGGAATCTTGGCTGCCTACCTCCTGCTGTTTCCCATCTTACTTCCTAGCAGGTTACTCAAGCCTCCTGCTATGCCAGTGTCGGGGCTATGTGTCTGCTGTCTCGGGTAAATTGGGTAGCTGAGCTGTCTTTGTGGTGCTGGTAGAGACCACAGGACAAGAACAAAGAGCAGTGAAAACTCTAATGCCCTCCAACAGAAGAGACACAACAAAAAAAAAAGAAAAAGCGGCAATATATTGTTTTTAAGATAGAAGAACATACCAGAGCTAGTCACAGGGGAGAAGGGCTTTGCATTGTGCCATCCTTTTGGTTAGATCCTTGGGGCAGAAACCATTCATTTGTAATGGAATTCTTTGAATTCTGAAGCCTGATGTTTTCAGTTCTGGGCTGGAGGACACTGCTGTATTAGTTATTGTTAACAGCAGCCTCATTCACCTTCAGATGTGGGCTCCTAAACTCTCTTGGGCCACAGGAAGCTGACCCAAGGGACTGCATTGCAACTGGGGTTTTGTGCAAGGCACAGCACAGGAAATCCTTGGCCTCTAAACCTTGTCAAAGCAAGAAAGAAACATGACTTCGGATCATTTAGGAGGTGACCTGGGAAAATTTGACAAGGCTAGATTAAGAATATGCGACATGGAGTAAATCTGAAGAATAAAACCATGCTGAGAGACTGGAAACAACCCCCAAGGGACACTTCGTCCTTCTTTGAGCAAGCTCGATGCAGCACACCCAGCAACCCACCTGGCTTTCTCGTATTTGGTTGGATGTGTGCGGTCCAAATCAACACCCCTTACATAGCAGACTGTATACAAAAGAGTGTAGGACTTTGGCTGCGTGGCAGTCACAGTTTCACCCCAAACGGCCTTGGAGATGGAGCAGAGAATGTGTCTGTGCTACAGAGTGAACAGGCTCTATCTCCCACACAGTAACAGTGTGAGGCTGAACCACATCACCACAAAGGTGAGCCTCCAGGCCACCAGGTCTGCATCAGAGAACAGACTCAGCACATTTCAGGCCATCTGTCAATAAATCCCAGCTTGTACCTCTCCCCAGGGTCATGCTGTACTAACGGCATCCAGTAACGAGAGCAACACACGCTCCCTGCAACTGCAGGCTGCAGATACTGGTAAAGCATTGCTATAAGCCATGAAAAAGCAACTAGGATTTGTGTTGTTCAGGGAGAGTGAGGGCTTTGGAGTAGTTGTACCAAAAAACCAGTGTCAGCCAGACAACCCAGCTGGTTCCGACTGGCAGCTCCAAGAGGAAATCAAAGCGGCACATGTTGCTCCTGATTTAGAGCAACCTGCATCAACTTGCCAGCCTGTCTTTCAGAAATGTTTCATCCTTCAATTTTTCAGTAAGCTTCTGAGGGTGCTTCTAGGAGGAAAAACGGAGCTTACCAATTCAGAGAATACCAGTTTTCACCCCCAACATGTTATTGCTGGAGGCAAGAGAGATACAGTGATGTAACAATTCTTGAGCCCAGAAGAAGAGCCAGCCTTAACATAGAACAACTAAATTTTAGGTGAGCTTGTCTTCAAGTGCAAGCATAGTGATATCAAGAGTATTTCATAGCATGTCTAAGAGCTGTTTAGTGCTATAATGCTATAGATTGGGATTTTTACTTTCTCAAGAAGTAGGTAGTGAAAAATGTCAGTACTGAATGGAGGAAGGAGTTAAGAGTCTGTCAGAACTGACAGTGAAGTCTAATGGCTGAAGTTGATTGCAGGAGAGGACACCAGCAGTGATATTTGATGTAGGAGCAGTAGCTTGGCCAGGAGCTAGAGAGGTTGTCAAATATGGGCATGGTGCTGCAGTCACAAATAGCATGAAGATGTGGTAGATGCGTTTTGGACCAGCTACTGTCTTTGGGTCATATGAAGTGTGTCTGGTGGTCTGCCAGATCAGGTTGGGTTAATGGATGTAAGGAGGCACTTGGCAGGTAAGAGCAGAGGTACCAATGGGCTCCAGAGGGCCTAGTTTTGCAGCTGAACTTCCATGCTCACAGCCAAAAGCCACATCTTTGCAGAGACTAGGGCTGGAAGGGAACCGACTTTGCTTTACTTGCTTGCCAAGAGCCAAGTTCAGGTTCTTAGAGCTCTACAGTGCTCTTGCTCCAGCTGATGATTTCATGAACACCTAGTGCTGGGAGGAATGCAGCTCCCTGCACAGCCTTAAACTCAGTGTTCCCTGCATATGCAATGACATCATTGCCACCTGAGGGCCCAAACTCTGGTCTTGGCAGGTAAAAGCCTTTTGGGTCAACTTATATTGGGGTTCTTGCTCTCAATGCATATTTATGTAATGATTGCTGGATGGCTGTAATTAAATGACTGTAAAGCACTACCTAAAATGCACCAGTAATAAATTCTTAGTAGTTGATGCTATAACAAGCAGTTACACAAAAAAATATATCGTAACCTGCAGATTGTTAACAGTGTCTGGGCCTGTTTAATGCTCAGCTTTAAATAGTTACAATGCACACTATTAAAAGGGCATGTAAAATTTGTAACTAGTAAATAAAAAGTCCAATTCAGAAACAAAATATACCCAAGCTTCAGTGCTGAAGAGGCCACAGAAGAGCTTGGGGTGGATAAACTCTCTCTCATCTCTACAATCCTTCTGGTGGTGCTACCTATCAGCCATGGTTTCTGTAAAGCATACTCCATGTGCATTCCTCTACCTGGTACAGATTCTGTCCACAACTCTCTCCTGGCTCATAAACATGGTTAGGATCACACTTACATTACAAATATGCCACTAGGTACAGCAACCCATGATTTTTCGTTTTGTGAGGAAGGGATGGGTCAGGGAAAATTAATTTTGCTGCTCATACTTTTCACTTCTCTTATCCACTCAAAGCTTCTGTGTGGGCAATAACTCTACAGAGTTGGTTTCCCATGGCTAAAGAATAAAATAAACATACATTCAAGACCCAGAAGAGTTAGCAAAATCAGCAGGTGGTCGAGTTTTGCACACTTGGTACAACATGGCTGCACATCAAAGGATGGCTGAGTCTGTCTAGCCACTGTCAGGAACTGCACACATGGCTGGTAAATACAAATGTACTAACCAGCTGATGACAAGAGAATATTTTATGCTACAGTCACAGAAAAAAACTCAGAGGCCACCCTGCCTTGGGGCCTGCATGCTAATGTACATCCTGAAACAGTCAAGACCATCAGGTCTGAGAACTGCAGCCTGGCCCACTGACTTGCTATGAAAAAATTATACATTTTTGAGGCTTCTGAGGCTTGGAAATCCATAACATCAGTGGAAACTGTGGTAAATTCAGCGTATTTGAGAACCAGGATGGGTCGATTAACTTCTTTGCTACATTTGAAGAGTGCATTGCACCAAAAATGTAGCTGTTGATTTGCCTGGATGGCACACAGAGAAATTTTACTTGGACAGAGGGGAAGCATCACAGTTCCTCTAAAGTTAGGACAGAAGATGTTTGCCAATGCAATACTGAGAGGAAGAAAAATCAGATGTTTTTGCCTTTTTTGTGCTGCTCAAGGCTGTTCAGTACAGAGATTAGTCTGCTCCTCAACACAGGCCTTGCGTGGTCTGTGGAGAGCAAGTCCACCTAATAGATCTTGCCAAGTCCCACCAAGTGGGTGCCTTGCCCTAAACGTATAGCTGGGTTACAGTTGTGGGTCTGGAAGCCTCTACTAAATTTGGAAGTGCTGTTCAGATTACATCCTCCAGCTGCTGGAGAGATTTTCTTACAAACAGTTGGCTACTCAAATACCTTGTGCCTCCCTAGACACTTCCTCTATCAGCTTTCAAGTCCAGCCAGCCCTACCTCAGTCATTGCTGTGTTTGATTCATACCATCTATATCTCGTACTGCTTCTAGCAATTGATAAATTACGACTCCAGCGAGACTATTGGGTTAAACGCTAAGGAAGGAAGAATGATGACAGTAATACTTGTCATTTGTGTGGCGATGTAGCAACACAAAACCCTCTCTCAAACATATGTTATCTTGGAGGAACCTTTCCAGGGGATAGGCTTGCTGAGAAATGTTTATGGCTTTTGAATACCTGATAGGCATGAACTTGACACGACCTATTTGGCCAAGCCCCAGGCTTCAGCCTAGTCTTTTACCACCACAAATCAGTCTATCTGAAGTATAGTCAGACTCATATCTTCACTGGGATGGCAAGGTTATAGCACATAGCAGCTTGAGAAAACACAGGATGGAGGCTAATTTGTTTTCAGGATTTAAAGACTCAGAAATATCTTTACTTACATCATAAGAAAATGGCTATGTTCTACCCCTACAGAAAAGCCAATATAGGCCCTGGGATGATTAGTATATTTGACACTTGATTGAAATGAGAGCATTGACATCCTTATATTATATGCAGATCCCTCCTTTATCCTGGCATTGGAAAATGCAAGTTAAAGCAGAGGTTGTAAAGGCTTTCTACTAAATATCCTAGACACAAGAGTTGGTCTTTTCCTCCTGATTTACCACAGCATCATGCTGCAGGATTTTCTGTTGCTTCATCTCAGCCTTCATACCATCCTCTGAATTTGATCTCGGATCAATGTAAAGTCAAATTGTCAAATTACACTGACTTTTCCTTTTGTTGTTTAGTTAAATATTGTGGAATTGGAGAAATTGGATAAAAGGTGGCATATGTTTCCAAGGACTGAGACACCTGTAAAGGAACACCTGTCTCTAAAGGCCTTCTCCTCGGCACCGCACTGAATAGCACTCATTATGTTACAGATAAAGCTTTAGTCACTGAATTAACTGAATCCCAACCAAAGAATCCACAGTATATGCAGTCCATAGGGGCATTCACTGCTGGGCAGATGGGAATCCTAAACAGTCAGGAAGGAGATGATATCTGAGACCTCTCACAGGACCACTTTCCTTTCTTCATGGGATAGTTGATACATAAGGAACCATTGACCTGGCTGCTCTCATAGCCCAACTGCAGCAAAGCCACCAACACACATCAGTCCAGGGGGGTGGCTACAGGTGCAGGCAGGGATGGAGGCACAAACAGCTTGTGTCATACTCTGGGTCACTGCATCATCAGAATGACGTGCTTGCAAAGGCCTCTTTGATTGCAATCCTCCTGCTACCTGTAATTAAGGAAATTCTATTGCATAGTTCAGATACAATTACAGTTGCAGTACAAACCAATTCAAAATTAATATAAATATAATGGTAAAACTTCTCCTAAGTGATTGAATAATTACCATAATACATCTCCAGCAGAGCAAAGATCAGGAATGTTTCATGTCATCGTCATTCAGAAACCAGCATTTTAAAATTGTATTGCTCGTTCATACAACACACATCTCAGAAACAGATCCACTACAAAGAGTCAGTGTAGAGGAATTGAGCTGAGAATCATTAAAAACATTTTTTTTAAATGAACAGCCATCACATTATTACATATAATAATTTTCCTTTCATACTAAATTTTTTTTAATCTATCCATGTTCCTTATAAAACATTACATAAAATTTTAATCATAGCATTGTTCTCTTTAAACATGTGCATTTCAGTAATGACACTTGCATGTATAAATTTAGTGAGTTAAGATGTTAGACTGCTGCCAGAACTGAGTAGTCATTTATTCAGAAAAAAAATTATCTTGTTTTTCTGTTTGTAAATTTTCTATGGAAAGCTATTATTTTTTCAGTGCATTCATTATTCAGCATATTAGTTGAATAGTCCTACTGAGGCTTCTTTGCTTTTGAATCATTCCCAGCCTGTTAGTTGCAGTTTTTTCACATTTGAAATTTGAATTCCAGTCCTTCCATTTTTTTGGACATAGTGTTTACACAAACTGGTGCTATTCTCCTGTTAAAAAAATGTGACCAGAAGGAAGATGAAATGAGTTTTGTACACACCATCAGCAGTTCACATCTGTGTTTCAACAGGAGTAAATTCCTTAGCTATAATACAATATCCATGTGAGCACAAGCTGAAAGTCATCTTAGGAAAATTCTGAAGCAGTCCCATCTTACAAAGACCATTATTCCACAGTTTTCAATATCCATGTAGCACATGGATATTGAAAGCTGTGGATACATACAACATGTAGCCTCCTTTTGCCCAGCCTATGCAGTTATGTTCCCTTCTAGAAACAATTTCAACAAAACAACACAAAACAGTCTTTGAAGGAGCACTTTTCCTTAGGTGTACTATACGTCACAGTTATCTGCCCAGCTCCTGTGAGGCTTAGGAAAGCAAGGCTGACAGCAGCCTTCAGTCCTCTGAGGTAATAGGAAAATCAAAGTATTTATACTGTGGACAGGGTTAGAGAAAAGGATAACAGGCAGTACTGAATAAGAAAAAACCAAAACAGTTTAAAGCGACTTTACAAGGAGTGAGAAGTGCCCTAGAGTGGTCATTAGCCATGCTGCAAGGAATTAGGTACATCAAAAAAGGGGAACATTTGTTGCAGATATTATGAGGCGGGAAGGATTGGAGGAGGCTGTTATTCTTGAAAGTACTTAATGAATTGGCAGATGGCCCTGTGGTCAGGGCACAGGAAATCCAAGTCCCATTTCTGCCGCAGACCTCCTGTGTGGGATGAGAGAAGTGTCCAAAATCACCAGCAGGAGACAGGCAGAGCTGGCACAGGGGACACTGGGGTGGCCAGTGTCAAAGCTGCGATCAAAATCAATGGGAGATGCCTGTTCCAGTAGGGAATTCCTCCATGCCTCCACTTGCATAAAGCCAACCAAAATGGACAAGAACATCTGCTTTTGTTTTCACAGTAAAAGCTGACACTGGAGGAGATAAGCACATTTGGGAGGGAAGCACATTCCGCAGTGGAGACCTTTGTAATGCTCTCTTAACAATGCAAGACCATTCTGGGAACATCACTTGGTGAAAACTTACTGTATCCAAGAGGCCAAAGCTGCCATGAAGGTGGCAGAAGAAGGTGTACTGAAATAACAGAGGGCTCCTCCTGGCAACTAGGTGGCAAGGCAGATCACCCCACATGCAGGGCAGAAGGATGACTTCTAGGGGCCACCTTCTGTAGCCTAACTCTGACACTTTCCTCCTTCTTTTCTGTGGATATTTCAGGGAATTAGTTGCTCCATTTGCCCTTCAGCAAAGCACTGTATTAATATGAAGGTGCAATGAGCTCCCAAAGCAGGCTAGCCTTCAGATCCTCTTGCTTGGTCTTTGTGCATGCAAAAAAAAAATTACACCAAAATGTAAACTTAGAGCTAGAGAAGATACGTGGATGGGAAACGAGGAGAACATTTCACCACAGCTGGTGTTTGAAAAGAAATCATCAATGAAGGTGCTTGAACTTAAAAACCCATTTGATAACGATAGATATGTTCAGCAGAAAGATCCAAGATTTCAGGTTTGCTGTCCTGGACTGTTTTACCCCAAACCACCCCTCAAATCATTTATGTAGAAGATGTGCTTCAGGCAGTGCCAGAGCAAGACTTGGACTCACTGACTACAACTTCAACCATGTCCAAGACAGGTGCTTCTGTTTTAAGGCTCATGAGTTGACAGATTTCCTACTATCTATGTAATGCAGATGTTTGGCTCATTGTTAGAACATACCAAAAAGAAGTTGAATATTTTCTTAGAACTCTGGGAAAAATATAATTTCTATTCCCATCTGAAAAAATCCTCCCAACAGTTCAAAGCTACAGCTAACGCTGTAGAGAAGCCACTATTTCAAAAGAAATGTACCGTATGGAAACAGAGTAATTCCAGAGATAAAGTGATGCCTAAAAAAAGTGTTTCTTGTAACTAAAGTACTTGCTTCAAGATTAGAAATGGGATAGTTTGTGAAGGGAACAGAGAGGAGAGGTATGCAAATTAAAGAACTTATTAAAAAAATTAGTTAATGTTCATATGAGTGACAGCTGGAATCACTGTAACTCATCCAGATTTTTCTAACATGAGCATTTGTCATGAGGACAACCAGTATGGCCAGTAAATACCATTGGAAAGAACCAAGCTACTGCTTACAGAGTTTTCCCCATTGAAGTAGACAGTTAATAGCTAATGACTAATAAGTGAATGACTTACTCTACTCAGTCGAGATCAGTTTGTTGAGGAAATTAGAAGACAAATCAGATTAAGTATATGTAAAGAAGCCCAAGTTACCTGGTTAAAGGAAAACTTCAGCATACCAAATTAATACCTTGTTTCTACACCCTTTGAGTAGATACATTTACACAAGATGTTCTCCATAGCATTACCTCTTTCCATGTCAAAGCAGAAGTCGTGCTGGCGTATCAAGGGCTGGGCTTTTTCACTGTGCTAATAATAGCATTTAGAATTCCAGACAGTAGCAGGAACTTCCCCATTCCCTATGAAGAAAATAATCTTTAAAAATATAATGAAGTTTTAATCAACTGTTCGAGAAGGTGAGAGGAAGAAAGGGGGCTGTCAGAAATATCTCTGGCTGGTGGTGAATGTCTGCCCTCCCCTTTCAGGATGGCCTGGGACTCCTTGTGCAGCCAGGACTTACGGCGGCCCAGGATAAGAAGTGCCTCAAGCTGGATGCCTGGCAGTGGGAGCAGCGCTGGGACACCATCCCTGGAGGAGCTGCGGCACCTGCTCTGCACACGCACACACCCCACAGGGCATGTGGATGAAGTCTGGCCAAACCTTTATGTGGGAGACCTGTAAGAGACAGGAAGGGCTGAAGGTTATTGCAACTCTTCCCCCCAAATCTTCCACTCTTTATATAAAAAGAGAGAGCTAGGCACTAGTCTGGGGACCTCTCACAACAGGTCTAAGTGTTGAACAAGACTGAACTGTGCATAGGATGCTATAGCCCAGAGAAAACGTATCCTAACTAACTTAAGAAGAATATTCCCCATCCTGGTTTCTACTCCTGCATTAGTGCAGGAGTCACACACTGCAACAGCCCACTGAAGCTGTGGCATTGCTACTTCAGGCAGTCATGCCAGAGCTGGGTAAAACAGCATCAAGCTCATTTTCTCCTCACTTTGCCAGGTGGCATCAGTCCCTGAACTGATGAATGCTCAGCAGAGGTGACTTGGTGAGAAAGCCCTTGAAATCAGAAAACCCTTAGCTTGTGCAGAAATATCTACCACCACCACCCTTTATCAGTTGAGAACCATCTAAACATATGTTTGGAAAAAAACTGAGGGAAATCTAAGAGTCAGTTTCTTAACAAGTCACTTCTGTCTCAAAGCATTTTGATGGACACTTTAGACCTGATCAACCTGTCAGAAAAATAGCCACTACCACTTCCTGCAGTTGTAACAAACTCACCATCAGCAGCGTGTTCTTCCCTGCATTGCAATGCAGCAAGCAAATATAATTCCCCATCTTTCTTCCAGGTATGTCGCTCGTGACAAGGCACAGCTGAGCCGCATGGGCATCTCCCACATTGTGAATGCTGCTGCCGGGAGATTCCGCATCAACACTGGGCCCAAGTTCTACAACGACTTGCCTGTGGATTACTATGGAGTAGAAGCAGAGGACAACCCAAACTTTGATCTCAGCATTCACTTCTATCCAGTTGCTCAGTACATCAGAGCAGCATTGAATTCCCCAAGAGGTAACTAGACCATCTGTGCATGTTGCATATCTTCTGCATAGCAGACAAGCAGGGCAAGTTATCAAATATTATTTGACATAAACCAACCACCTGCACATGGTAAGAATGGAGATACTCAAACCAAGTAGCATCCTACCTGCCTCCTGAACTCCTACAGTGAGTGGGAGTTCTCCTGTTTCCCTGAAACAGGGAAGGGTGCACTGAACAGCCTTTTAAAAGGGTTCTCCCCATGCCTAGTGTTAATCATGAGCAAAAGACAAAATAGCAAGTGTCCTTTGTGACCTACAGGGATACACTGACCTGGGAGGAGGCACATTATTTGATCTTTTCAAATTAGTGATGGGATTTAAAATAAAAGACAAGCGCAAGCATCATATTTGAGTAAAAAGATTCAATTATAATGCTACAATCTGTGCAAGTCCTACAGGCACAGAATAGGGAAGAACTTGCTAGAAAGCGGTTCTGTAGAAGGGAGCTTAAGCAACACCACCAGCCAGGAATAATGTCATGCTGTTGCTAGAAAAAGTATAACTTTGAAATAGAAAGACAGCCCACAAAATCCTCAGACTCACTAAATGCATGCCAGGTACAACACCAGAGGCTTGGGGCTAATGGGGGATCATTACTGCTAAGGGCAAGCCTTCACAAAAGCAAGTCATTACTGTGCCACAAAACTGTATAGATACTACTCAAAAGTAAGTGATTTATTAAGAGAACAGTTACACACTCAGCAAACTGTTTTGCTTGCATCATGCTGAGCTTTAATTTCGATCAGGGTCCTAAAGTACTAACTACCCAGCTTAATTATATGCATTAGTAGATCTGATCCATACCAGATTAGCCAGGAAGGAGAGACACAGTAACTGCAAGCAGTGTACCTTCATGGTAGGTACCTCTGTGTTTCCTGCTCTTAGGAGGGCTTGATCTCTCCTGTTAGAAAATACTTGCCTTTGTGCAATTTAGGGCTGCATTTGGGGAATTTGGATTTTCACCCATTTCTATTACAGCATATGCTATTTGCAATTGAAGTCATTATTGGCAGTGCTCCACAGAAAGGTAAGATCCAAAATCTGTTCACATGTGTGTAAAAGCAAAGTTCCAAATCAATTGACAAAAGACAGAAAACAACAGATGAATTGTGGAAGCCACAATAGCAAACAAAACTAGTGCTTTACAAAATGCATACCGAAAGACTACGTTATGAATGCAGAACAAGTTACGGCTCAAGGCATATTTATCCCTACTCCCATGCTTTTAATATTGCTTTACTGAACTCCATATGGAAGCAGGGTTCTGGGAATGGAGACAAGGTGAAATTTAATCATACGCTGTCCAGCTGTTGCTGACATTCATCATTTTGAGAAAAGTGCAACAGTTTAGAAAATATATAAACAAGATGTTCTGGAAGCATAATTTCCTGAGGTACAGAAATTTAGGAGCTAAATACCCATGAGCTGTGCAGGGATGACACAGGGAGGGAATTTTTACTCACATCATTTAGAAGAAAAAAAATAGTGTTTATTATAAGCAGTGAAGTTGAACAACAACAAAAAAATACACCACGTGACAAGAGGCCTGTCCATATTAAATACAGGATGTAACAAGGTACTACTGTTTGGTTGAGAAGTCATTTAAGACTACTGCTTAACTATTACAAGCAAATTCAACATTTTTTTTTTTCTTTAATGGAAATATATTATCCTTTTTGCCTAAGAGGATAAGTCAAAGTTAAGACTGTATGAAGCACAAACATATTTAAAACTATGAATCAAGTACTCCTTAGAAGTAGGTAAGAACTATTATTCCGTCGTGCTTGAAAAACAATTCTGATGCCTTCTACCATGAGTCCAGAAAACAGCCTAGACAGATTTATTCCAAATTTCTACCTTAGCTGAACAGAATATTATCTTTGGTGATGTAAGGAGTTTGTTTTTAAGGCAGTTTCTTAAAACTCAGGTGCCAGAGTGTGAGCAAAAGGAAGCAGAGGAGTGTGCACTTCCTTGCTCCTAGCTGGGAGCTGTTCCAGTCACAGTGGTCAATGGCTGCATTGCACCCTGACTTCCTTCATTATTTTTGTTGCAGAAATTAGGAAATACATGCACAACTATATTGCAGCCATGCCATGTAAGCATTATTTTATGATCCCTACTTCCTTGGCTGCCTTTCCTTCAGCACAGCCTGGCTGTTTCTTTGCCCATTTAACAGAGCTGTTTGGGAAGGCTCAGACAAGAGCAAGCAGATGCACAATCTGTCCCCTTCCCTACAAGGGAAAACACTGAGTTGGGAAAGTATTGGCCTTCTCCCTCATGTTCAAGCTGGAAGGACAACACCTTGAATATCAATTTTGACCCTTTGCATGGCCACCTGTGCAATTTGCATTTCTCTGGAGTGCAGCTAAATGTAAAGTAAATCAGCAGGGTTTTGTAAAGTCTAACAAAAGGGGGAGGGAAAGAGAACTTGATGAAAGCATGTCATGAAAACTATTAAACTAACACTGTGCTGAGAGAAAGATTCCCAAGTAAAGAGCTCGGCCTTTTATTGACCTCTGAACATGTTTAAAACAGGCAGGTTAAAATCACCCTTTAACATCTTGAAATGACAGACTCTCTCAAAGCCATTTCCCTTCCTCCACTTTAGCGGAGCAAATGAAAAGCTGGGCTCCCTCCCCTGTCACCTTCTTGTTGGTGGGAGTTACGAAAGCTGCTTAACTTTGGAGAAAAGGATCCTCTTGCTTGACTCCATCGTAGGTGCATTACATCAGTCTGACCTCCCACTCTGCAGCAGATGACAGCTCTTACCTGCTCTGAAGGCGTGGGAAGAAGAGACATGCCACTATTTAAAGCTCTCTGTAGGCTTCCTGCTATTTTCAACTGTGACAAAACAGATACTGGATTAATCAAGAAACAGACAGTGGATTCTGCACCTGGCTAAAACCTAACAGGAGATGAGAAAATCGTGGAAAGAGCCCCTAGGGCCCATTAGCCCAGCTGAGCTCTCCCGCTGAGCAGAATACTTCTGCTGGATCCAGTGGAGTGAGGGCAGCTGAGACATTCACTATGGGTGACAGATCTGGAGCCTCATCTTAAGCCAAATTGAATCCATCCTGCAAGAAAGCAAGGGCTAGTTTAGGACATTTAGCTCATTTAATGATGATTAGCAAAAGGACAATAAGTTATTATGCATTTTAATGACTGATTTTGTTCAACAACATTGAATTTCCCAACTTGAATTTGGCCAACAAAGTTGAATGTGCAAACTTTATCCCTAGTGCAAACCCTTTGATGTTAGTAAAGTTACAGCAAGCATGAGCTGGATAGAATATCCATAATCCTCTGTTAAAAACCAAGTGTTATTGTTCTGCACAAATCCCAGACAGATGACAGTTATTGTCTGCCTCTGCAAAAAGTAGCTCGAGATGTGTGGTGCAAAATTTCAAATAAGGATTGCAAGATTTAATAATGCCAGAAGCTAAGTGCCCCTACTTCTCCTCAGTTAATCCCATTATTCCTAAGGGATCCTGTTTCATGCTCATTGAGAAGGTTGCAACATGGTCCTCTAATGTGGGGCCAGTCCAGCTTCTCTTTGCACTGTATGTTGAATGGGGGTGGGGAAGGCAGAGTTGGAAGATGGCAGCTCATGGCATGCTTTCTGTGGTACAGAGATTTGGTTATAACCTCCTGGCCTCCCATGTGACAGGGGAACACACAACTGCCTGTGTGAACGTTGCTCTCTGTGGCTGTGGTCCAGCAGCCACCTACAAATCCGAGCCTGAGTGCTGGGATGCCTCAGCTGTGTCCCATGAGGGGCGGATGGAATGGCTGGAATCGCCCACCGCAGTCAGCCCATGGAGCAGACATGCTCCAGGCACTGGTCACATGCAGGATGTCACCGGGGGTTCAGAGTGTCACTTCACCCATTTGCAGCCACTGCTAAGAGACGAGGGTCTGACCTTGTAAACAGAACCAAATAGCAACACAGCTTTTGTTTCCTTACTCAAGTTTAACATTCAATTTATTTGCTAAAAATAATCACACAGTAAATTCAAATCTGCTTTCATTAGAGCAATTTTACATTAATTAAATCATTTCACATGACTGATTTATCTGCAACAAACAAGTCATTTTATTGTCAGTGTACCAGCATTTATCATAGCCTTTGTTTCACTATGCACAGAGGTTAACAATGTGGAATACATACTGCACTTGTAAAAGAGATAATATACCTGCATCCTCATGGGAACAAGTGATTAGAGAGCCATGCAGATTAGGACCACGGTCAATACTTGGGGCTTGTCCAGGCTTTTACCGAGACACCTTCTGAAGCTGTTTGCTGATATAGGAGGACTCTTCTGAAGTGCAGATAAGCCAGAGGAACAGGGAAGAAAATACAGTGTATTATTTCTGGACACCATCTCCTCCCAGACACAGACACAAAACAAGAGAGCAAGGCTGTACAAGCAGGAGCCTGGCATTTGTTCTGCTTTCTGTGCCTCCAACAAAAGCACAACAGGCAGTATTTAACAGCAGCATCTGTACCTGTGCTCAGCTTGGCCTTCAGTTCGAGACTGCTGGTGAGGCAGAGCATTTTCCAAGGCAGAAGTCTTCATACAGGTTGGGGGGAAAAAAAAGGACTCAAACAATTTTACAAAACTTAGATTCAGAACATCAAGTCTCCTGTCCCCCATCCAGTTTAGATTTCATTTCCAAAATTTAGATTTAATTTCAAAATATATAGCAATGCAAAATCAAATCTAACATCAAGGGCATTTCTTTCTGTTCTTGTTTGGTTTTGTCCCTTATGATGCAGTTCAAACCATAAATTCTTTTTCTTTTAGTTGTAGAGTGCTGGTAGGTCAAACGTTTTCAGACAAGGAAAAAAACAAACAAAAAAGAGTGGCTCTGATTCCAAGAAATTTTTTCAGAACATTTTGTTCCTTGGCTTCTGTTATTTGGGGTGCACATTTGAGTGAATGTCTGGATTTCCCATCCCTGCCACCACATTGCAGTTAGGCCTGCAAAATTCTGAAGCAAAAATTTTCCAAAAATCTTTTGGCCTAGCCCTATTTGCAGTATTTTTCAAAGTGAAATTGTGCTCCTGATTCCTTTATGCTCTTCTGAAAATCTCAGATCAGGGTTGTTTGGATCTCAAGTGCCTCCTCAGGGAAGATAATACAGCATACATACCCTACAAGGTTGGTGGGAAGGCTAACGGAAGTGCAGTACATTGAAAAAGAAGTCTGATGGAAATTCAAATTAGCATTATCTTTTAGCAGGGGTGCAAAACATTTCTCCATATGCCCATAAAAAGCAGGACTTAACTTCCAAGGATTTTCATGAAGTTAGTGGAATTGACAGATAGATGCAATTTAACTCAAATAAGGGCATCAATATCTTAGTAAATTCTATGAAACTGTTTCTGAATGATAAAACAGAACTAGAAACTCTGCAAAACTAGCTTTACATTGGAAAACCTCTTCCCTCCCTCAAAGGTTTTGATGCCCGGTCCAAGTCTGCTGTCACCAGAGCTGTTTTTGCCACTTCCTTGAAGACTATATTTGTCCCTTTATTCCTACTGAAGACATGTCTATCTTTAGGGCTGTGCTCGGATTTCTCATGCCGGGATAATGAGAGGTGGCTGTGTCACATACATTGTGGAATTCAACACTTCTCTCAACCTGCTGGCCAGAGCAGGTTTTCACAACACATGCTCACGCTCTCTGAGCATGTGGCTATGCCATCATCATTAGTCAGAACTAGAATGGTTGCTAAATAAATACTCTGTCATAAACAAAATGGGATTTAAGATTAAAAGCTCTGCACGAAGTACCCAGAATTAACACCCGGGGAGATGGGGGCAATCAGTCTAAGGTTTTTGTCTGAATCTAGGCTCATCATCCAACAAGGATATTTTTGTCTCACTCCCTAATAATAGAGAAATTAAGATGCTGTAAGCACAAACAAAGCAAGGAACTAGCACTGAAAAGCTGTCCATTCTTTCTACCCCTCCTTAAATTTTGCAGAGAAGCAGCATCTGAGAGTTTATTGCATCTCCAAAGGAAAAAAGCAACATGGGATTGTCGTCACTGATTTTTCATCTTTTCTGGTTATAAATTGTACTCCACTAAATTGCATTTTGTACAGCTATACAATGAATGAACAAGAGACCACAAATGTGACAGTCTAAAAAAAAAAGAAAAAAGGTAGAAAATATTTTGTTTCAAACTTGTGAAGATTTCCAGTGCAGAACTGTTCTGAAATTTTCATGCTAAAAAGACATTTTCTTCAGCTGCCTTAATGGGAGACAGAGCTGTCCATTAGATGGTCAGAAGTTCATATCTGCATCTAATCACTTGTTACTCTAATAATGCTGAGTTGCTGGGCCATGGTCTATATGAGAAAAATAGATCTGACTGCAGCAAAGGACAAGAGAGCTTGAAAATGTTCATGCATTGTTATAATTGAGAGGAACAATTATACAACAATTGAGTTTCACCCTCAACTAAAAATTTCTCATTGATCTTACTGTTTTTGTGAAAGCTGAAGCATTTTACAATACTTACAAGATGCAAATTTTCAGGTTCCAGAATGAGCTCTTGGTTTACATCTAGAGGGAAAGGACTACAAACCTGAATTCTTCCATCTGAGAGCAAAATTTCCCTTTAAATTAAAAATTTCCTTTAATTTCAAATAAGACCATTTAAAAAAATATTCATCTTCCAACATGGGTCAAAGTCACCTGTTAGAAACCTGGGAGGCAATTGCAATACAGAATTGAGTTTCTTGGCCTGCTTCTGTTCATGATCACAGCAGGAAAACTAAAAGAAGAGCAGAGGGAAGGAGGAAGTTATACTGCTGGATCCCTGGAAGGTGTTCCCTGAGGCTCACTTATAGGAACAGGGGAAGGATTCATGATGTTACCCTTAATGGACTCCTAATAAAGATGCACACCTCACACTGAAATCTCTGGAAAACTAAGAACATTTCTTAAATTGTCATTCTGCTGGTCACTTAATAAACAAGGGAAAATACAGACATTAGGGAAGGACAGTGATTAGTAGGCTATAGGTAGGCTATAGAAATAAAATAATAAAGGGTGGGCTATAGAAATAAAAATGCTTAAGTGATCTGGTGCAAATGCCATATACAAACAGCTGTTCTTAATGATAACACCCATTTTCTTCACACACTTCCAAAAAAGTCTGGGCAGCAGTCAGCACCCTCAGAAAGCATTTCTGCCCTAAGCAAAGAAGAAAAAAGAGCTTGTGGAAAACCGGGAGCGTTCCTGTAACAGCAGTGAGCAATCCTGAGCATTGCACTTCTGAAATCCCAAGTTTCCAAGCCCTCTGGTACTAAGTAACCTGCCAAGGCTGCTTCCCACAGCATGGCCTTCAAGTGTGAACTCTTGAAACTTTGCCAGCAAGTACATCACTCCCAAACCCACACATGAGCAAGCAGGGACACAACGGATGGCAGGCTGGGCAGGAGGGATAAGGGTGTGCTGTCAGGCTGACAGCTAAGCTCAAACAAGCGACCGTGGATCCTGGAACGCAATTACTAATTTTCTGTTCCTAGCCAGTAAACGCCCCATGTTCCCCAACCAGGGGAACTGCACCAGGGCTGCTCTGCAGGGCACCTGCTTGCCCATCCCCAGTGCCAGCTTCCATCTCTGCTCCCGCACAATAACTCCTACCATGAGGCCTGCTGGCATAATTGCAAATCTCTCTCCTTTTTCCAGGCAAAGTACTGGTTCACTGTGCAATGGGAATCAGTCGGTCTGCAACTCTTGTCCTCGCTTTCTTAATGATCTGTGAAGGTATGTCCCTCGCCACTGCAATTCAGACCGTGCGCTCCCACAGAGGGATCTGCCCCAACTCTGGCTTCCTCCAGCAGCTTTGGGAGTTGGACCTTCGGTTAGGAAGCGGCACAGGCAGAGGAGCAGATGCCTGCTAGTGCCAAGAAGGTGTGTCTCCTGGCACCAGCCCAAGAGATGCTGCCCTTACTGAAGAGTGCAAGGATGCTGTCAGGACTGCTCTGTAGCTGCACAGAGAAAGTCTGGGGAAAGGCTGAGCATGAGCAAACTGTTAGGAGCTGGTAGGCATGTATTTTTTGGATAAGCCCACTAACTGGAAAGAAAATGAAATAAAGGATTCAAACTGGCAGTTTTGCTCACCTGGGTCTGTTTATTTAACTACCTGTTGGGCAGGGCATAAGGAGCAGTTGGGTTTTCATGCAGAATTAAAAGGCAGCACAGTCAACTTGAAAAAATGCTTTTTACTTACTTATAATTGCATTTATTTGGCAAGAGGGAAAATGACTAAACTAGTAAAAATAAAAAGAAAGCATGAGGCTTTTAAGCAAATCTTTAACATTTCACATCCAGCTGGGTTAGGGTGAGACTGCAGGTTTTGCAAGCTGACATGGTCCTTTGGTCTGACATGGTGACAGTAGTCAGGATCCAGTTCAGACCTTGGACTCCCTCTGTTACAAGCCGTGAAGGCTCTTGCTGGACCTTCACAAGTCCTTTTCACTTCATATCTGTGGCAAATACTCAGAACTTAAGGACCATGAAATCCTCAGGAGCCAGTTCTGGAGGTCTCAAGCAGACACTGTACCCTGGGGCTCAGCTGTTGACAGCCTCTCTGCTGGTCAGAGGAAGGAAGGTGTCCCCTTGCACACATGGAGCAAGGAGCACGCCCAGGGCACACTGCCTGCTGGCACACTGCAGGGCAGCGCAGTGCCAGACAGAAATGTCCTCCTCTTAGCTTGCAACCCAACGCTCAAAATCACATTCCCCAAATTTCCCTGTTTTAATGGAAAGTCAGAACCTAGTGTCGTCATGTCAGAGCAAAAATGAGCAATGCCTCTAACAAATCCAAAGCAGCAGCTCTGCATTTCAATTACTCTTTTACGCCCAATTGGCCACATTTAATCTTGTGAAGAACTCGAAGCAGATATTTGCTTCAGTGCAATTATAGCCACATACAGAACATTGGCAAATGCAAACAATATAGAATTTCCACTTGACGGCAGATTAATTTGGTGTGATGTTTTCCCTCGAGAAGTCTTAAAGGCTCTCAGTTCTGAAAGTACCCTGCAGTTTGTATTTATAGCACCATGGATGTTGAATAGAAAGAGGGAAGCATATACTTCTTCTGAACTGAAGTTTCTTTTACCTCCATACATTAAAAATATTAACTGAGCATAGCACACCTTCACTGCATTTCTCATAGTGCAATATGGAAACATGATTTCCCTGCAGAGTCTATAGAGGAATTCAGGTGGTGTTTCCACTTTCATAAACATATTAAGTAAAGCATAGCAATGCTACAGACTAATTTCCTCTCAGGGAACAGAGGCACAGGTCTTCCCTCCAGAAAGGGTCCCATCCTTTGAGACTGGAGTAAGCAGTCAGAAGCAAGGTCATAGCTAATGATGGAAAAAATCAGTGAGGTTATAGTTTTCACAGGCCTCTTATTGCCTGCCACAGCAAGGAGATTAGATTTCAGTGAGCATGGTGACTGAACCACTCTTGGCACTTGGGTCTCTTCCACCTTGGTCTGTCTGGGGATTCTTTTTTATTGCAGACCATGCTGAAGCTGTTTTGTGAGTGGTATTTTCAGTTGCCTTACTAACCACTCCCTTCAAGCCTCTGTAACTCAGGCCGTGCCAAGCACTATATTAAAGCACAAGAGGTATATGAAACACAATAGTCAAAAATCTCCATGCATTGAGCCCATCAGGACAGGTCATAATTTCCAGTGAGTTGTTCATCTGGAAACACATGCAGTTGTAGGGCAGAACTTAAAATGAACAACTTGAGGGATTGACTGAGCCTAAAGTTACCCCAGCTGAGGCCTGTTGGCCATTGTGTGACTATTTTAGCCAGCCAGGGCAGGCCACAGATTTCCCTGCCATCCATGACTTGCAGCTGGGATCAGTAAATCTATCTAGAGCTGCAGCCTGCCAGGTAAGCTAGGACAGGGGCAGAGCAGGGCTTCTGGCTCTTGCCACCATTACAGGTGTATAGTAGAAGCTTCCTCTTCGACATGGGAAAAAACTCAACAATAAGAAACAAGAGGTCAGAAACACTGACCCAAAGAGAAAAAAGTAAATATCCAATCCCAGGACCAAAAAAAAATCCCTTTCTAGAAGTGCCTGAACTACTTTGAGTGCTTTGCCTTGCTGTGAAGTTCAGACTGTGAGAGAAGACCCTGTGAGAGGCAGGTCCCCCGATCTCCTTCCAGGTTCTCCACCCTTCAGGAGACAATGTTCCTAAACCCACCATTAGCTCCCCTCTCTGTGAGAGCTGCAGCACCATGGAGGTGGCCTGGCAGGGGCACAGGGGCAGGCTCTGTATTGATGACAATTAAGCCCTAACCTCTGACCCACGTGTCCTGCCCCTGTGCTTACTTAAATAAAAGCCTCTTAAAATTGCAGCTGAAATCAAGGCAGAATGAAAACAATATTGGGGTGGTTCCAGGTATATATTGTGGTATAATTTCAAGATCCAGAGTTGTAAACCACCAGCTCAGCCCAAGAAATCAGGAATAACTCCCTTCCCTGATAGCCACCCTTGCTAACATGAGGTGTTTAGTCCTGGCTGCAGCTGTCCATTTCAGTGCCACTGAGTCAGCTGAAAGAAGCCCTGCAGGTTTGGTGCCTCTGTGGCACTTGCCCAGTACCCTGGTTGAATATTTTCTGCCCAAGCCACATCACTTGAGGCCGCAGGCAGGGTGGAAACAATCGGAACAGCAGAGATATTAATGGGCAGAGTGGCAGTGACACCACTACCGTTTCCATGAACACCTTTACCCGGTGCAGAGCAAATGCTGAGGTTTATTTAAGAACACCTGTCCATTCTGTCCTTATGAAGGAGAAACCTTGAGCACTGTGGTGGACCTGGTATACCTCCCCCACAAAAACCCTGCCAAGGAGGATGGGTGCCTCAGCCCCTTTTTGCAGACAAGACACCTGAAGTTTGCCTAAGCTGCAGCAAGATGTTTGGGGAAAAGCACAACAGGATTGCTCTCCAACCTTCAGAACTGGCAGAAAGCATGAGGGGAGTTTTCTCACATGAGATATCTTGCCTTCGCCATCTTTTCCTCTCAGACTTTCAGCAGTGATACAGAGAATATTACCATGGGCATGTCTGCACTGTGTTATTTATCCTTTGGATTTGCACTTAGGGTTTTATTTGTAAAAAGAAAATGAGACCATAAATCTGCTGTGCAAGGAGCCAAGGGAAGAGAGGACAGAAATTTTCAACAAGTTTCATGCAAAGAGATGGTGCCAAGGACAGGTTTCCCATGGAAAGAAATGCCAGCCAAGATACTGTCCAGGTACTCACCATGTGTAGCTAAGAGCGTCAGCCTTTCTCTCAGGTGCATTGATTCATTCCTCCTTGCACAGGTAGCTTTGGAGTTGCTGCAGCAAGGATGGCTCTCCTATGGGAGCATCTTCATCTGTAGTTTTTGCTTCCAGCACACACAGGACCACTCTTCAGGTACAGCGCCCTAAATAACCCCCCATGCCTGTAAACAAGGGTGGAGGGAAGCGGTCTTGGGACAGACCCTGGTTCTGCATTATACTGCCCTGTTCCAAGTTAGCCCCTGGCTCCAATTCTGCTTTAACCTTGGCACTGCCCACCAAGACCAGGCAACATTCTCCTGCATAGCCCTGATGCCTAGACCAGATCTGCCCAGCTCCTGCCAGCCTCACCAGAATTGCAAAGCGCTGTCAACCGCACTTGCCAGACTTGATCCTCCTCCCATTGTCTTTTGCCCTGTATTTTTCTGATAACAAGGCTATGTGTTACTGTGGAAAGGGGCTTCAAAACAGCTTGTGCTTTGCAAATTTACTTCATAGTCTAAGGTTCAAACAGTATGTGCAGCTCCTGAAGCCAAGTCAAACAGGAATCTAGGGCCTATGGGACTTCCAACATATAAGTTTTCTTTAGGCAACAATTATTTTGCTTAGAAACTAGACCCTTGTTCTGTTGCAGGAGGCTGCAGTTTAATAAAGTCAAACAATTTGCTCTTTGCAATGTACTATTTGCAGTACAAGTATCATTGAGTTACATTGCTCCCCCTCACCACTGCCTCCTGGAACCTCGACTGTTTATATACAGAAAGCACTCTCAGGAAGCACTCCTAAAAATACCAGCAATGTTAGCTGAGGATCTGGCTCTGTCTCTCCTCCGTCTGCTTCTGCCTCCATAACATCCTTCCATTATCTTGATGCTCAACAACCCCAGCTGTTCAAGCAAACTTTTCCCATTTTCATTCTCTAAAAAACTGTCCTTTTCTTTCCTCCTCTGCCAGTAGCCATTCTCTACCCTGCCACAAAGCAGCTTCTGTGATGTTGCCATATCATGTCTTATCTAGTGTTTTCTCATTTGATTACTAAGTTAAAGTGAAGCCCATGACAACTTCCCATCTTTGAGCTCCACCCACTTTTCAGACAACAAGGTGGTGGCAAGTCAGGGTAATAATAGTACCTGAAAATGAATAACATCTTTTACTTTACTTTGTAAAGAGGCATCTGAATACTGCAAAACAAGATGTAGTATTCTCCACAGATTAACTTTTGAAACCACTCTCAGGGAAGTTACTCTGAAGACAAAGGCATCTCCCAGTGGAAATACCATTGCAAATAAAAATATTTTCACAATAGTACAAATAGAAAATCTGCACAGCAAGTCCAGCCAGCTGATAAAAACATCAGTTCTTAAATATCAAACTCAAAAGCAAGACTGGGATTCAGAATGGTTGATGGGCTGAGCCTCCCCTCACACAAAATGTTACTTATCAAGGAATAGGGTCCCGCAGTTGCTGCAGACTGGTTGTTGCCAGTAATCTTCATGACTACAAAGATCTTCCAGCACATTAAGGAGACACCCAGCACAGACAAAGTTCATAGCAGCACAAAGGATCTTTGATGCTTCTGTCTGTCCACACATCAGCCATTGACTTGAATATTTCTCTTCTGTAGGTGTTCAGCAGACAGACGCTAAAAATGAAAGCTCAATAATTCTGCTGTTGTAGTAGACAAGATCTACTCCTGTGGTTATTCACAGTGTAAAACACTTCTGACAGTTGCTGTTCTACAAACCCCTTTCTATGAAAACAAAGTATCTAATTCCTCCTAATTCAATAACAATTATAATTCATCAATCCATCTAATATCAAATATCAAAAATGAAATATTCACAAACATTTACAACCAAAATGATCCATTAAAGCCCTTAGGATTGCTTTTGGAAGATCAACAGCTCTTTGACAAAAATTCCCAAGAAGCACAGAACTGTAAGAAGTGAGAAACTGAAAACTTTTGCACCAACATCATTTAGGTTGCTTGCAATGAATAAATAAATAAATCAGTTCTTTACAAAAACCCCACCCACCATTGGAAAACCATCAGCCGGTGAAGAGTAAGCAAGGAATTATTTGCTCATCTCTAGCGACAATTGGCTGTTACTAGAGTTATTCTGACACATTGTTTTCAAGAACATCTGTTTCCACTCTGACTCCTTTAACTTTCAGATGTGAAAAACAAAAGCTCATTTTCAAGCCATGTCTCCCATCTTCAGTTGGCAACAGTTGCATGATTATGAAGTTATTGTTATGCTGGATGATCTGTTTGTCAGTTTATATTTTCCTATCATATCTATTTTTAGCTATTCATTAGTATTACTCAGAGTCTCTCCTATAAATCTTAAACATTTATGGCACATCTCGACAATTCATCAAATGGAGCCAACCTCCAAGGAAAGGAAACCCAAACCACTTCCCCTACTCAGCTGAATGAGATTCAGATCCTTGTCTTTTAAACTTGAAACTCAACATTTTCCCATCTGCTCTTTATACACAACAGCCCTTTTGCTCTGCACCAGTATTTTATTCTCCATTCATAACTTTTTACTTCCCTCCAGAGGTTTCCTGGTGCTTTTAGTCTGCTGGACTCATAGAAGTCATAGAAGACTTGGATTTTGGAGGGTTTCTCCCCCCACACTCCATTGAAGGGGAAAAATAATCATTCAGCAATGAATGGCCACTTTTCATTACTCATTCACAAGAGAGACACAGCAGGATCCCAGGGCTGGACTCAAAGACAATTTTCTTCGCTATTCTCACTAGAGGGAGAAACATTTTATCAGAGACTATTCAAACTAGGAATATTTGGAAAATTAAATTTATTTTTTGTTCTATTCACTGACTTGCATTTCCAATCCTCTGTGTGTGTATGTGTAACTACCAAAAAGCTGCACAATTTTTGTGGCTATGGCCATGCTTGGAGGTACCAGTACATGTGACTTGGCCAAGTCACCCATGCAGAAAACATTTCTAAAGGGCTCAATCTATAATGGCCAACAACAAGATGCTTTAAAGAAATAATAACCAGAAGATGTACCCTAGCCAAGAGTTTTGCAGAAGGAAAATCTACACTGGTGAAGAAGAACCAGCCGCTTCAGCCAGGCAGCACTTGGCCACAGGGAGAAGCTGCGCCCCAGCTCCTGGATCCTGGGACCAAATACTGTCACAGGCCAGGGGAGATTGCTCTCCTCCTCCTCAGCTGTCCCAGGGAAGTCCCAGCCTTGCACACCCTGCACAGTTGAAGGCTAAGCAACATATTTCTCAGATGAAACTGTTAATTGTCTGTGTGTAATTAGCTGATACCTGACTAGAATACACAACTGATTAAAAATCAGTGACCATCTTTTTCATTTCCTACATACTTGTATTAATCAAAGGAGACATAATATAACAAGAAATGAAAACTGTACCAAGGCAAAGAGTTCTGGCATGCATGTTAGTCTCAGAGTGCTTTTAATTTAAACAGCTCATCTGATGAAGCAGAATAGCAGGATGTGGCTCTTCAGGGAGGTAGGGAGTGCTTGGGAGAAGTCAGTAACACAAAGAAGTATTTAAGATTTTACAACCAAAATTGTTTTCTGTCAATTCACACCATTCTTCAGTTCACCTGTCTTTTCCTACTGTCAGTTTTTGGAAGAAAAAAAAAATTAGTTTATACTCCATTACACCTCCGTGTGGTTATGCACTGGTTTTACCATACTATTAACCTCCAGCAAGTCCTCCAGTTTCTAATCCAGCCTGCTTCACACCAGACATATGTCAACTTACCAGCATCTCTGCTATCCCACTTCCTTTTGGTTAGATGTCAAGTACCAGTGCCATACCAGAATGACTGGCCAGCCATCCAAAAGCATTTTAACAGACAAATACTAATACATCTTTCTCAGGCTGGTCATCCAGTCATCCCAATGCTCAGAAATGCTTGCCTGCCAGTAAAGGCTGGTCTGCTAAAAAATAAAGAAATTAATTTTGGGCTACTTGGGAAAAAAAATCCTAGAAAACCTATATATCCTAGTAGTTGTCCCATGCAATGTATTGGAAGAGCACTTCTGGAACTCTGTGATTATACTGGCAGAACATTGTGCCACAGAATATCAATTTACAGTGTAGAACTGAAATTTTGAAAAGAAAAAAGCAAACTCTGCAGGCACAATGATTCAGAGATGAACGATTACAGCAGCAAACCCAAGCAAGTCAAAGAAAGCACCATCAGCATCCCCTCCCCACTCAAACCACTCTTCCCATGAAAAGAAGTATGCCAAATCCCTTACAGTTCTTTCAAATTAAAACACAAGATTAAACTGAAGATTGACACAAACTACAAGGTTCAAATCCTATCCAGATTTCCCTTAGCACTAGATATTTACAGATCTGGGATCTTAAAAATTTATAACGGCAATAGCAGTCTTGGATCCAGAATCACAGCTAGACTCAGACACATGCATCTACCTGTAGCTACATAAGCAAGAACTGTATTTCTGTGAGCCCCAGATGTTTAGAACTCTTGTATCACACACATATACTCCCTTTCCCATTGTGAGAATGTCTTTATAAAGCATGGGATTTTATTCTTTGTCTTAAAGTTCATAGTTTTCATTATTTTTTTGACAAGCACAATAAACTTAGATTCCTCCTCCTCCTCTTCCCGTGTCAAGGAAAGCTGAGTTTCTCTGGTAGATTTAGGAGTATGTACCATGTTACAAGACATGGAAAAAAGCCTACAAGAGTAGAGTCCTGCCACCTGGCACACCATGTCCTAGAGCTAAAGCAGCTGGGAGCATATGCTGTTTCATTGACTTGGCTATGCCTTATAATGAGCAGTGCCAGGGAAGGATGTATACGTACATATATATTACAGAATCATCAACACCCATGACATTGGGACATTTAAGAAATCTTTTCATTTACCAGTGCCTCCAATCCCTGCTTGGTCAGCTCTGGGAAGTAGCAACCCTCTGTGAGCTGTTGATCACACTAAGATCCCTATTCAAACCAAGATGATTCCCACCAGAAAGCAGAAATTTGACCAGGCCCTGGGTTATCACATACAAACTGATGGAACAAATCTGTGTTTCAATTTGAAGGGGATTGTTTCGTAACAGAGCCATAGCAAATCGATTTTTTTTTTAAACATATGGAGAGACTATACACTAATACTATTTATTCAAGGCTTTAGCCTTTGGATGGCAGATTTAGCTACATTAGCCCATAAGATGCATGAATTGCCCAATTTCGGAGCTATCCTTTTAGCAGTGTTGTATTTACACACTCAGATGAGTGTTCAGCTGCAAAAGCAGAGAAAAAGTTTCATGTCACTAAAAAGTAAAGGTTGTAAGATGAACCACTGCATAGTCCAAAGGAACTCATCTGTAACAATGAAAACATCATTATTTGGTTTAGTAACTAATGGTATAAATATTCCACAGCATCAGGAAACATAACTCAGAAACAGAAAACACTCGCAATCACAGTTCACGCTAGCAGGATGCAAGAACTTGGCCCCCAACACTGCTGGGACCACGAGCTCACAGTATGGGCAGGCACCCAGTGTGTATGCCAAGCCACCCCTCTGTGCCTGCCTTGAGAGCCTCCTCAGGTGCTCCTGCTCAGCCCCACGGCCCTCAGCACACAAATGACAGTCACATAAATGCAGCAGGATCAAGAGAGAGAGACAGGAGAAGGGGGCAGGGCATAGTGGGGAACACAGGAGGACAGAACCCTGAGTCACTCCCATGAGTCGCAGCTCATCTTGTCCAAAGGCCTGAACTCCCACCAGAGCACAGAGATGCTGTGCCCAGGTTGTTCCTTACAACCATTAATATAGACTTGATGCTTTCACTGTCCTGTCATGGCTGCCCAAAGGATTTAGAGTTCAGGCTGAAGACTTTTAGTAATTTCTGCCACAGCAGCATAGCAGGGCTCTAGAGACACTGACGGTATTTATAGCAGCCTGAAAATTGTACCTCTTCTCACCAGCTGAACCAGTTCCCTGAGCTGACTGCTACAGCTAATTGAGAGAAGACTGTCATGTACCATCAGCTAAATTTACTGCTGGTCCTCAAGATCGAGTTGTCCTGACTGCATTGTGACAGCAGTGTCTAAAGGGAGGTCATCTTCATTTCTACATTTTCTCTCTAGGAACAAGAGTTTCTTCTATATCTGCACTGCTAGGTTTCTATTTATAGGCTTGAACCCTGTGATGTAATCTTCCTTTTTGTTTCCAAGGAAACACTATTTGAGGTATTCTACTTTCAAGTTTTTATTCCTTTTGGTCTTCCCCCCCTCCACCTGCTCTCTTCCTCTCTCTTTAAAGAGACAAGTCAATAGGTAAAACCTGTATTTATCCCTGGCATGCCGTGTAGTTCTCTTTCTCTAAAACCAGGCTTATTCATGGCACTAAACATTTCAAGACATTTCAAAAATATGCTTGGCAATAATTTTATGCACTGTTTATACATATGACTTTTCTGATAGCAAATGAGCTATAATTGCATTAGGCAGCAACTCCTCTTGATAACTCATTTTTTTCAAAAACTTAATGTCTGCATCTCAGCTCCAAGTCCTCTTTTCCTCCAAAGATTTTTTTTAAAATCATCTCACTGACCATCCAGCCAGTTTTCCCATGGTTTTACTTCTTAAGTAAGTGATGACCAGACCTGTCCCCTGGCACTCCCTTTCTGGCAGCAAAGCATCTCCTGATGCCTCTTTCCATGCTCCTTTCTGGGCTATGTTCTCAGGTCTGCGGTGGCTTGGAGGTCATTTTCATTCAAGTGAAAATCCTCTACATTCATGTTCTTTTAAAATAATTGGTTGTCACTTCACTGTCTGTAAGTCAGGAAAATGCAGAGGACTGAATCCATAATTTATATTGAAATCAGCATTTGTAACAGCTGAAATAAGGTGTGTTGAAAGGACACTTGCAGAAATGCAGGTGCTTTGGAGTCTTACTGGAAAAGCAGTGGGTCAAGCTAATAACTTGCCTTAAAATTTTCAGCATGCGTTTATGTGTATGGGTCAAAAGATATGGGAGAGACTGGCTGTGTTAACAAGGGACTGTTTTAACACAGCAGAAAAATTAAGAGCAGCAATGCTCATAAATGTAGTTGATTAATTGTGACTGGGAAACCTACTCTCATTTTTATTACTACTGCCTTGTGCCTCTGTGATATAAAAACAATAAATGAGCTGAACTGGTGATATTCTGCTCAAGAGACAACAAAGTAACAGACAAAATTTTTTTAAGGACCACCCACTTCAGAACATAGAAGGGCAGGTAAAATTCCAACCTAAAGATGATGATGTGGACCAAGACCACTCAATAAGAGTTTGTGTGGTGAAGGGGAAAAAAGGTGTTAAAGCACATGATAGATAGATATAAAGTCAACAAACTTACAAATTTTATGCTGTCAAGGAAATTATCAAAGTAAACGTGGAAATTATCTGTAGTCAGCATCTTGCATTTTGGGTCATGTTATAGACTAATATCCATCAATTCCTGTATCAGTTCCAAAAAAGGCCAGGCTCTATTTAAAAGGTATGTGATCTTGATTCAGGGGCAACAAGTCCTTCCACAACATCTCTGACTCGGCCACAGAAAAGGATGTGGAATGGGAAGACTTACATGATCTAGACCTGTGCCAATATATCTGGATTCTTTTCAAAAATTCATCAGAGTGTTTCCTCAAATCCCAAAAATAAGAGTTTCCTACGCTCTGTAATCCTGCTGGAAGCTGGTCCAGGGAGCCACTTGTCTCCTCCTTCTACCTCCAAAGCTTTCACAGTCAGTTTTTTCCCAGAAGACCACAGTTGTTATCAGGCTTCCATATCTCCTAATCTGGCCATGACTTAATAACTTGACACCACCGTCTCCCTCCCTAATGGTTACTCAGACTCAAGAACCTTAGCAAAAATCACATTTGACAGGAATGGGAAAAGTAGCAAGCTTCAGGTGTTTGTCACTAGGTTTTAGTTTATTTCTGAAAAAGAACATTTCTGGTAGCTGAAATGCAGAGCACATTTCATGGTCTGGCAATGCATTCCTTTAGAGATTGTGGCTCTGCAAAAAAAGAGCTTTATCAAGTTTGTTTGCTTCTCAAAGACAATCCTTGGCACTGGACAGGTCCAGTTGGGTCTCAGTAAATCAAAAGCTTATTTGATGTCAGTGAAACTGATGCAACTGCTGTTTTGCTCCAGGTTGTCAGAAAGCATTTTAGTAATCACTTTCAGTCAGAATAGATGCTCAATTGTTCTTTCCTGCTGCAAGGGAGAAAAAAACAGCAGCTTGCTCTTCCTCAATAATTCCCTCATATTTCATTTTTAATCTCTTAAGCAAATTACAAGTGAAGACCTTTGATGTATGCGCCAAACTCATTCATTTCTCAGTACTTGCTGGACTAGAGAGGATCTCCCGTTCTTATGCATGTGGATGATAATAACAACTTCAAAGCCCCCAGGCATGTGTTAGCTCTCCCCAATTTCCTTTCTAAGTATGCATTTCGTGGGTCAACACCAGTTAAGAACCATAAGCAGCTGTACTTGAATGCCATCTATTAAGGCAGCCTTGCTATCTCTCTCATAATGTAACAACTCTATTTCTGCTTTGCAGATCTACTCAGTCTGGATTTTGCATTTTTCCTGAAATGGAGTACCTAATTTCCAGCGTTTATGGTGTTCTCAGCTTAAAATAGTCTGGAACCTGATCAAACTCAGAGCAAAAAGTCACTAAAAGGCACTTGCCCTGAGGTGGTGTGGAGCATTCCTGGTGGATTATGAGGCATTGTTTTGCTGTTGTGGGGTTTTATGATATGAAGTGCACTTGATTACTTCTAGAAGGACGGTAGGTCATAGCCATATGGTACCACAGGACCAGATGTTCCAAGTATAGCAGAACAGCTGCACCTGAGCAGTGGCTGGGCAAACTTCCCCCAAGCTTGCTAAGGAAGAATGAAAAGGGGACATATTTCAAACCAGTTAGTGTTGTAGTTGTCATCATTATTTAGTCTGTCCAACTCATTATCAGAACACTTGGAGGCAAAGAGCATAAGAGTTGAAGAGAATATCATATAGTCACATAAATAAGAAAAACCACCACCAGAGACAATTTACATTGGAAAAAAATAAATAGTTTTGGAAAAGATGTAAAAATTCAGGCTTTCAGCCAAGCTTTATCTAAGGAGGTGGAGTGGGAAGAGTAAACAGATTTTCTCTAGGGCAGAAAATTTATCCTGTAAGTGAGGAGCACAGATTTCATGCAGTTTCCTTTAAGGGGTTTGTTACTGACCACAGTCAGTGGAACAGACGCCAGACCAATGGCACCAGTACGGCAACTCTGGTGTTTCCCCATTTGCCCTACCAGCAAGCCAGAAGCCTGTACCAAGTGGACTCCAAACATCAATCCAGTTTCTGGCTCCCAGCTCTATATAAGTCTAGATTTGGCACTCCATATACTATGAGATTACTCTGACCTGAAACATGCTCACAGCATGTCTGGACAATTTTTCTGATCAGAGTTACATACTAAGTATCTACTATTTTTGTTTATTTTTTTTGGTGTGCTATGCTTAGGAAATAGGTTGGACCACACATTTCTGGAACCTCTACAGCAATACGTTATTAATGATGCAGAGAAGCAGAAGAAAAAAAGCTTCTTATCCCCACGAATAGCAAGAGTAGAAACAGACTGTGGCAGTTTCCCAATTCTCTTGTCAAGAGAATTTGGTGCAATTGTGTGTGTGTTGCTGTGGTAAATTAGGGACAAAACCACCTTGAATTTTGGCAATGCCATTTTCTTTAGTGGTCAGTTTAAACACTAACCAATTGGAGATGCCCCATTTTTGGGCCTCATGAGCACATTGGGATGCCCTGCACAGCACAGAATGAGGTACTCACTGGGTACTCTCACTGCATAGGATTCCTCTGGTAGGTGCTCTCCTTGCAGGGCTTTCTGTTAGCACTGTCTGAGCAACAGGGAAGTCAGCAGTTTGGGGCCCCAGGCTCTCCCTGTTCCCAGTATTCTTTGGTAAGGGGAGGTTACAAGAAAAACCTCATCCTTATTTTCCACATTACTATGCCTTGGGATCTATACTCCATTTCAACACAAATCTCCCAGAACATTTTTTCTGCTGACAGTGAGAGAAAAAGCAGAACAGTGAACAAAATGCCTTTCAGAGCCCTGGCCCCAGCCTCACCCCACAAGCCCAGGGAGCCGTGTTCGGGACTGGGGTCCTTCCTTCCTAACCCCCAGGGAACTTGCTTAGGAACCCACATACTCTCTTACAAACACAGCCACTATGCTGGGCTATTAGCCCTGTCACAGACATAGCAAGAGATGCACCGGTCAGTAAATCTGACTCGTATCAGGTCAAATCCAAATTACCCTCTTGGCAATAATGCCTAAGAAGCTCATAAAACAGTATGTCTACTTGTTACATGACTTGGACAAACAACACCAGCCTTTATCTACAAGAGCATTTGCTTACTGAGTAAAAAAAGAAAACCACAAAACATAAAAAAGTGACATACCACGAATCTATAATTTCTGATGGACCTTTCAGTTTCTCCTATTTTCAGACTTTCAGAAATGATCCTTAATGTGTCAGCTTAAAACATTCAGACACTGAAATCCTTGCTCTGTGAAGCAAAGCTGCCCCTTTGATTTGATTTGCAGAATGGCCTCACAAGTCAACATAATTCTGATTCCCCTGCTGATAGCAGCAACACTACTGACGTCTGGCTGAAATGAAGTAATGAACACAACAGACAGCGCTTATTAAAGAATCAAATAAAACTCTGAATACATCAATCAAAAATAAGCATATAACCAATATTTTCCGGCAATCTGTAGCTGGGAGATGAAGAGGGAAGCACAAACCCAGGCTCAAACAGTAGGTTACTTAGGGCAGCAATTGTCATTTTTGTTTTATGGGTCTGCAGTGCCTGTCTCAGCAGAGCCCTAACCCCGATGGGGGCCATTAAGCAATACTTCAGTACAAAGAGAAATTAAACGAGTAACGCCCAGCGAGATACTCCTGCACGCAAGGTATTGTCAGACAAGTTTTATGTAGTGCTGTATAAATGCCAGTTGACTTCAGCAAGAATCAAGGGCACGCAGCATTTTGTGAGGAGGGTGTAGTCATTTAAAGCATTTCTGCCTATCTGCAGTAATCAAAACAAGTTATAGCCAGGCTACAACTATATGTCTAGTTTGAAGACTGCTTGTCTGTGTGAGACAGAACCATCTGGATTTACTTTACAGTTAACTTTAAATATATATATATATATATATAAGGTTTCTTAACTTTTGCCAAACAACTGGAAACATAATGGTTTCTGCATGCTGTTAGCATCTCAGTACAGCTGCAAATGTCCATTAGGACAATCTTATATAATTATATACTTATTCTTCCCATGAAATTGTTAAAAACCCAGCTTTTCCAAATAAGAGCATATTTTGTAGTGAAGAGGAAATCTTCCAGTTTACCAGGTTGGAATGGGGGAGGGAAGTCTACTAAAGCAGAACTTTATTCAAAGCTTTTTCTTTAAACGAACATAAAAATTTGAAGTCTTAGTGTGTCAGATTTTTCCAACTATAGCTCTAGTGTGGTCTGGCCAGAAATCTACAATTTCTTTCCCTTTTCCTTTTCTTTGTTGAAGAGACTCATTCCTTCTGAGATTTTTTTTTAGGGGAAAAAAAAGCAGCTTTTTCTTTTTTTTATCCTCTTCCCTACCCTTCCCTCTGGATGGGACTTTAGTTTTCATCCTTCCCACAGTTCCATACTCTTGTTCCACAGAAAGTGTCAGTGGCACCTGTGGCCAGTGGGTGACTGCCCTTGGGAGCTGACCCCCGGCAGCAGGGATCTGCACATGGAACACGAACATGCTGGATGCAGGCAAGGCTCCAGGAATGGGGAGTGATCTGCATTTCAAAGCACCACCACCATCAGCTTGGCCAAGATTTTCAGAAATCACCAATAACACAGCACACATCCGTTTTTAGGAGTTCAAGGTAACAATCCAACTTTCCAGAAGACAGGTCCTTACCTCTTCCAAAATAAGAGCCTTCCTCCTGTGTTTTCTATGTGTCCAGGCTCAAAGCACTCCAAGTCATTGGCCACTGTCGAAACATCTCAGCAGCTACGATTTTTTAGTTAACAAAAACAAAACTAATGGAAACACAAACAACTAGTCTCAAAAATTGGACACAATCCTGTGCAATGTGCTCTAAGATGACCCTGAGCAGGGAGGTTGGACCAGATGACCCACTGTGGTTCTTCCAATCTTACCCATTCTGTGACTTTTCCAGGAGGTGAGTGATCTTCTGCACATGTTCTCAGTACCCTACAGAGAGAAGGGAACAAGGGCTCATACTGTTTTGACAGCCATTCAGACAGAAAAATACTTTTTTCACATGCCTTCCTGAAAATAACAATATCACAAAACACTGTAATGCTATTGATCTGACATCAGAAAAACAACCTTGGTCAAAGACAAGCAACAGACCACTGCCCATCCCTCACAGAGCAGCCTCCTCTCACCAGCACTGCCAGTCTGCTGGATCATCTTACCCATGTTACCTATACCAGGTCACCTGCAGGGATAAAGAAACTGCTGCGAGTTTCTATTATATGAGGTCTGTATCTCCTCCTCCACAAAGTTTCTCTGTTATCAGTAAAGAATTAATTTGCACAACAACCTTACAATATAACTTAGAAGGCACAGCAGGTTTCTAGCATCCAAGCTCTTTCTCATTTTAAGAGTGACTATCTGAGTAATTGGCAGGGAGGAGCTTGGCTGCTCTGTAATGCAGAAACTTGGCTGGAGTGATGCTGTTAGCATGAAACAGCAGCAGATCCACTGCCCAGAACTTGAACTGAAACTGTTTATTACTCCACATCTGTACTGCAGCATTAGCCACAGGCCATGACCAAGTCTGGCCCTGGTCCTTCTGGGATGAACTTTTATCTTTTAAACAGACGGGATGACAAAGGCAATTGAAAGGATTTAAAGCAACATTAAAAATAACTGACAGAGTCAGGAATTTGTGTCCCACTGAAAATTAATGGCAACTACTGTGGGACTTGGATACTTTGGAAAAAAAGCTCAGGCCACTTGAATCTTTGGTAGGGCACAGGTATTTGCAGTCACAGAAGACTGTTTCTGCTCTTGCAAGACATGAAAAAGATTCCACAATAGGTCTCCATCAATAGATGCCTGCTTTTTGCAGGCACTGGTGTGACAGTAGAGAGCACTGTGAGCCAGAAAGATAGGCAAGCAGTGCATGCAGGTCTGCTCAGATAGATCATTCCCAGTATGGTCAACTCAACAGGAGGAAAGAGGTCCAGAGACCAAAGGGCTACTTCCAGTACCACATTCTTGCCCTGACTGGTCTTTTTGCCTCTTTTTTCCACTCCCAGGCAGAAGGCAACAGATCTGAAGAATTTCTCTTAAGAAATATCAATGCTCACATGACAGCTAGATCTTAGGTCATTGCAAGCCTAACTCCAGCAGCACCAAAATCTCCTCCTCCTAATGCTGTTATGTGAGTTGCAGCTCTGAGGCAAGGTTTGCTGCAGAACAAATGCCCATGCAGAGGATGTCGTGTACCAGCTCTCATGTGTGATCCCTGAGCCCTTCAGCCCCATGGCCATGAAGGTCACCATTCACAGCAGACAAAGTACTGGAGTGGAAGAGCTGTGACTCTGACACTGGGGGACCCAGCTTTGATCTTCAATGAACCTGGCTGTGACTTACCAAGGAAAGTTTTAGGCTTTCTTCAGCAGGAAGGCATGGAGCTCTTTAGGGAAGTAGAGAATTTTTGAAAGGTTGGAGGGTACACCTCTGCCTCTTTCTGGTGAGCTGTGTTCATGTTACCAGAACTGAGCAGTGCTGAGCAGCACGTCTGTCTCTCAGCAAGGAAAGGCATTTTGTAAGTCAGATAGGTACTGAAAGTGTTGGAGAAAGGCAAGACAAGAGGTAGGGGAACATGGTTTTCTGGTGGTGCACATACAAGAGAAAAGGACCTTGTCAGGATGCTACCTCTCCCATTGCCCATTGTTGTGCCAGTGCCAAATCACTTGTGTATAGCATGACGGGAAACAGCAGTGCAGTGCTCCTCACCCACATGCAGCAGCAAACATAGCACCGGCCTTGACAAGGGGACAACATCAAAGATGAAGTTTGTTTTATTATAGTCAACATGCAGGCATCATGTTATCTTAGTCATACCAAGACTAGGTAACTAAACTGCCAGGTTTAATGTTTCAGGTCACATCAGGGAATAGTTTTACCAGCAGATGTAAAGATCGTCATTTGGAGTGGGTAGCACTCAAGGTCAGAGTCAGCAAATCCTCCTCTAAAAATAGACTCTAGCTGCAAAGTTAGTAAGGTTTCTTTTGTCGTTCTGCCGCACTACACAAGACCCAGTTACCTACAGCACCCACCTAAGCTTACAGGTAAGGCTAAGCAATATACATTTCCTATACTTCTGCTCCTTTTTTCTTCCTTTTATAACCTATTTAGTAAAGCGGGGAGAGGACTGAGAACTGGAAAACTTGCCAAGGTAACTATTAATTTCATAAGCTTGTTGCAGAGAAAAAAAAAATTATTACAGAGTCAAAAAGGTTTTGAAAGTATAATGTATAACTTTAGAAAACCAAATTTGTCGTGTTACAGAAATCACTTTATAAATTAGGAAATTAGGTGCCGAAAGTGTAACTATCTTGGAGATAATTTCAATTTAAAAGTTACGAATGAAAATGCAATTTTTTAAGATTTGTAACATCTGTCCCAAAATATTTTGCCTATTCTTCAATAATTGTTCCACCCTCCAGTCAAATCTAGCTTTTCCAATTGAATTAAAATTCTCTCAGATGATGCTGTGTTTTAAGTTTCTTTGGACACTCTCATAATATTTAATAAAATCTCAGCTTAATCTGTTTTCAATTAACCAGTCCAGTCAACAATAAAGAATGAGGGCAAAAGTAAGTTTTTAAAAAGTCATATGTGGCTTAGAAATTCGCTGAAATAACTGGTTAGTTTTGAATATTCACAGCAGGAGGGTCTGGGAAATAATTGCACAGAGGCTACAATTATTCTGGTTTTAAGCTGTTTAAAGATGACTGCAATAGATGAACTGTTTTACAGTCCATGAATGCTTTAAGCATAAGAACGCAGGGGTAAAATAAAGAAACTGAAGTAAATGAATTTTGATGAAGACTAGGACAGGCATAGGGAACACAGGATTGTACTTTTTGCTTAAGTATCCTTCAGGTACCTGAGGAATCCAGTTTTGAAATTTGCTAAATTCTTTGAGGGATCTTTTAGAGAAATATTTTTTTAAAGACTTCTCCATCACAAGAAGTATTTGTAAAAAATTAACCTTTTTTGCCTAGTGTTAGGGAAAAAACCCCAACCAAACAAAGCAAGACACAACCCCACCCAAGGGACCTTTGCAGCGCCACAGCTCATTGCAGTACCCTGGGGTGCAGCAAGTGTGAGGTTACAGGGGAAGCACGCAGCTCTTCATGGCTGCTGCCAGCCTTTGGAGTCTGAGCAAAACAGCACGGGGTGCCATGTCAGGGAGCACCATTTTCAATTCATTTCATGAAATCATCTGACAAAGCAAGCTTTTGTTACTGCAGCTGACCAGCTCTCAGCTCAACTGATGTACTTTGAGTTACAAAAAGCTTAGAAACCAAAGCACTGTTTACCCTCCTCCTAAGTGCAAACACTGCTCCAGACATGTGCATTGGCTTCTGCAAGAACTTTCCAGTTTATAAAACAGCACTCTGCTTAGTCATACTCAAAAAGGGCAAGTACTTTTTCACCCTGAAGGGAGGTATGCATCTGGCATGTGGGCTGGAAATGGAAGAACAGAACATTTCTTAAAAATTCAAGAACTTGCTGAGTAGATCTTCCCTCACTCTTTCTGAAGACTCTCAGTCATTAGATCTGATTTTTGTCTGCCTTCAGCACTGAGCAAGTGCTTACTTGAAGATAGTTACTAAACTAGATTCGAGTCTTTTGCACATTTTTTGAAAGTGTAGGACTGGTATTCTCCATCCTTACCTTCTCTTGGATCCCTCCCTCTTGTACACACTTGTTACAAACGTTGTTCCTCTGTGAAGTTCTTATCTAAGGTGGTTATTAAACTGAAAGAATGAAGTAAATAAAAATAAAACCTTTAGTTTTGCAGTTGTCTGGAAGGCAAGAAGGTCTCAGTTTTTACTCCCTGGAAGATAGAAGTCCAGCAACTTCAACAGTGTTGAATTCTGCCTGATAAATAAAAACATTCAAATAACTCAGCCCTCTATCCAACATCAGAAAAGAAAATGGGAGTAATTTCTTAGTAACAAGCTCTTCATGCACAAAAATGATTTGTCAATCAAAATTACAGGGGTTTTTTGCACATTTTTGTTCTTCTGCTGAATATAGTGTTCTTGGCAGTAGATTAACTACTTCAGTCTCCAGTTTTGAGGGTCAAACCCCCAACTAATTTCAAGGGCACTGTGTTTATCTCCTACTGCACTGAGATGGGTATAAGGCCTAGTAGATATGTCATTACTCTTGTAGACTCCTCATGAAAGGCTCAGTGCTGATAGGTGGTTTTCTTTCCTTCCCTTGGCATCTTTGGAAAAAACTTCTGATGATACCATGACTCCACTCCTTTTACAGACCTGACATGAGGAAACAGGTAGGAAGCAAAATCTGAAAGCATCAGAAGAGGAATAAGATTAAAATCTGCCTCCACATTTACAAACAGGTTGTATATTTAGGTGTTTGCTAAATGCTGAAAACTTTTGCTTCCCAGCTAAACCAGATAAATTTGTGATTGCCTGGTATTTTCAAGGAGAAGTAGCTTTTAGACAACTCTGAGTACAAAACCAAGTACACTTGTGCACACCAAATTAAATTTAATAAAGCCAGCATCAGAAGCACCACTAGCACAAGTGATCAATGTCATAGGAGCTAGAAGAACTTTCAAGAGCAGGAAACATGGGTGGCAAAGAATTTAAACTATTCTGCTATATAAATAAGGACTGAAGTGGGCATTAAGGCAAGGAAGCCCTGTGCTCAGCCTGACAGAACAGCTAATACTTCTGAAGGAAAGAGTAAGGAGAATTGTCTTCTCTCCATTTTCTTCCCACTTTTTACTTGTTTAGCCTCTCTCATTGCGTATTTGTACCAATGCCACTAGGCTCCAACTTTATTGAGGAGCTGAAGCTTCAGGCACTCAAACACAGCTACAGGTTGGCAGCCAGAGTACGTATGGTTGGGACAACAGCAGTGGTGGAGGAACCCCCTGTGCCAGGGAGGGGTGCAGAAAAGGAAAGGATGTATAGGCCCTTGCAGAGGACAAAGGCAAATGCTGTCCTTGTCTGTGCATGCCTGTTTTTTTTCTTTTTAAGTCTCTACAGCTGACTTGGATCTTAACTCCCAGGCATAAATCTTGCCAAATTGTTTGGCATCTTTATACACAGCACTAGGGCTTGCACAGCACGTTGAGCCAAAAAAATTAAGAAACATAGTATTTTGTTATGTAGCTAATGACTTATAGCTTTCAGTCTCAAAGTACTCAGAAACTTCCACTACACGTGGCAAACCAGCGTTAGAAATGTAACAGCTCCACCGAGGCTTGGATGTTCACCTCTAGATAGAAAGCTCAGTTTTCCTCCCCCATCTGTGGGATTACCAAACCGTAGAGCTAATGACTGACATTTCCAAAAGCATTATTTTACCCCTACAAATCTTGTGGTGGGATTAGACATCCCTTCAATCGAAAGATTTGAAAATGGGCCACTACGTTCTATGACTTCACAGGGCTTTACTGGAAATTTTGGGTTAATTTGAGTAGTTCAAGGGACTCCAAACATAGTGCAGAAGGCAAATCTTTCACTGCTATATTAGTGCTCCAGCCACTAGACTGTGTTCATGCTCTGAATTAAACAGCAGATAGACTGGCAGATTTTCCTTTTTTCCACCCCCTTGCACTTTCTTTCCTTCCTCCCTGCTTTGTTAAAAAGAAAATAAAAAAAGCTAAAGAGCTGTATAAGAAATTCCATCTGGCAGCTGTAGAGTAGATAGTGAACATAAAGAAGAGATTCCTTTGCTGTTCCTAATGCATGCTGCTTATCCAAATTAGCCACACAATTACTTCTATCAATGCAAAACTAGTTTAATGTTTTTTTTTCTAGTGCACAGCACTTGAGAATGACTTAAAATGCAATGTAATTTACCACAGTGTATGTCCTGAAGTGGCTCACTAATGAAAAGAGGATTAAGTCTCCATTATTCTGAATTACCGTTTTGTGAAATCTCTAACAATATTTTCATTTATATACATATAACCCAAGGGGGACAAATATTCCAGCCATCCAAGTGATTAACAAATAAAATTTATTAGATAACATGCACTTTGGTCTTATTTATGAAGAGCAAGATTAGGGTATAAAAATGCAGATGACTGGATTTTTATCATCCTTGTTCTGATAATACCCTTAAGTCCATGACGGCAGAACTGGGGAGCACTGGCAGTTCAGTGTTCCGTGCATACGCTGGATCGAGTGGCAGAACCCGCAGGATGTTGGGCTCAGCAGTCACAATCTCGCCGGCTTGAGCACCTGCCCCCGGGTCCAGCCAGCCACCATGGGTGTCACAGAGAGGGAACGGGCATGTCACATCAGCTCCCACGGCCTGGCCTTGGCACAGGCCAGCAGAGTGAGAAGGAAGCTGTGCTTTGGGCCACAGGGAAAGAGTGGGATGGGCCGCAGACTGCCCTGCCTCACTGGGAGGGAACTCCTGGCCCCAGATACGGGGCTCTGTTCCTCACTGTGCCGTGAAGCTGGGCTCAAACCTTCCTGCTGGGGAGAACCCCTCTGGGACAAGGGCAGTCCACAGCCAGCTGACTTTTCATCCCTCCCCCATGAAATAAAAAGGCTCTCCTGAAGCAGCACTTCCAGAAGCAAGCAGGGTGCAGAGTTCTTTATGCAAAGGACAAAAGGACAGTCCCTATTCCAGAGAGCTTCTAAATGACCCTGGGATTAGCTCAGTTGGTCAGAGCAAGGTGCTAATAATGCCAGGCTCACAATCTCCATGTGGGCCATTCACCTAATGATCCTTGTAGTTCCATTCCAACTCAGACTATTCTGTGATCTAAGGTTGTGTGTCTCCAACACAGTGCAGTGCCACAAAGTGACTGCCAAGCTGGCACAGTACTGGTACATCATTCAGCCTGCACTAACTCATCTATAGCCCAAATGAAGCACCACAAGGGGTGGGAGCCTGCTCCAACAAGCCTGTACAGAGGTAACCCTGCAATCTGGCTGCCATCTGACTGCACTGGGTGAATGCTCTGCAAGAGATGGTCTCCTCTCCACATTAAGTCTGCCAAAGACATCTGAGCTTTCCCTGCCTGGGCTTGTGCTAAACATTCATGCCTTATACCCACAACAGCATTAAGAACAACCACTCCAAAAAAATCCAATCTACTTTTCTCTTTTAATTCCAAGAGGGCTGGCCTAGGGAATAGTCTTCCTGGAGCTCTGTTTGGTGTACATAGAACATCTAATACGAGATCAGGTTAGACATCTTTGATTCCTGGGAAGACATAAGCCCTTCTTGCCCCCAACCAAATGCTTCGTGACAATTATTTCCAGAGTTTAAGTAGCCAACCAGCCCTTTTGCCCACTTTCCCCTCCTCCTAGTTAAATTCTGTTACTTCTTACATAGTGTAGAGTCAAATCTGAAATGCATGTTTTATTAGAGGAATTTCAACCGATGCTCTCCTGTGCTCTAATTCAATTTAGAAATCCCCACAGCAGATAACATTGGCAAGGCATAAAAGAACATAGTGTACTTGAAAGTTCAGGGATCATATGGCTTCCCAGGACAGACAGAAACAAAGATTTCTCAGCAGTGGTCGAGTTTTCAGAATGTTAACCAAGCTTCAAACTGTGCCGGTGTTCCAGTACCACAGACTATTATTTGCAGATGTAATTACCCTGTTCTGAGGTGTAACAAATCAATGCACTGTGGCCACCAACTGTGATTACTGATTACATTGCTTTCTCTTCTTCCCTTCCTTTCCTCCACCCCATTTTATGGAGCCATGAATAAAAGTAGTCAGTCCTTCAGCATCAAGGCAACAGGCTCTCAGTTAAGATAATTCCCTACTAGACAAATAGCAGTTCTTATCAAGTTCTAGATAACAGCCTAATCACTCCCAACTCAGATTGTCTTAGATTAGTATCTCTGACAGACAAACATCATCTACACACTGCTGAGTCTGCATGTAGAATTAGCATAATTCTGGCATGGGAAGGAAAAAGGCTCTCCCAGGGCCTGGCTACTGGGGCAGAGAGATGGGACTAGGTACTACACATAGGCATGCAAGACAATCCCAAAGTAAATTTGCTACAAGCTGGAATTCTCAGAGCCCTTTAAAAATCTCAAGAGAGGACCACTTAGCTAAACATCATCATTATGTTTTAAGAAGCTTGGCTGAAAGATAGATCCCCTTGCCAGTGAAAGCAGGCCAATTTTTGAACAAAGGTGTACACTTGCCAAACAAAAACGGACTCCACAATCTTACACAGCTTTGGAGTCAGAAAACAGGAGTCATTTGGCTTTTTCAAGCTTTGTAGAGAAACAGAACATGACAGGCACAAAAGAGCCCAAACTGAGCAAACAAACCCCATGGGTACGTGGGATGTCAGTGAAAAATGGACATCCTGCTTTCAGGAGAGCTCTACAATAGCCGCATGAAGGCATTAGCCAGATTTTTGGAATTAAAAGGACACAAACATTCAGCAAGCAACACAAAAAACAATTTTGGGAGCAACTACAGGGTTCACTGCCTGTAAGAAAGGTGGATTTTTGGCAGGCTCTACTTGCACACTTCATAAGATCAAGCCCAACTCCACATGTTGTTACAAGTCTCTTTCAGAACCACAGGGTTCAACTTCTCCCTTCAAGGGAATAAGAGACATGAGCAACTGCTACCCTGAGACATCAGAGAGCCCAGGAGGAGAAACCAAAACAGAGCCCACAGGGAGATACAGCAGATAGGGAATCTGCAACTGGCAACACAGGAAAAAGACAAGTAGAAGAGAGTAGAACGGTACATGCAACATTTGCTTGGATAGACACATTTCATCTCCCTACATTGCTGAAAATCACAAAGGACAAGCCTTTAGGAGAGTCTTAGTTAATGATAAAAAACCCCAATAACTTAAATTTGCACTCAGTTCCCCTAGGTGCTTTAGATCCCTAGGCTGCTAAACCTACCAAAGTTTTACTAGTGGATTTTTCAGGAAACAAATTCCTGGCAGAGGCTGAATTTCAATAATCACAAACCTTTGGGTTTTGTTCCCACTGCTGGTGAGCTCATCCAACAACATATTCTTCACCTCATTCAGGAGAGGCAGAAATCCAGGTGCAAGTCTGTGTTTGCCACAGAACAGGTTCACCTGTCTTGTGCAATGCTCAATCACACCTGGTCTGCGCTGCTCCCACGATCCCACAGCTGGAGCAAGAATCACTTGCTTTGTGCTTCCTTGGGTTAATGTTCTGTTTTGGTTGCGTTCCAGTTTCTTGCACATCCTGAGAGCACTACTCCATGGACAAGATGTCATCAGGAAGCTGGAATGCTGGGAAGAAAAATGCATACACAGCAGTCAAAGTAGATCCTGATGAGGACTATTGTACCCCAGGTGCATTTGAACTGGAGCAGCTCTTCTGGAAGGGATGCCCAAAGTACACGCACGTCAATGAAGTCTGGCCCAACCTCTACATAGGAGACGAGTAAGTGTACACAGTACCCCTGACAATAAGTATACCCCATACATCTCTACATAGGGGATGACCAAGCTCTACTAAACACAGCTCACTGACAGAGCAAAGTGTTCGAAACCACTGGCAGATGCCTAGAGTTCTACAGAGCAATCAGAGCCCAGCGTGGCCCTGACTGTTACTGCTGCTTCAGGAAAGCACAGAGTAAGTGCAGCTGGGTCTGCTGGTAAAGACAGAGCGACAGCACTGGCTGTGGCACCGGTGTAGGCTGCAGAGGTTGAAGCCCATCATGATCTATTTTTAAATGGTTCATTTCAAGGAGCAATTTGTCATTTATCTGTGAGTGGAAGTCATTCCACAGTTACACTCACAGAAGAGCATGGCCTAGATGTGTTGGCTACACCTTAGGATGGTTTAGGCCAAAAATGTAATTCTTGAAAAGTGACTGAAGAGACAGCTCACCATGCAGTGGTATTTTTGCATTTCTAAGCCTGTGCTTGTGTACATGGAACACTCTGCATTTCCAAATTGCTCAAGAGATTAAAGCAAACAGAACCCTGAGGAAGGCAAAGCTGTAGAGATGTGTCTCACTGATCAGACCAAGTGTGATTTGGAAAAAAACCAAACCCACAAAACAGACTTGGTTCTGCTGAGTACAGGACTAAACTAGAAACAGCCTATTCCAGGAAGCAGAGATGACTGCTGCAGCAGGAGATATGCCATCAGAAAACCCCCCAACCCAAGCCCTGAGCGGAGCAAGAGAGCTTTTCTTACCCCTTTGGCATTATTGGTCCAATTCCCATTTTCCTCTACACCCTTCACTAACATGACATTTATTTTTTACATCATCACTGAAAGACACAAGTAGGAGCCCCACTGGCTCCAAAGTTCTCAATAATTTTTTAAAAGGTCCTAAAATTCATCTGTTGCCAGCTTATAAAAGAGGAAAGATATACAGCTTTGAAAGTTACAAGACTCCTAATATCATCCACCAATTACTTCTGTGGCGCCAGAGGCAACAGAAAGACACAAGAGTTCTGGTCTTGAACCAAGCCAGGGCTCCCACTTCTAGAGATGAGGGTGGGAGAGTGTGTGTGTGTGTGTGTGTGTGTGTGTGGTGTGGGATAAAAAAACTAAGTCATGGGAACAGCCTGTCCAAATGATTCAGGAACAAAAGAAAAGAGGGTTAAGTTTTTCTATCCATATCTGACCCTGCCCCTCCTGTTAGATATTTCTAACTCAAGATTCACCACAGAGAACAGCCTCTTCTGGCATTTATTTCCTACTTCATTGTTTAGAATCACCAGCAGAATTATTCTGAATGAAGTTGTTAGAAGAATTTCCCTCTAATCTCTGTGATGAAGCACTAAATGTGCCTGCTGAACAAAGGGTTCTAACCACACAAGAAGTGAGTCTCTCAGCCCAGGACAGCAGTCACTGACTCTTTCCTGTAATCTCACTATAGCAGTGGCTTCTTACACCTTGTAATTTAGTAAAAGCTAGAAGGCATGACTCTGAATACAGCACACACCTGGCACTTCATACACATTAACCAGAGGAACGGAAATACAAGCTTCTTGAGAGGTACATAGAGCTACACCCCATTATGCTGGGCAGTGTGTTTCTGCAGGGGACTGGTCTTAAGTCAGGAGGAAAACCAACAGTGCTTCAAGGGAAAACAAGTCTCCCACATGACAAGACAAAAGAATGAGAAAACCAATGGAGAAAGAAAAACAAGTGAGGAGCAGGTAGGGGGGAACAGAAATAAAACTTCACCAGAAAATGTGATTCCCTAAAGGAGAACAACTATTGTCAGCCAGGTTAGGGCAAACTTGACACGGCAGAAAATCTGAGAGGAGAACTGGTCTGCAGGCAAGATGCAGCCTTTCACTACCATAACTAAAATTTGCTTTGAAATAGACAAAGTCCACAGACCTCTATATCTTTGCTGGAGCCAGCTCCGTATCTTACTCCTGACTAACAGCTTACCCCCTCAGTGTGGCAGGGTTTTTGTATTAAGATCTTGCATTAGAACTGGTGGCCAAAGAGATGCCACAAGCCATGAACAGATGTTGGGTGTATTTGCATCTGAAGCCATGCTAAATTAAGGTTGATCTTGAAAGAATTTGGTGGAACTCATCAACAAAATCAAATGAACACACACATGCAGAGTTTATCTTCAGAGCCTCCACATCTGTGCTTCATTCCTGCCTCCTGCATTTACAAGGTTAACAGGACTTGTGACTGCTTATGGAAATGCTAATTAATTACCCTGACTACGTAATCACATCTTCCTTCTAATGCAATACAGGCTATCAAGGAGCCCTGTGAGGCCACTCCATCCTTTTGTTACAAGGCTTCACTGCAGATGTTGCCCAGAGGCAATGAAATCTCTATGAGCCTGTCAGAGCCAGAATAATCAAAGCCTCAAAATATAACATGCTGTGTTCAGCTCCAATTGAATTTTTCCCCCAGCAAGTTCCAAGGGCTTTGAAAGACCAGATACTGGAACTTGTATGACACAGCCCAGTGATAGGCATAAAACACACTTGGCCAAGATTTTGATTCAATTGCTACCAGGATTAGTGTTTGCATGTATCCTCCTCATATTTAGAGGTCTTCTAAAGGGATAGAAAGCAGCCTTGTCTTTCTCCTTTTTTTCACTGGCCACCTGTTTGCTTGCACAGGCAGTTTTACTGGCTAATCCCAAACCTGCTTAGTTCACCTGGATCACATGGAAAGTCTCTGCCAGTTACTCATCTTGTAGTTTCTACTTGTAGTTCTTCAGTGATGGCCTTATTACCTGAGATGATATTTAGGGTTCTGCATTTCTGATGTTCAAAGAATATTTCAGCTGAAGACAAAGGCCTCCCAATTTGTTTTCCTCTTAAACATCCACTAGATCTCATTAGTCTTTAAGGCCTGATCACAATCTCAGGTCTTGCTGTGTTGTCAAACTATTACCAGAGAAAAAAATCTTCTGAAATGTAATTCTTTACAAGTCAAGTATGAAAAATAATTTTCTGGGTATGCAGCTGAACTGAGCTTGCAATTTAGAAAAGCTATGGTCTCTGCCTGTGCTGTGCCATGGCTCATGGTCTTCAGAACTAATGCAGGTAAGGAAAACACGTAACTCAAACCTACAATTTGGAGTGCATGACAATTAAGATCAATAGCTAAACACTAAATATATGCTTAACTAAAACTCATTCTCTCCTTTTACCTTTCTGCAGAGAAGCAATACAGTATTGCTTTTTCCAAGTGACTAAGTAAAAAGACAATTTACACTAACCTAGAAGAAAACAGATGGGACTCACTCAGGCTAGAAAACAGCTACCTCCCACCGTTTAGCATTACGAACTCCTAGCATCTACACCAGTATTAATCATATAAAAATAGAAGCAAATGCAGATTTAGATTATAACAACACTCTTGAGGACATAGTTTCAACTTGGGTAGAATGAGAATCTGCCAATTGTAACAGCAGTTTAACAATCCAGAAAATCAGATCTTTAACACTGGACAGTAAACTTCAATGCTCCAATGGTTTCCAAGACAAGTAACACTTCCTTGTATAACATCTCTGTCTACCAGTGATTTCTAACATTTGATGAGTGACTGAAGTTAAGACCAGAAACTGACTGAGTACAGCATGGGTGCTTGGTGCCCTTGGTGTGTAGAAAGCAGAGCGCTATTTCCTCTGTCTAGGTTGTATCACTTACAAAAACTACATCCACCATTTTGGGCTAGAGGAAAATGAACTACTAAATCTTTTTCTATCCCATATTCTGATGATCCTGTTCAGTATTTTCAGTGGTACCTAAAAATTCTTTTAATTCACACTGAACAGGAGGTACCCAGAAAAATGGAGCAACACCTCAGAAGGAAAAGGGGATACAATGCTACGCTATCTCTAGACTCCCTCAGTGCCGGAGTTACCAAAGAAAATTGGGTCAGTATTATTGGAAATTCTCAGTATCTCTCCTCAGGAGGGAGAACTGCCAGATTTTCTTAAGAAAGTGTCAATATTGCCTATATTCAGCGAGCTTCTTTCTGACACTGACCATCTGGTAAATTACCATCCTGCGTTGAGCTTTCCTTTAGCGCTTAAGAAAATGGAAAAGTTTGAGAGAGATGATTCCTCTCCTAGTAACATGTTGCCTCAGATTTCTTTGTGTTTTGTCAATCTGGGTCACATCAATCCGTGGCTTTAACAGTCTATACTGAAACATGTTTCCATTGCACAACCTTTGCATGAAGTTTAAGAGACTTGGTTCTACTTAAAGTTGATAAACACACCAAGTCATCTGGTTAAGCAGTATCAGCTGTAAGGTGCTGACTTACCTGGGAGTTGCTCTGCCCATACCCTCCTGAGGTATTTTGGATAATTACTTCCCTTCCTTTTAGGTGTACTTGTGCTTTCCTCATGAGCCACCATATCTTCCCTTTGTTAACTGCTTTCAATAAACTTAATACTGCATGTGAAGGTGCAGGCTGCAGTGCCTGCAAATTCTTTTCCCCTCTCTTCTAATTCCATTGATTGGGGCAACTTTCTAACAAAATCAGCTGGGACTAAAGCTTGTTATGATAGTATTTTTGAAAAGAGAGAGAGGGGATTTGGTACACTGGAGACAGCAACCTGAAAGAAAGCATTCTTTTTCATGTTGTAACTGCTTACATTGTTGCTTCCAGAAGAAGGCAGGGTTTGCTGCAGCACTTGCTATTAACCCTATGAAACTTAGCCTTAAAACTGACAGCAGGCACAGTTAAAGTCTCAGACAAGCCCTCTACTTGCCCTTGCACAACGCAAGAGAGGTAAATAGTCTTTTGGGAACCATTTGAAAATGGATGACACTTTTGTCTGGGTCAGTTTCCCGTTTTGGTGAGTCTGTTAGTATCAATATATCCATATGTGAAAGTGATTTTATCTCCAATTTTCACCATTGAGGTGGGATTCCCACATCAAAGTACTCCCCCTTGCCTCAGAGCTTTAAAAACATGTTTATGAGTCCATCTGCCCTACAGTAAAGGCAAGGTCTGATTCAGCAAAGCACTGAGCTTTTGCTTAACATAGAGAAAAGGACTTCTGGGTATACTTAACTTTTAGCATAAGTTTATGTGCTCTGAACTGAAGAGCTGATGAGCTTTTACATGGGACCAATCTGCCCAGGTCATCTCTTACTAAACTGAATTACACTGAAATTTTCACTGTTGTCTCCCAGTGCCACACTTCACATTCAAGGCAGACACTGGAGACCACAGTTGCACCATGTAAAAGGAAATCAAGTGCTAATAGCACAGACGGTGGAGATGTACAAGATGAAAACAATTGCAAGAGTAGCCAAGTGCTTACAGCTTCACCTACACTGGCATTCGTAGCAAACTCATCTTTACAATGACTAGTTAAAATGCAACCATAATCGCAAAAATGGAAGTATTAATTGCAATTTATAGGAAACAGTAGCACCTGAAGAGGGGAAAAGAAGAATGTTGTTAGCTTGACTATTACACTCTGGTAGTGAGCCAACTACAAGGAAAAAAACTATGCCTTTTCTAGTCAAAAGTGAATTAGAAATAGAGTTACAAATCCTCCAATAAGGTATAGGATTCATATACCCCTGAACAACCCTGTGCTGTTAGTAACCTCAACCAATCAGATATTTTCAGATATTTATGCCTGATTTATTCCTCCCTTTCCTCTAAAATACTGATACCTCAGGCATGGTAAAAACTGCATCCTTGCAGACCAAGAGCATTCCCTTCTCCTTGGGGTGTAATCAGAAGTATCATGCATGATGAAACACAACAAACCCCACAGGCTCTGGTTACAGTGTACAGACACAGGAATGCTTTCACAACAGCATCTACACTGCAGACTCAGCTGAGGGTGGAAAGCAAGCCAGTCCTTCCCACAAAGCCAGAGCTCACTGCTGACTATGGGCAGTCCAAGCAAACATGTTGAGGGGCCCAGTAACATTTCCATTTACAGGCACACAGGTCCCCCATGTGAGGCCTTACCAGGCTGTTTCTTGCTCTGCTAGCTGGCAACCAACCTGCTTGCAAACCCAGCATGACCCCCAGTTTAACTGCCTACACTATGGCAGTGTCAGAGTCTCAGCACAGGCTATCTCTGCCTGGTAATGTTCATGATCAAAGTACAAAGCACTGGCTGACAGGAGGTAAGAAGCAGATAAACCTGAGCCAGTATGACAAGTGGTGGTCCAGCTGGGCTCTTCGCCTAGATTTTAGGGAAAGATTTTACGAGGAAGAAAAAAGGGGAAAAATTTTCAAAGAACAGTAGGGAAATCTCTTATGAAAATATAATTATTGAGTGTAAGACTGGGGGGATGGAGAGAAAGACGAAAGAGATAAAGTACTTTCTAATCTCCATATTAGGTTTGAAACCAAGCACTCTTGCTCTTGAAAAAGACTAAGTGTCACTTCAGCTTTCTTCAAAAGATGCAGATTCCAAAGCCCAAGGCACATACCTCTTGCAGTCCAGTGAACTCTATTTTCTATTACACAACAACTGTTTCTTCATATCTCCACACAACATTATATATGAGGAACCTTAGGAAAAGCTTTCCATAGATAAAAGTACCCAGGGTATCTGCTCTAAGAAAAGTGCCTGACATCCTCTTTACAGACTGTATGCAATAGCTCAGCCTGCAGATGCAAAAGCCACATGGCCACAGGACCTGTACTGACCCTGCTCCACTTAGGGCAAGTATTTTAGGTCTTACTTCCACTGACAGGTTCTACAACACCTACACACAGTTTGAGTGACAGCTATTCCAGTGAAAATGTGGAGAACTTAACAGATTTGAGGCATCAGCACTGAGCATTTGTTTTCTTGAAGTTTTTCAGATTAGCAATGTCAGTAGGAAAAAAGAAAATATGCATCTATATTACAAAGAAAACAATTCCATTGGGTAAAGTTCCATTCAGTCCCAAGGGTATTGCCAAATCAGTTTGCATATCAAGCACAGTTAGAAAGCAGATAACATTTTAAAGTCAGCCCAGCCCAAGCATTGAGGAAAACAGAGCATAAATTCTTTTGTGCCAAAGACACTGGAGTAGAAAACTTCGCAAGTATTTCCTTGGTACACTTGTAATTTGCTGTTAAAAAAAAGTTATTTCACAGAAGGTGATTTAGTGACATCTGAGCATTTATAACGAGTTTTTTCAACACCATTCAAGGTTGACACATTGCTGCTTCCGAGTCCATTTCCAGCCCAAGTCAGGAAACAAATGGAGCAAACAGAGTAACAATGTGCATATTCCCAACCTCCAACAGGTCAAGGGCAAAACAACAGCTAATGCATTTGTGATGCAAAATGATTAAACTGATTAAATACAAAAGAGGAGGATTAATTCCATCCTGGGCCTCAAATTCCCAGAATGCAGCTACAGGCAAGACTGGGAGATGGAACAGGAAGTTCACAGGAACTTGGCCAGGCTGAGCCAACTGCTTATGTAAGTTACTGAAAGACAGTATCCCTTCTTTCTGAATACATATTGGAAAACTGAGGCCACCCAACATTGCAAAAGCGGATCCTAGGAAACAGAACAAGGCTGTGTGACAGTCAGAAAAATGCATTAGTTGCACCCACTGTGTCAAAAGGCAATCTCCAATCAAGGAAACAGGAAAATTTGATTTCATATAAATACAAGTGTCAAATGTTAATGACTGTAACCTATTGTTTGACGTTGTCCTTGCTCAGAACAACTTGATAATTTAATTTAATTCTCATGCTATTTAGTAGCCTGAGCAGTGCTTGCAGAAGCCAAAGTGTGATAGTATATATGGTCCATCAAAAACTTTGTTTTGCTACTGACCCTAACCACTCTGCAGTCCTACTTCCTGCTCACCATGTAGATCTCCACTTGCAAGGGTTCTCCTTGTGCATGGATCTCTGACCTGAAGCCCTCAGTCTTACATAGTTTGTAGGACAGATGCTTTGGGCCCAAGTTTGATGAATGAAAAACACATTTTCTCTGTTCCAGCATCAGGGAGGTAAAACAAAGACAGACTTAATTTGAAAGCAGCAACTGTAGCTCACCTCAAGGACATCAAAATGAAGAGTAGTCGTTATTCACTACACCCTTACCGTTCAGCCAGGACATTTAACCTCTTTTATTTTAAGCACTCTCCATCCTTTCAGTAGAGGACTGAAGTGTCTTTGCTGGCAATGTGTACATACACAGCATACACACCTGAAGGGAATCCTAAGGCACAAACCTCCTAAAAGGAGGGAGAAAAAGGAAAGTCTTTCTCAGTCAGTCACTGCTATAAGAACACAAAGGGAAATAGTAAGCATTATTTAACATGAGGTGAAGGTGGCAACTCACAGCCCTAGCAGCAGGATGCTGCTGCTTCTCTGTCCTCCAGAGTCTACTGATCTTATTAGGTAGGCATCACCACGCTAAATGAAGCTTTTATTTACTTTTTACATTATTGTATAGGGGATGTGTGACATTATTTCATGGCAAAAATACCACTAGTATCAAGACATTATCATTCCTGACCAGAAAGGAATTTCTGCAGGGCAGTATCTACTCAGAACATCCAATAATCATGGATTTAATTTAAATTAAGAGCAAGCATAAGTAAAACCTTCAGTATCCATATCCCAGTTGAATGCTCTAATCATGAGGTTCTTGACTGCTCAGAGGGGGGTTTTGGCTTAGAGGTTGGAAAGGCAGTCAGCTTCAAGCTATTCTGGGCTGTCACCACTAGAATTACAAAACTCAACAGGTAGCCCACCACAATGTCCTGTGTGACAGCAGCTACATTTACACATGGAAGTGTTCAGGAAACATTCATGAAGAGAGGTACTTTTGACTGGAAAAAGCTTTTTTACATCATGCAGTATTTATGTGAAAATATATTAGCAGAATAAAGCCTATGCCATTTTTTCTTTTTGTAAAAAGCTTTGTAGATTTTCTAGTCACTAGTGAAACTTGACAGCTTTTTCAAAACAAAACTTTCCCAAACTAAAAGCTTTCTGTAGTGGAAGAAAAAACAGTTTTCACATGCCTGGCCACAAACTCCGCATTTTTTTGGAATTTCGTCCTGTTGGCAAGCACCTACAGTGGGTATTGAGCATACAAATCTAAGTTTTCCTCTCCTGTGTGACTTCCCTCATCCAAGGGAAGAGGGGACAATAACAAATGAGAACATTTGGCTAAATATATGACTTAGAGCTTCCTCTGAAGGCTAATATCCAATTTCCATATCTAGTTCTTTTTGCTTTAGGCCTCTGGTTTGACCAAACATGACACTAAAATAGAGTTGTGATAGAAGTTGTATTCACAGAAGGGTGGGTCTTTTTAAATTTTGTTTATGTATTTTTTTAAGAAATGGAGAAAAACTCAGTAACTTCTTTTGGGGAAGAAGAGCTGCATTTTTGAATCCCAGATGACTTCACTACTCACATATTACTGACTCTTTTATTAGTTCTGCAATATCATTTGATCACATCAAAGAAACTAACTTTTTAACTTTCGATAAGTTTCAGTTAAGGGACAGAGGGGGAAAACAGCAGTCATGGATCCTATTTCAAGTTCTGCCACTGATTCCCTTTTCTGGCTTTAAATAATTCCTTCTATTTCTTTCTGTATCTCAAGTTTCTTCTTGTACAAGATGGATAGAAGCCACTATTGCCTATGTTACAAAGGTAACAGGAAAATAAATTCATATTAAACATGCTCTAAGGACCTGGGGGAGATAATTAGGAAATCCAAAAAGAATGACAACTCCAAACTGAATGACAGTATCTTAAGATCCTTAAAATGGTAAATGATGCATTGCTAAAGCATTATCAGTTTCACTAACATTTAGAACATACCAAGTCAGAGGTTTTCTTAAATTTATTTTCTATTCTTGAATAAGAAGTTTCTTGACTTACATGACAGCTCTTGTTTTACCAGAAAAACTGCATTGGATCGCTACAGCCTTGAGAAGGCAGGATTCACCCACATCCTCAATGCAGCCCAAGGGCAGCGCAACGTGGACACGGGACCAGAATATTACAGCAACATGAGTGTGGAGTACCACGGAGTGGAAGCAGATGATCTCCCCACTTTCAACCTCAGCCAGTTCTTTTACTCAGCTTCCAAATTCATTGATAATGCACTTCGGGATGAAAGAAGTAAGGAGGGTGCTGAAAATGGTTCAAGCCAGTATAACATTTACTCCATCTGAGTAAAAGCATAGTTCCATGGCATTTAACCTTTTGGGAATGAAACAAGTCCAATACAGTTTAACATAGCATATAAAACTAGTAGTGGGGAACCAGTTTAAGAGAAGATATAATTAGGACCCTTCTCAGTAATACCACCCCAAGAGCCCCTTACCACTTTTATCAAAGTTCTCATCACAGCTCCTATCAAGGGGTCCTGTATGACACAGATCTTTTGTTGTTGTTTTGACTCCTTCATAAACACATCAGAGACAACTGGACATTGCATAGGTGCCATGAATTAGCTGTCTTTTCATCCTTTTCCTGATTAATCCCTATCAAGAAAGGTTTAATGAATATTAGTTGCAGAGTGGTGGGAGTAGAACACAAGTGGTCTCAGATATTCCATGCTGTCATTCCACAGCTCCATGCACTGCAGCATTAGGTTCTCTATATAAATATAGAAACCACCCTTCCTACTTGACCATCAGATCTACCCCAGCCTATAACATTTATCTCTCTGCCATCCTCCAAGCAGCAGGGAACTGATACAGCTCTGACAGCAGTAATCTAGAAACATTTCATTAAAGTGTTTGTAATTTCTCAGCTTGATTACTACAATTCATTATTTGCTGATCTCCAGCAGTGTTCTATCAGAAAGCTTTACACTGATGTGAAGTGCTACAGCCTAGGCCTCACACTGACTTTCAATATTACTCCTACTCTTTTACCCCACATACTTTTAAAAAAAAATCTCAGCAGGATATTTTACCAGAAACCAGTTGAGAAACTTATGACTTTCCTGCTGACCTATAGAGACCTTAATATCAGAGGGTCAGATACTAAGTTTCTAGCCTTGTGTCAGCTTCTGTTCTTGGCTGTCTAGCTCAGCTGCAGGCAGTTACTACCTGACTTGCTTCCAATAGCCAGCCAAGTCTTTACAATTTTACCCTTTCAGCAAGTACAGTCCACACAACAGTCCCTTCCCTTGCTTGGGAGAAAACCTTGAAAGCAGATCAGTTTTAAAAATCAAAGTCCTAATAGCAGGAGAAACTGCTTCAGGAGCTTACATGCTTATGAAGAAAGGTTCCCAGCATTTCAAAAAAGTGTGTCTGAAGCACTGCCTTTGGAAAGGAGAGGATAACTAACACACACCCGTGTCTAGCCATGGCTGGAGGCCAGAGGTCAGTGGCAGACTGGAGTAGCTGGAATAAGAAATGCAGACTTCCTCATTCCCACCACCCTCCTGTTCCTGTAAGACTTTAGTCTGCTGTACTGAAGTAAAGAAACAAGCACAAGGGAAGCAGCAAGGGCAAGAAAAAAGCCTTGCATCCCAATAAATATTGTAAAAGGAAAGGATGAGATGGGGGGAGTATTAACCTTTTTGTTTCAAAACCACATCAAAGTCCAGGAAGTTCTGAGACAGTATCAAGCACCAGCCCAGCACTGGAACACAAAACAAAATTGAAGAGTGACTGGGTGAAGTACAAACCAAAAAAAAAAAAAAAAAAATCTGCACTCAAGTAGATACTACAAATTGCAGTGATTTCTGTAGCTGTAGTAATTTCTGCCACATTCACATGGCTTTTAAACAGGTTAGCTAGGATCTTTTCTGATGAAGACCAATAAAATAAAGAACTACTGTAACACTCATGAAGAAAAAGAGCAAGCTCTTAACTTTCTCATGAGGGAAAAGTAAAATGTACATGTACACCTCTTATCCCAGCCAGAGATATGCATAAAGACACTATGCATGGGCCAGGAAGACACTGAGGTTTAAAGCATGACAATAGCTTTCCAATACACATTTACAGAATGACTCCAGAGGCTAGACTGAAGTGTGGACTGATGCTTCTTATGGAAGAAAAGACTAGAGGTAACTAGTGCTCTCCTCCAACAATATAAATGCTTCATTTGTGAATGCACATCTAGTGCAGAAATGTGTTCTGCATTTCAAGTGCCAAATGAACAGGCTGTTTTGTGGGCACCTTCCTGACTGACAACATCCAAATTCCTAAACAGGGTTTTGTATGAAGTAACGAAGCACCCATCTCCAGTGGTAGTGACATGGGACTTTAGTGTGTGGTGATAAATACTTCTGACCAGTAACACCTTTACATTGCTTTGCTGCTTTGTATTAGAACTGAGCAAATGCAGAGAGGGAAAGGGGTAAAAGAAAAAAGCTTCAGCTTGTGTGACCAGAATGTAGGTATTAATGAATTTACTCTGGCTTTATCACATTCTGGCTATATCTGGGGTATGACCTTCAGCCAAAGGATCAAATTAATTGAATACATGTCTTCATATAATGGTTTTTGCTGGGAAAACGTTCAATAGTCAATGCTATTGAAACAAGCTGTCATTCTAATGAGGAAGACCCTCTCTGAAACAGACCAGAAAGCTTGGCAATTTGGATGCTGTCAAAACAGTCCTAATTCTGATTTAGCATCCAAAATCTTCATGATGGTGAAGAAACTCCCCGATCAGAACTGTATTTGCAGGGTTTAAGCATGGGCTGATGGACGTAAGAATAGTTATAAGAGTAAGTTTTAGAGGCAAACTCTAATGGATCACAATTATGCTTGCTGTCATTCAGCTGTGAATAAAGTTTTCTCAAAACATGCAATTCAGACCATAGAACAGAATTTTTATCAGTGAGGGCTGTGTAACATGAAAGGAAGATATTATTTTAAGAAGTTTTTTGGTTTCCTATTAAGCTACAGATTTAATACTCATTCCTTTGGAATTTTAGTTCCTCAGAATGCAGAATAGAGGGGAACGGCATTTTCACTTCATACTAAAATGTCAGGGGAAAAATACACTGAAGAGAGATTTTAAAAGAAAACAAAGTGGGAAGAAGCTTATGAGACAGATACAAGGACCTGAGGCAGTTGACCAAAGACACATCAACATTCATGGCTCCATCTAACTCTTGAAACAGAGGGCTGCATCTAGACAAATTTTCAAGAAACACAAACCCAAGTCAAGTGAATGAAGTATTTCAGAGACCTGTCACCACCCAGCAGATCTCTGTCTCTGTGCACTGATACTGCAAATTCTGGCACACCTTGAAGATATAAGTGGTCAGAATCCAAGACTGCAAGAGCAGACTCCCTTTAAGGGAATGAGGGTTCAGAGTGGTCCTTATGTTAGAATGGAAGAGACTACAAAATAATACAGAAGGGACATGGCTCTGCAGAAGAGTGTCAAGTGTTCTGCTGTAACAGGCAGTTGGCTCTTGACTACTCACACACAGCAGAGGACAGACTTCCTTTTCTTTAAACCAGTGGACATTTCAGAAAATGGTACAGCCATTTTTTGCCTTTGTTAACACAATATGAAACTACATTTTCTCCTAGATCTCCTGCATTTGCCACCCACACAAAGCAAAGTGTTCCTTGTCCCATCATGTATTTTATCACCTCAACAGTAACACATTTACAAGGTGGGAAGCTCTAAAGAGAAGCACTGAAGGCCTAAACAAATGAGTGTTTTCATCCATTTCAAATATTTGCAATAATAATAGAATGGATTATCATTTTCCAGGAGAGGAAGAGGCACTTTTAGTTATCAGAAGGACTGGAATTTTGCCAAGATGCCTCAAAGACTATCTGCTGGGATTAGGATGCACACTCTAACCATTAATCCTTTAGTGTTGGCAGTTCTTGATGCACCCATTACACAGCAGTGCTACTTGTGCCAAGACATCCTCTTGTGCCTGAAAGCAAAGGAGTTAATCGGCAGGAGTCATGGCTTTGCACCCAGCACTTCTCACTAGGCATAGCTAACAGAGATAAACTATTATTGGCCCTGATAGCATGTTTTTTATTTTTTTCTCCTGTGGCAATTCTGCTTAGCAGAGTGTTAGAGAGAGTGCTCCAAATCTACTTCCTTCAGCAGTTCAACCTTTTGCGAGAACCCCTCGAGGGCTTTGAATCATTTTTGGAAATCTTTTGAAGTGTTTCAAAACCTGTCAATCAGACCTGAACCCACTTACTGTTCTCCTCCTCCACCTCCTCCAGATACTGGTAACACAGAAGGTTCCACTTTGACTTACAACCTTGCTCCTATCCAAAGCCAAGGACTTTCTGCCTCTGGAAGCCCCAAGTTAAACCAGGCAATATCACCGAGTTAAACTGTGGCATGTTTATTCAGAGATGAAAACTCTTGGCAAAGACTCTGCACACACAGGATACAAGACGGGCTCCTACTGCAAGGAGATGACTGTATTAGAACACTCGGATGATGGTGGTGGTGAAACATTACTTTCATTCAACACAACAGGGTGCTAGCCAGAAATTTCTACAGCAGCTTTTCTATAGTGTTTAAGAGCTGGTTTCTTTCCACTCCCTGGTTATATGCCTATGGCCTTTCTTATCCTCTGCCCCCAAAAATGGGCATAAAGTGATGCAATCTAGATCTTAAAGGACATTATTGTCAGAACAAAAAAAGACAAATCAAATTCGGTTACTTTTTGTGTCTAGATAGTAGAACTGAGAAAGGCACCCCCCATGCAATCCATTTATTCTCATGGAAGGACAGTGTGAGAGCACACCAAACCCTCCCAACAACCTTGTGCTTTGGTCATTATTCCCTAACACAGAATTACATACACACTGTTTGTGAGACATGTAAGACAAGGCTGCAGCAGGGATCGCTGTGGTAATTAATGCAGCCCCCAGGCCTCCTCTGCAAGCTTTGTTCACAAATAAAAAGATACTTGGTTTAGGATTAAATGGATCATCCCTACTGTAGATGGTGTTCAGTTGTAAGATTTACTGCCTCAGTTCTCCCTCATGCAAAAGGAGAGGCTTATCAAGTGCTGGTAAGGGTAGTCAAACATCAGACAGAACAGGGGTGTTACAGAAACCTTCACTGTCAAAAGGAAAGGGTTACCCAGTGTCACTTCTGATGGTGTCCCTTTGTTTCCACAGGCAAGGTGCTGGTCCACTGTGTTATGGGCCGCAGCCGCTCAGCCACGCTGGTCTTGGCTTACCTGATGATTTACAAGAACATGACAGTGGTGGAGGCCATTGAGCAAGTGTCAAGGCACCGTTGCATCTTGCCAAACCGGGGCTTCCTGAAGCAGCTGAGAGAACTGGACATAGTGCTGGCACTGCAGAGGAGGAACAGCAAGAACAGCCTCCCACCTGCTGACCAGCAGAACAGCACCACCATCTAGCACTGTCCTGGCACGGCTGTGCTACTGGAAAAGAAACTCCATAAAAGGAGGAGAGGGGAAGGTGTATTTAATGACACAGTCACAAGGATCATTTGTTATTTGCTAGAAAAACAAAAAACCAAAGTCACTTCAAATACTGTCAAGATGAGAAAGAAGGGAAACCGAATTTAAAACTCATCATCTTAAAAAGTTCCAGCCTTAGCAGAATTCTTTGTTACATCAACAAGTAAGTTTTTCTCTCTGCAAAAAACCCCAAACATTTACAACACAAAAAGGAGGCACAACTTAAAACTCTCTTCTAGCTGAGTACCCCCAAAATCCTGATCCTAAATCAAGCACATAGCCTTTAAAGGAGTGCAGCTAGGCACTCCTGAAGAAATCTTGCAGGAAAAACACTGATTTGTTTAGTCCAGAGTCCTGAAGGGTTTCACAGGAGTTTGCCTTTTTGTGCTGCTTCCTGGCATACTTGTTTCTTTTTTCACAGTGATAATCTAGGGCAGCACAGCAGTTAGAGAGCCTCTACATGAGGATCAACTACACCATGAGAACTAGAAACAAAGCAATACCCTTGAGAAGGTCAGATGCATAAGCAGCTACACTGGACAACAATTCAATGATATACATACACATGACATTGCAGAACTTTCAGTTTTAAATTACTTAACTTGTCCTAAATCCTTCAACTGCCTGAATCATGTCCTTTACATTGTTATGATGAAGTTCAACACTGAACTTGTACAGCTCCAATAGCCCCCTAAATAATAATGGATTATAATCTGTTCTTATGAGATTTTAAAAAAGGCAAGAGACACCAATGAAGCCTTTAAAAAAATGCCTCAGTGACCTTTCTTCCAGCAGAAGAAAGCTGCTGCAGTGCTTCCAGACACTGTTTAGATCTATCACTGCCAAATGTTTCCTCCTATCTCAGCTTTAATAGGTCATTGTCCTCCTACATAGTTACATTTGTTAATAATTGCATCTGTTGACAGAAGTGGTGCTAATACACTAATGGGGACACCAGACCCACTTTTCTGCCTTAACTTATTCCATTTACCCTATTTGATACAAATGACCACCGTGTTTTGAAACAATGAGAGTTTTGCCAGCATTTGATATTCTTAAAATGTATGTCAGAGTAGGATCACAATTAAGCCACGTTCACCTTTGCTGCATCTACAAAAAGGTGAGGTCCTCGCCCTCCCTACCAGAATTTTACCTAATTCAATCTATTGGGTAGGAGGCATTTGCTCAGTGCCTGAGAGGCACTTGGCCATGACCTGGCCATCAAGCACACAGGAGAGTTCTCTTGGTCTTTACCAGCTGACAAAAGACTTTGCAACTTTGGTACAGTATGAACTGTGTAAGTATTGGATACTTGTGAAAAAAAAAATACAGGGCAGAAATGTGCCACTGAGAACTGCAAGGATATGCTACAAACCAGAGTTGAGCACAACTTTATTCTATTTTTTGTAGATGTTAACAATGCTTCACAGGCTTGGAATCTCTAGTGTGAAGGCCTTCCTATTCCTTCACTTCCTTTTGGGGCCCAAAACCCAGTAAATCGTGCATTTCCAAACACCACCTGTAGCCAAGGCTGCAGATACCCATAATACAATGCTTTTGATTTATCATTTGGATTTATCTGCATAATAAACACCTTATCTTTAAATTCTCAGAAAAGCAGACATTTAATATAACTAAACTACTACCAAATCCAAATTAGACATCACAATGTGAACAATATTCATGATAGAGATACACAAACTCTGGGACTTGGAGCAAATTAAGTAGCCCTATACCTGTATTAGGAGGGGAAAAAAAAAACCACTGAAAAAGCCCCCCAGAAATAATAGGGAACTCAAAGGGAGTAATTCAATATTTCAAAAATAAATAAGCACTCACGATGTGAGTTTAGAGTAAAAACATTTTTGGATGGGGTCCCGCAACTCTTCCTGCCTACTTCCATAGCCCTTCAAATGCACCTTTTCAGACCACCTTATTGTCTACTGCAGTTTAATTCACAGCCAGACACAGAACAGTTCTCCCAGCCTTGTGTCAGACAGACCTGCCTTGCATGGCCCTGCTTTCATTTACACTGGCAGCAAAAGCTGAAATTTTTTTAGCATTTGCTTTAGAGACAGGAATTCTGTACCAAACGATAAACTAAATGATAACAAATATCTGTGATGATTTCCCTTTGTCAAGTTACAGGTTGTCTTCTTTCTTGTATCCTGCATGAGAGCTTGATAACTGCTGTAACTGAAAGAGGACTTGTAATTGATTTACACGCATAATTGATCACCCTCAGCTCTACAGAAAATTGCCAGGGCCATTCTTTCTATTTACCATGCTGATATAAATGGAGTTTGTTTCCATTCACCACCCTGCCTGATGGACAAATTAAACAGCTTATAAAACTGAGAGACACAGTGATCTAACATGGAAGATTAGTACCTTTAGCAGTCCTTCATTTCTGTTTATATCAGAGATTCTTACAATGTTAGTAAAAAATCAGTTGCATTTTGCCCACAGCTAGGGGATCAGATAGCCTGAGTGCAACAACACTTACCTTTCCTGTCTTTGCTAACGGGCTGAGTGCAGCTCCCAGGAGCACTGTCATTTGGCAGCTTCCAGATTAAGTATGTCCTGCTCCAAAGACAAGTATCTTTCCTAGAACCAGGTCTTGCCTGAAGGACTCAGCTGGCACAGCTGGGCCTACTAAGTAGTTTTGAAGTAAACATACTTTTCATTTACTTCCCAGCTTTTTTTGCCTACTGTTCTCCCAGAATTAATGGGACTTAATCAGAAAAGCAGAAGTTCTGGAACACCTGACTTCCACAAAGTGAGGCAACTCTTGCAAGCTGCTGATCAGCTGATTAACGAGCGTCAGCAGCACCGACTCCAGCTACGAGCCAGGTCTGCAGGTAACACACACACGGAACAAGGCAAGTTGATTTCCTTGTTGCCAACCACCAGTAGCATCGAGCATTCTGTAAGAGTGCATGGCCAAGGAAGCTGCTTACACTTCACAAGAATCATCTATTGCCATTTTCTGAAGAATTTTTTTGAAGACAGTAAAGCAAGAGCTCATTCCCCTCTGGGATGGTGCTAGAGCACACAGTCAAAACTGACACTGCAATGTGCACACAAGACAGAGAACAAGTACATCTGTCAAGGAAAAGACAACCTTCTTATATATCAGAAATTTTAGTGCAGTAATGCAATTCACAGCTAAGCAGTCATTATGGGAAAAGATGCAGGATAGTCCCTTGTCCTCCTGAAAGGAATTAAATTCTGAAATAACAAAATTCTATTGGAAACTTGCCTGTTGTGTGCACACTACGCATCATTTCCCAAACAACTTTTAACCCGTATATTGTAAGTACAGAATTTTAGCAATATGCTGGAGTTGGGATGCTCTATTTCAGGTTAGCAAATATTTGAAATGGTAAGAAGGTCTGATTTGTCTGTATGTTACAGGCTTCGAAACTTGAAACTGAACAGCAGCAGATAAAGACCCAGGTGCCTTTTTCATTCACTGTAAAAACACACAAATGAAAAATCACAGAACATAGTGCTACTTTGAGATACAATTATTTAACAAAGATAGGGTCCTAGCTAAACACACCTGAAGGCTGCACATAACTGTGTTGAGTTCCACTTTCCTTTTCCTAAGCATAAAAAAGGCAAGTTACTTTGTGAAGATGAAAACAAAGTTTAAGTACTATGAATACTCTCTGCCTTCAATCAACAAATTTGACAATGTAAGGGCATGAACCAAGATCTTTGCTGTATTGTGCTCTCCTAATCAAGTGTTCTGAACTTCTAAAACACAAGTTACTGCAGATTACCATTGGACCAGCAATTTTAGCTCTCATTCAGATTCACTATTTTAGACTGCTGCTCCATTGTATTAAAATTGAACAGGTCGTGCACATGAATCTGTAGTATCAGTTTCTTGATTTGGTACCATCACACAATAATGGTTTTATTTAAAGAAATACACATTTCTTTGACTTTTAGATATATGAAATACTACCTTTAAAGCTGTTTTATATACTGGAATGGGGACACAGTTTTCAGTCAAGATGGCCAATCTTTTCACCTTCACAACCTTACTGCAGTGACAGTGGCAACATCCACATTAGAAGCATTTTGAAAAATTATCACAAGGATTTTTTCTGGTGTAGATTCACACATACCACATTTGAATTTGTCCACTCATGAGATCCACATATAGACAGCCTTCTTGTCTTTAACAGATCTTCCATTGCTAGATGAGAAATGCTCATCTCTGTGTATGTTTGTGTGCCCATATACATGCATATACACAGAACCCATAGATTCAATGCAGAATTTGCATCATCTTGTCACCCAGCAACAATGACAAAGGAAGAGATTACAATTCTGTCATTAACATACAGTTCAAACACCATGTCTGTTACTATCATATATCCTTTTATATATATATATATGTATATATATATTCACACTTTCTATAGGAAAGAAGTTTCATACATTAAATATTGACAACCTTGTAAGGTATTAAATACATATTTATTCAATATTTTATTAAGATTATTAAAAAAAATAATCTTAGCTATTCTTTATTTTCACAAGGTGTATGCAATTATGATGAGTAACCTACGCTTAAGCTCTAAACAGCCTAATCCAAACCCCACCAGCTTTAATGGGCTTTAGATCAAGCATGTGAGAGCACCGTAACAAACACTGCTTCAGGAGGTAATTCCATGCAACATCAAACTATGACAAGACACAAGAGGCTAAAAATGGCTCATCATAATTTATTTTATGTTAAAATGTACAGCTTGGGGGGGGGGGGTGTAGTTTTTTGCAGTTTTTATTTTTGTTGCTTGGGTGGGTCTTCTGTGGGTATTTTTTAAGTGACTGACTAAAAAGATAACAGATAAATACAAGAGTGTCACTGGGTCCTATTTTTACATGTATCAAGCCTCTTCTGTTCGGCCCTTACAGTCACTCTGTACAGGTACAAAGGCTACAAAAAAGGAAGCAATATAAACAGACACAAATAACTTTTGCTTTTTTACATGCGATCTGTAAGCTTAGTTTGAGCTATTCACACGCTACTGCTCTATTTTTTCCCTTAAAAAATAACTCCAATATTTTATAAAGATAGAAAAATCTACAGATGGAATGAAAATGTAAAGTTAGAGGCATTTCCATAAAATAGCAACTTTACACCAAATTCACTACTTTTTTTTTTTTTTTAAATCCTGCCAAGTATTTGGACATATACGAAAATGTTTCAAAACTTGACAAATAAACACTGAGATGTTTCAATCAACAGAAAAACATAACAGTTTTTATAAAACAGAAAGCTGCCTTTTTTCCTACCCCAGCCCCAAAGAAACTGGTCACAAAAATGGAAAAGAGTCTCAACTTTACACTAAACATACAGCAATAAAACCCTTTGAACTAACCAAAATGTGAATAGCTTTTGCAGCTTTTTTTTATTATTTTTACAAGTTTTATAATTAACAAAAATATAATTCTGGTTTTTTTACCCCTCAAACTAGGGTAACCTAATCAAGGCAAAAAAATTAAGAAATGGCTTACTGTTAAGCACAACACTTGTACAGTACTACAAAATGCACTGTCACTAACAAAGACATTAGCGGCATGCAGAAGTGTCACCTTCAGAAACAAAATAATACAATAAAAGAACTGCTAAAAGGCATTTACATGTGGGGAAAGGAGAGAGAAAAAGCTCATGATCCAGTACTGTCTGATAGTTTTGGAGTCTATTTATCCACATTTTTAATGGGAGCAGGCACATAAAATGGCTCTGAACCATCAGCTGCTGTGTAATTGCAGTTCATAGAAAGAGTTCTTCCTTTCCAGAGAACTTCAAGCTCAATGAAATAAACGAAAAATGGAAAACCACCTAATTCCCCCCAAAGAGAAGTTAAATCTCACAATGTTAAAAAATAAACAAAAAAACCCAAAACAGAACAAAACAAAACAAAATAAAAAAAAAACCCAACAAAGCAAGAAATAAAGAAAAACTTGTATAAGGCTTTCTGCTGCATACAGCTTTTAAATGGTGCCAACAAATGTATTTGCATTCACACCAATTGCTGGTTTTGAAATCGTACTCTCCAAAGGTATTTGTGCAGATCTATCCCATACGCCGGTTTGGTAGTGCGTCTCTCCCAAGGGCCTACCTTCTCATGTAGGATCCATTGAGAGACTGTTTGGACATGCCTGTGTTCATGTAGCCGTGGTGGCCTGGAGGAGTGTACATCATGTTACTGTGGGGTGCTGTCTGCATTGGCTGCTGTGCATATGGCTGAGTTCCCATCATTCCCATCTGCATCTGCATAGGGTACTGGGGGGTTTGATTCATATACCCATGATTACTGTGATAGCCACTATTCATCATTGGCTGGGACATACTGTAACCGTTCATAGCATTAAGGGTATTCATATTCATGTTCACTGAATTGACATTATAAGCAGGGGCTGGCATCAAATTTACACTCATGTTCATGCCACGCTGCATTGTTAAGGTCCGTGCGGGCCCTTGCATGGCCACAGTCTGTGAAGCTCGCCCATAAATTTGTGGCTGATGGGCTGCAGCAGTGGGTGGCAGCGGTGTGGATTTGGTTCTTACAGAGACATGACCTTTGCTGGCCATCTGAGTCTGCAGTCTTTGGGTGTGGGATATTCCAATATTCGATGAAGTCATATTACGCTGCAAAAGGGGAGGCGGCAAATTCATGGGAGGAGGAGTAAGGTTGGGGGGAGGGGTCATGGTAGCCTGTGCTTGGGGTCCTCCAGGAACAGCATGTGGAGACTGAGAAAGCTGAACAAGCCCTGTGTTACTTAAGGGGGCAGACAAAGAGGCACTGTTTGCATAGGAAGTTACAGCAGCTGAATGGCTGTAAGGCAAAGAATGATCCATAAGCGTATTAGTTAACTGTTGCAGTTTGGCAAGGCTGAAGGTGGCAGATGGCTGTGAGTAATGCCCTGCTCCAAATTCACTCTGCCCCATTCTTTCATATAATCCAATGTTGGCATTGCTAGTCTCAGGGATTTCAGTCAACTGCATAGGTGGCGTAAAATTAGCAGCCATGCTGCACTGGGATAACTGTTGGTTGCTGCTTGGAGGCCTTTCAACAACACAGCCTTGGGGAGATTTTACATTACAAGTGGGAGGAGAATTGATGTTTGCTTGTTGCATCATACTGCAGCTTCCATTAATGTTAGACATCTGCTGGGTCACTGCACAGCTACTCTGCGTTAGGTTACTAGATGTAAGGCTACTGTATGAGCAACTGTTTTGAGAAGAGTTGTTTCCACAGATACTACTACCCATTGTAGAATCATAACTGCTTGGGTTTTCATAGTTTTCTGTGGTGCTCTCAATACTTCCTAAGTCACTAAACCCACTATCCACAACTTGCTGCGAATGATCAGAAACAGAGGGAACATCCATCATTGGGCTGGTCTCCATGTTCTGTAGAGACGGCACAGAAATGGCACTTTGATCTGGGCTGATCTGAGCATAGCTGTTCTCTAAAGGAGCAACATTTGGACTATTAACAGAACGAACTGACTGGCTGGGATGAGAGTGCACAGATGAAACTGGGCTGCTGTGGTCAGACTGCTGACAGTCATCCAGTGTGGTCATTTGGGGACTTTGGTCATTGTGGGCATAGTTCTGCAAACTTCTACAGGCCTCTTGAGTCTCTGCACAGTCCTGAAATGTATCTTCATGTTCACTTGTTTCTTGGGTTAGAGACTGTACTGCTTGAACAGTCTCTGAGTCAATCTCCATGGTCTCAGTACTCTCTCCCTTGAAATCGGAATGTAATTCTTCACCAGCTTTTTGGTCCTGGTTGTTGTCTGCATGATCATCATCAGATTCAGGCACTGGGTCTGAATCTGTAGCAAGTTCTTTCTGGTCACTTTCACACTCATCAGCTGCAAGGTCAACACCACAATCCATTAACTCCTCCTGATTTGAATTACCAGTTTGAACATTTACTTCTAAAAAAGATTGCTGGGTTTCCAGCATTTCTTTGAAAGCTTCACCAGGCAATTCCTCTTTCTCCACTTCTGTTGAACCCATGTGACTATCATCTTCATCATCTGCATCATGATCCTCATTGTGAGAAGGCTCTTCATCATCTTCCTCCTCTTCCTCCTGATCATCCAAATGCACGGACTCCTCTTTTTGCACAAAAACTTCCTCTGCTTTGTCTTTTTCTTGATCTTTTGAATTGATTCCATCTTCTTCTATGCTCCTTTCTTCTTCCCCAGCTTTCATGGTATCATTTTCTTGTTTTTCAAAGGGATCACTGGATGGATGCAGAGGTTCAGGTTCTACCTCTTTCACCTCATCATCTGGTGGTGGTAATGCTTCAACAGGTTCTTTAACAGCTTCCTCCGTAACAGCAGGAACTGAACAGGGCTTGTCTTCAGCTACTTCCTTTTGTTCCTCCACCAGCACCTGGTAGTCAGGCTCCATGGGAGTCTCAGGTGGAGTATATAAATTAAGCTTAAAGCCAGGTTTTCTTTCTTTGCTTTGCCTCCACTTAGATGGACCACGCTTAACTCCTTTGGGCCAACCCTGCTTACTCTTTAAAGGTTCAAGATTGTCTTTAGTGCTTTCTTCCAACACAGCTACATCCTCTGTATTGTCTTTGGGAGGTAATAGAGAAAAAAAAAAAAAAAAGTCTTAGCTTGCAGACTAATCAATATTTCCCAATATAAACCTGAAAATAATTTATAAACTCAAAATGTATTAAGAAACCATGAAACAAGAGTTATAAACAGATCTCAACCCACAGTAGAATGATGTAGTATCTACAGCTCAAACACACTACACAGATATGTTATTGTTTGGTGGCCTTTTAACAGACACTAGCAGAACCACCATTTATACACTAGAAGAATCCCAGAGATTTAAATGTCAAGACATGTAAACTAATGCAAATACTGTCCAAATATTTGATTTTCAACCTTTGGTTTTAGAATAGAAGTATGCCTTCACTTTATATAGACATTGATCTAACATATATTCATCTTTTCTGACAGTAATGACATGAAAGTCTGGAGTTTCCTCTGTGACCATTCTGGAGGACAAGCTATAATAAATATATAATTATGCTTTAATACCAACACTGAAAAAAGGTGATTCATTCTAGTACTATCTCACGGGCAACATATCATGACACAGCTCACAACAGATGATAGAAGGCAAAAGATAGTTAAAATTAAACACAGAGTGCATCAGAAAGCTAAATTAATCCATTAACTATAAAAAAAGGACCCAAACACATTTGCCTCTTTCCTTTCTCCCCAGATACTACTTACATATACTCTAGAGAAAAGGAGAATTACCAAGATACAACATGCTGAACTTGGGAGTGTAATGGCTTCAGTGATACTTCTGTATTGTGATGATGTGGTCCATGGGCAAATACAAAACATTAGTCTAGTTAAAACAGTGCAAACCTGACCACTGGGGCATAGCTGGAACTTGCTACAATTAGTTTAATTAGCTTCTCTTGAGAAGCTGGAAAAAGTGGCAACATTCTCATGTACCACATCACACAATAGCTGTTTGAAATAGAAATCAGCCCATGATGATACTTCCCATGCAATTGCAAAAATACTGAAGTAGTACCTACTGGCTTCTTAGAGAAAATACACAGACCTGAGAATCTAGTAATTCATTCTGGAATTAAAACTCATAAGCAGAATTTGAGGGCCAGGAGGTCAAGGGAAGAGTGTACGTTCAGAATAGCTCATCAGTAGTTTCACTATCCATCCATGAACTTTTCTGACAGGAAACATCCTTGAAATCAACCTGGAAAAGCAGCTTTGAAAGGACACAGTTAAAACTGTCTGTCTCTTTCATGGGGGGAAAAAACCCAGGATCTTGGTGCTGAGGATATATTATTCCACAGAAGCAACAAACATTTCACTGAATTACCAACAGTGCTGAATAGAAAGATACTTGTGTAAATTGAATCTTACTTTTTGCTTGTATCCTTTACCACTGATACAAAAACTATATTGGACAATATTCCAGTGCTACCCTTTGCACTGTTAAGTATGAAATGCCCTGTTGCAGGGACATAAAAGTTGGTTTTGACAATATGACAAGAACTTCAATGCCTCAGACTGGAAAAGATTTGTTTCCTGAATGCAAAAAGCAAATTATAATATTATAATAATAATGGCTAAATACATCTCATTAAAAATTTCAAGATTTATGACAAAAATAAACACTTCTTTAGAAGGCCACCCAACAAAATTAATTTTGTGAAGATATAAGAACATTTTAAGTTTACCTGTACAATTTTCATCACTCCTGTAACAATGAATATCTTTCTCCTCCTTGTTCTGCTCTTCTTCCTCCTGTTTCTGCTGCCCAGGTTGATACTCAAAAGCTTTTCTAATCACAGGCTTCAAGTCATCATCTTCTCCATCCATCTCACAGGTGGGCTCCAGCTGCGGCATGGGACGCTCTTCATCTGAGTTATCAAATGGCTCATTCAACACCTCTGTTGTTTCAGAAATTGTCTCTGTTGTAACACTGCTGTTTATCCTTCTGCGCTTACGGCCCCTTTTCTTTTTCAGTATGAAAGGTCTCTGAAAAATAATTCCACAAATAAAACTCTTCCTACATTCCCGTTCGTTAACTGATTCTGGACATGAATTTTTGTAGAGTGAGTTTACAATAATCTATTTACTCATTCAAAAAACCACTTTATGTTGCATCAAATTCAAATGTAGACAATCTAAAAGTAAAATGTCTAAACAGTTAAAATAGGTATGTATACATGCATACAAACCTTTCTGTAAGTAAAAGCGAAGGCTAGAATTTTCTTCCTATTGTAGTGTCTTTTACCTTCTTCTGTCAAATAATATTCATAGCATTATTACATAAACTGTACTCACACATTTTTCCTCTGTAGATTTATAATTCCCCAACAACCTTCACAAGTATCAAAGCTTATTCTTCTACATTTCAGATTTCTGCTATTTTTAGAAATAAGTATGTACACAGAAAAATAGGTAACATTGAGGAAGTGCACCTCAAGAATCCTACAGATGGCTGCTATTAAAAAAAAAACTGTTCAAGATTTTGTTTTCCTATTATTATACATTCTCCAAGATTTATAGTTACTTTAAAGTAAGCTCAGTTAAAGTATAATCAAAGGGACAATCCAATTTCCTAATTCTCACCAGAGACACTTCAATACATAGGCTGAGTGCTTTAAAATTTTTGGGATTCTTAAGTTTACTAATTTAAGCAACTCAAAGAGTTGATTTTTTCAAAGAAATTAAGAATTACGAAAACATGGCAGTAACCAGAATTTAACATTTAAATTAGAAGAATACGGGTAAAAAAAACCCTCTTGTTTTAACAGCAGTTCTTTTGAAAACTTTATGCCCCTTTTAGGAGTTCCTATAATAAAAAAAAAAAAAAAAAAAAACCCAAAAAAACCATAAAAAGATAAACCCCACAAGCTGGACTCCATCTTAATACAAAAAAAGAAAGAACCATTAAAATATTGAACCAATACCAATGCTAAACAGCAGAGGGCAATCTCTAGTTTAAAAATTAACAGGAAATTCTGATTTTTTAATGTCACTAGTATTTTATAGTTCTGTGAAAAATCCTAAAGACAAAAAATGGGATGGAGTGCATAAAGGAGAAGAGAGGAGTAGTTAAGTGTCCAAATAACACAAAAAGGATTAAAACAGCCTAACAAATGTTTGTAGAAAGCCAGATTGTTATTTTGATGATAACGATTTGATTGAAATCGGATACAAGTGACTTTGCACAAAACCACTGAAGTAACACACCTTTCTTTTCATGGCCAGTGACTGGGGCTTTGTCAGCCGGGGAGGTGAACTCTGTTGATTCTCATCCCCGCCATCCTCCTCACTGCTTTCTTTAGAGTGTTCTGTGGATTGCCCTCGCTCCCCCACCACTGCCACACTTTCTGGAGATCGCAAGTATTTATTTTTAGATTGTACTTTTGCAGGTGATTGCCTACTATTAGTTCTTGTGGAGAATATTTCTTGCTCTTCCTTTTCCCAGCAGCTAGCTTGTTCCATAAGACGCTCAGCCTGAAGGGTTGAGGTTAAAATAACAGGTCACCGAAACAGCATTTACTTAGCCGTATCTTTTACATTCAGCTAAATAGTTAAAATAAGTCAACCCTGATTAGCACTGCTGGCTAACCTAGCAACAACATTTCAGCTGAATCATCTAGTTGTTCCTTTACAACAGTTAACAGATAACAAACCAAAGAAGATTGCATTTCATGGGATATTTAGCACTATTAATGATGCAGCGAATTGATTTAAGTCCTTTAGCACTACATTACATGCCTACTGACTGGATCACTTTGAGCAAGTTGAGAACACAAAGAATCGATTGACAGTGCAGCCCCTGAGCTCTGCACCAAATTTGATCTGATTACATGCTCTTTGACTACCTCAAGAGTGATAAATACAGCTCCACGACAACTGATTCACATTTTAAGTTTTCATATTCATCCCCCCAAAGTTACCATGTGTTGCTATACAGATTCCAAAAATTCTGCATTACAATATCAGTATGGAGTGGTCAAAGTTAAATCTGCTCTATTTAAGACAGTCTAATGTTGAATATTCAAAATTATGAAAACCAAAGGAAGAGAAATTCAGAACACGTCTCTGATATTACCTCCTTTTCTGCTTCCCTCTCTTCTTCAGAAACTGCAGCATTAGAAACTAACAATGGAGTCCATCTCAAGCTTTCAGGATCTACTTCATTGATACGTGGATTCGCTTTCAGTTTCTCCATATGACTTGAAATCAGCTTTTCCCTTCTAATAATTACAAATCTACAAGCAAATAAACAGTAATTTTTAGAAAGTGATCTCCTAAAACAGCCTTTCTACAGGTGAAACCCTTTTGCAAAACAACCTGTGAAAAAAAGATGGGTAAATAAAAGGATCCATCAAACTAAAAATACCAACTGACACACAGCGATAACATGCTTACACTACTGACTGTTCACTGAGAAAAAGTGAGGAAACAATAGTTTATGAAGTGAAAGCTCAATATTAACCATCACTGGGGCAACAGAGAGAAAGTAAAGGTTTTATAGTTGACTACTCTAAACCTAATTCAAGAGGTTTAGTGTTGGCACTTGAATCACTGCCAGAACAATTTCCAATTTTAATATTATATACAAACACAGATAGAAATCACTGTGGATCATCAAGTCAAGAGTGAGAAAGTCATAATGTTACAGCTGAGACGTAAGCTAACGGGACAAGAAAGCAAGTCAGAAGCACAGGTTTTCTAACGAAGCATACAAAGGTACTTTAGTCCTGTGCTAATGAAGTACAAAACGACTTTCCAATTACTATGAAGTGGCATATCAAAAGTAGGTAAAGACTAATAAAATAGCACAGTATGCTAATCTATTAGCACATATCCCACCAAGCTGCCCTGTTACAAAGAACTATACAATTTTAAACAATAAAGATGAGCAAGAATTTCAAGTGCGGTAAAAATCAGGTTGGTTAAGTAACAATATTCTCTCAGTGAAAAACAAAGTTTAAAAAAGAAATCAGATCCAGAACCCTTTCCCCAGAATTGTGACAAACTTCTACTTTACTACATGAAAGAAAAAATTCCCTTAAAATACATTTGTCCTCAGGTTGTCCATAACTAAGTACTCCAGAAAGTTAAGGGTTTAATGCAATGACCGCGCTCCTCTTACCTACTCTCATACACCATCTTGTAAGCTGATCTCCTTTTTGAAGACTTGCATTCTTACTGGCTCAAAAATTACTGGCTTTGAACACTAGTACTGGGACACATAAAAGTTACTGAGGCTGAACTTTTCCTGATTTTAATTTTACTTTTTGGCAAGCCAGTGTTTGAAAGGCAGCTTTGCTTAATTATAAAGTTTCTATGATTGGAATATCCAGAAAGAATTAAGATCATCTTCAGAAACACAAACACCATTGAAAGTCATTTAAGACATTTTATGGAAAGAAACAGACCAAACAAGAACAACAACCCAGTTAAGTTCTAAAATATCCATCAAAATCATTAAGAAAGAAGATATTCACAAAACAAGAACTCACCTTCTCAGTGCACTGACTTTCAACATTGATTGTAACATTAAATAGAAACTTGCATTACCAGTACCTTGAGCAGGAGCACTTCACATAGAGCTGATCTGATCCCATGGTTTACATGAATTCAGCAATGATTGAAAGAGGGGGTGTGGAAAGAGAGACTGCCACCCACAAAGACAAATTTTTCTCTCACTAGTATTCAAAGCAAAATATTTGCACAGCAAGAGCTGGGAACACTAAGGGAAGATCATACTGAATGAAACAAAATTCTTAACTGAAAATGTTTCGAGCTGGCCACATACTTCCAATAACCATTAACATGAAAGAGCATCCAAAAAATCATCAGGAAGAAAAGCTCTTTATGTAAGACCCATCTGTACTGACTTCTACAATAAGATGGTTATTACTCATTTTACAGTCAAACTTTTCCACAGACATTTTTCACATCAACTGTTTTGGAAGTAGAGAATGTTTTGTCTCAGTATTTTAAAAAAATGTTTACAAGATTCACTGACCTATCTTCTCTTTTATCTATCATGCTATGTTGCTGCAAGGTTGTGGCAATATCATGCGGACACATTCCAGTAGCTCGGCTCATTCCTTTGATGCTGATTTGTTTTTCATGGTGGCAGTTCAGGTATTCCAATATGACACTTTTCCAATAAGCCAAGTATGAGAGACGACCCAGATCGGACAATGGCTTTTCAGGGGATCCTGCTTGACCCTCTCTTCTAGAAAGTAAATAGCCTAGAATAAAAATAAACAGGATACCTTATGGAGATAACAAAAGCAAGGAATTTTAACTAGCCCTTAAGAAAGCTGGAATTAATACAAAACATCAGCATGACTGATTCAACTACTGAAAACTCTTGCAATTACAGAAATCCTCTCCACAAAAGAGATGAATTTTCATCATTATAGTGACATAGGAAAAGATCAAATCCTTGCGAGTGACTCAGATCTTATGTTATGAGAATCAAATATTAACCAAAAACTCTAATTGCAAGGCAAGGACAAGAGGGAAAAGCCAACATGTTTTGGAACAGGTCCCATCATGCATGTTCTCCTTTAGAACTACAACTCTCTGGCCTTTTGAGAAACTTTTACACCTGAGTTACATCACTGAAGCCAAAAATATTCCAAAGAATCTCAAGAGCAGGTATCATGGGTAATATCAGTTACGTCATTTTTCTTCAAGAAGCCCCAAGTGACATAAGTTTTTGATTAAACAGCTAGAAGTTGTATTTTGGAGGTAACATAATTCACAAGATGAATTATTTAGAGAATTAGTTAGGAGAAATAATTAAAAAATAATCTCCCTTAATTCATATTTAAGAACATTCACATAATTCCTGCTTGCAGTCTTCAAAACAGTAACAGATCCACTATTACACAGTATACCACCTTCATTTTATATTCTATGTATGTTGTAAGTCCCTTTTAACTCTTCACCTTTAAGAGGATTTTACTATTTAGAGTAGAATATGCCTGCTTGGAGATAACAGAAGATGCCACCAGTAAAACTATTTCAGTATAGAGAAAAAACCCACAATTAAGGAAAGGTATTCTTTCACAGTCATTCATCCCTCCACAATACATATTCTGCATTGTGCCTTTATAAAAACTGCCAACACACAGGCCTTAAACAACCAGGCTTACAAAATGCTTACTCCACCATACACAGACATTATGTTTATGGAATTACATTACTCAAAGTCAATTCGAATCCACCAAAATATACAGTTCTTGCACCTTCCAATATTCTTAAATACTTTTTTCCTCCCTCAAATTTTTCAAACTCTTATTTTTCAAAGACTGATTTAAAACATATCTAGCACAGTCATGTCATGTTCGTTAAACAAATCCTACTAACCTCTTCAAAAAGTTACTCCTGATCAAATTAGCTATAAATTAAAAGTGTATGATTAACATCCAGGTTTAAGAGAAGCAGTGGCTGTTTCCTCATTTTGCTGTATGGTCTACCATATACAAACCATACACACACAGAGGTATTTTTCTTAGATAAAACCACAAAATACACACATAAATATATGTATATTTACTCTGCCTGAAACACTGGTCTTCCCTTCCTCAGATAAAACAGAAAAGGTCCACAACAGAATTTAGAAGAAACATACACATATATGCATCGTAGTCTAATCACCAGTTTACATAAAGAAATTTATATAGAAAAGCAGACATCCTACAACATTTCAAGTGATCACAACATAGATACTGAAATAAGTAGTGTGCCTTTCATATCGATTAGCATGATTTGTGATAAAATGCCAGAGCTTCAGCATACCATCTCACATCTGCCTACCTCTACAGAGCTACATGAAGCCTGCCTACATCTGCATGGTACCACCAGAAACTCAGCAAGTAAATTTATTTTGTTTTACAGAAGGAACACTACCATAAAAATTAAGGAAGTGAAGGTATTTTAACATTTAAAATTGCAGCATATTAAACTTTTTTATAACTAGATGATACATTTTAGTACATCTTGGTACTACATGCAGCTACTGTTGACAGGAAACATCAAATTTCACATTCAACGCCACAGTGCATCTTCAATAATTTGAAGGTAGAGAATTGTTGCTTTAATTCCAGCTGCACAAAAGCAGAACTACAGTGTATAGCCTGTTCTGCTTAATTTTAAACAAAGCTTCACTTGTATCAAGAAAGAATTCTGGATCAGCTTGTGTACAACACACAAAACCAAATTTTATACTAAGATGACACTGCCCATAAAAAAAACCATGCAAACCTGCGGTAGGAGAAGTAGTGACGGAAGTCTCAACACAGGAAAAGAGAGGGAGAATAACCTAGATTTTAAAAATGAGGAGAACTTAGAGCTGCTTCAAGTAACTTTACAGTTTACACTACCAACTTCACATTCAAGCAGTCTTGGGCACTAATAGAAAGTGTAGGGTATTTGCAAGACCTAGATTTCATTCTTGCATTTCACTACACTTTGAAGTTACTTTGACAAAAATTCTTCCTCTACTTTCATTTTCCTCATAGATAAGGGGGCTGCACCTATAATTTCTTGGTAAACATATTATGAAGCTGAATAAGAAACTGCTATCCAAACAAAAGTTTGGAATCATTAGTTAGGCAACCACAAGTACCTTTAGAGTTTTACTAGTACATCCTGGCTCATTGTACCTTTCCTGTGTCTGGGGATTTAAAGACTAGTTCTTAGTGCTCATTTTCACTCTACATTAAAGTGGAGAAACTTTACCTGCACAGCAGTAACGTCTGTCAGTATTCTTTCCCTACCTTTCTAAAATATAACCTATGCTTTTCCAAGATACTCACATTCTAGAGGATCAAAAATATAAATCAGAGGTAACAGTCTCAGTTACATGTAGCACACACTGACTAGAAAGTCTCTCAACAGATTCTGTGATTTGAATGACACCTATTAAATTAAACTTACTGAAGAGATGCCAAGTAATTGATCTAAGAGTTGCAGGTAAATAAAAACCACTGATTTTGGTAGCTTGTGTATCTACCCTGAAGCATCTGAAATGAGCACCATATGCCCCCGTTAAACAGATACCTGCAATCTCACTGTGTCGACCTAATTTTAATAATGGATAGCCTCCAAGTGGCAACCTCAAAGAACTTCCGTAAGATATAATTTTTGATATCAGATTATGAACAATAGCAACACTCACAGAACAAAACAGAGCTCCTCACCACTCACCCCCAAGAGTAAACAAGTCAAACTGTATGCTACACAAAAAAAGAAAACCACAACAAAATGTAAGACCTAATCAAGAACAAAGAGTCTTCTATCTTATCTTCTGGGCATAGAGTGATAGTATCACAAAATTCAACAGCCAAAATACCATTAGTTATTTTTATTTCTTGCCTTATCTCTATCCTCCACGACGAAGCAACGCACCAAATGCGATTTACAGCCTTTGATTTCTGTCACACAAACCTCCCCAGAATCACTAAGGTTTCATCTTATCCAAGATTTGAAACAATTAGAAGAAATGCAATCTGAGAAAGGGAAAGTTAGTATAACATACATAAATTCTATGCCTTCAACACAAATTAAGGCGATAATTAGGCATTAAAACATTTAAACAAACTGACTTGTAATTATCTTGTAATTTCAATCTACAGCATTCCTAGTAATACCCCTGAAATAGCTACAGAATCCACAACACACTTATGTGAGAACAGAAACTTTAATACATCTGTGTCAGTCTCCAGAAACTTTCTTTAGTTAACTACTGATTTTATTATGCTTGGTTCTATATCTTCAAACAAGTTAAATAGCATGAAATCAGAGGTCTAGCTTGATAGCAGGACAGTGGCCAACAGAGAAATCCAAGGGACACATTGAAACTGGCAAACAGAATCAGTCTGGCTTCATCCAAATAATTGGAACCAACTAGATGATCTTAATGTCCATACTTATTGGAATTTTTTAAGAACTTGGTAAGATATGTTAAGTATCACTTCCTTCTGCAAGCAGTGCAGAGTCCATCTTCCTCCTGCATTCGCTGCATTTACTTGTGTGTTTACCAGCAGGAATTTATTGTCATGTCTGCTGCTGTGAGGTGAACAGACTTGTATCTCACCAGCTCTCTCCTGAAAATCTTCTACAAACCAGGATCACATCAGCCCCCTTTCACTCCTATGGCATGAAAACAGTTTTATGCATACTTCAAGTTACAAACTGCCATAAGCAGCTATTTCATTAAGTCTCTGCAAATCCCCAAGACACATCCTTCTTTCCTTACCACACACACTTCTAAACATCACTACCTCAGCTTTATAATATTAAGCATAAATCTCAACACAGTTTTAAATTTAGCTTGAGACAGCTGAATTGATTTTTTTTATCATCTGTTGAAGGAATACACTTGTCCTTTTGCTCTTAACATGGTAACAAATGCAGGCTAGCCTTCAAAGGTGTAAGACAATAGAGATGCAGACTGCACAGAGGCCAGTGGAATACAAAGCAGCAGCAAACAAAAACATTGAACAAGTGGTATACTGGGAAGGACCAAATGAACAAACTAAAGCTGACAGAAGGAAGTCAAATGAAGTTTGAAGATTTTTTTGAAGACACTCCTGCGATCTGAGTGCTCTCTATAGCAATGAAGAAATCAATTTACCATTTCATTTCACAGAATAGTTAAGGTTGGAAGGGACCACTGGAGGTCATCTAGGCCAACCTCCCTGCTCAGGCAGGATCCCCTAGAGCACATTACTCAGGACTGTGTCCTGACACCTTTTGAACATCTCCAGGACAGAAGACTCCACAACCTCTCCAGGCAACCTGTTCCAGTGGTCAGCCACCCTCACATCCATAATTTCTGATGAATAGTCAAAGAACAGACATCTAGATTGAAATGTTCAGTTTCCTTGAGTGCAATTAACACTGACCACAATCATTATAAAGCCATTAGGCTTTCAGTAAGCTCAGGAATTAATCTTGATTCAAGCAAACCAAAAAACCCAACTTGCAAACTGGATGTAGGTGTTTGAATTACACTTGCTTGTGTTCACCCAAGACAGCATGGTCACATTGTGGCTCAGTTACACACAGCAACAGCCAAACTGTAGTATGCATATTGCACAGGATTGAATGAAGACTTCGTGGTTTCCCATTCACCTGAGAAGCTAGGGAACTTCGCTAATATTAAAGTTTGAACAATTATTTTTGATGTAATTATATTTACTATTTCTATTTTAAAACCACCTAGAACAGTCCTAGAAATGCTGTATTTTATTATTAAATACAAAGATTACTTTGTTTAGCTTAAGAGCAAACAACAGTCAGTCAGTTAGCACTCACACTTTGGAAAATAAATAACTATAGCTGAGTAGCTTCTAACAATGTGAAATGGAGGGTTATAGTTGGCTTGTATCACTCATCCTTTTATGAAAGGATCACAACATTTCTTGCCTTCTCCACTAGGCAGTACAGTTATACATTTTACTGGAAATTCCACATAGCCAGAATATAATCCATCCAGAACATCCTGAGGCAGCTTCAACACTGTATTCTCCAGAAGATGCCACTAGCTGAAACTCTAGTATAATTTCCTGTGTTCTATTACCCATGTGCTCCCTTAAGGGAGTATCTGACATCGCAACCTCACCACAAACAACAGTGCCATATTCCATGGAGACTGTGCTGATCTAACACAATTCCTTCACTCCTTGAAATTCATTGCTAACAGACAAGCAGGTTCTTTGAGAACAGTACCACAAAGAGAGGCACTTCACTCTTTTGAGGACATCATGTATGGTGTTCAACTATTGTTCTGAAGTATCAGTGCATCACATTGTCTTCAGCAGGAAACAGAATCAGCAAAAATGTACCTGAATGGAAAACAGAGTACTGAATCTCATTCTGTCCCTGGACAAGTACTTAGGAACTGCAATTTCTTTCTCCTATGCTACTAGCAACAAATCCACATATTTGCTTTTCACGTATGGAGGCTAAAAACCAAAACAAACAGTCTTCAAAGTGGACCCCAAGGGTAGGGATTAATGAGTCCTACTTCTTAGCTAGAACACATTTTTTTGTCTGCTACAAAAAATCTGGAAATAACAGTTTACACTGTAAATTTGAAAAGTATTTTATCTGAGAGCCTGTGATCAAGGAAACAGTTTTATGTCTTATGTATCAATCACATCACACACTGGAGACAAACATAGTTCTGATCTTGTTTAAGAAGTCATGGTCAATATCACTTTCTAGGAAATCAATCATATCAATCTCTCCGAACAAGAAAGTTACAAATGCTAGTAAAGAAAGTCTGTTATATTCTTGTAATTGAGACAGAGCCCACTTTACAAAAGAAACAGCAGAAAGACAAATATCTTTAAACTGTGTCCTACCAGAGTATTCCAGCCCTTATCTTGGATTAGCATAGTTGTTCTAAAGAACACAACTTTCCACTCAAATTTTGTAATTCAAACCTGTATCTCCACTTTTCTTAAAATATCTACAGATAAGATTAGCTTTTACCTTAAAGAAAAGCTGCAACCAAATAGTCTTTCAAAAACAGAACCACACCAATGGAAAATGAGAGCTTTGCTTCACTGCAAAAACTCATTACAGAGTTACATCTTGTTTCATACCTTCACATTCACAGAAATATTAATAAACATAACACACGTAGCTGTGCAATAGGAGCAACTCTTACAGAGATAAGAGCCATACAGAAAATGCAATACAGCAAAGGTCCCTGGACCAGAATAACTCCTGAGTCTTTCAGGAGTAACCCTGTCAGTGGCTATTAACCTACTACTAGCCTTTGAACAAGAGAGGACTCAGCCTAAAAAGCACAAGAAGAAGCCACCTTGATGTAACCCTGCTGAACATAATAAAGATTTCCTTTTTGCTATCATCTTCCATGTGTCCTAGTAAAATTACATGAGCATCATCATGGCACCTTTAAAGAGAAAAATTTCTATTTTTCTGTATTGGGAATCTTTACTTCATTTACATGGAAGAAATTGAGTCTCCACCTGTTAAAGTACGAAGGATCAAAATTTAAGAGAAGTATCATTGCAAAACCCTTAATTTACTGCTTAAATATTAAAATACCCACAAAATAAAGATTGTGTTATCATATCTGAGTAATCTTCCAATCATTTTTAAACCCGGAAAAACAGACTGTATGCTTGTAATATGTAATGACTGAGAATCAGGGGGAGGAACAGACCATATGAAGAAGCAAATTCAAATCTGTTAATGTGGCTTCCAACATGGAATCTCTTTTGCCACTGTAATTTGCCTCACAGCAAAACAAAACAGCAAACTTAAATAGTTCCAAACTTGCTCAAGCCTAGCCTGCATAAAAAGGCCGTTTAAAAATCAGGTTTCAACTCACAAACAGGAATGACATAGCTTAGAACAAGTGTCAGGTTGTCAGTCATGAAACAGCTACTGAGCTGCTACAACATACAGCAAGTCATAAAGAGGTGAAGTGTCAGCAGCTTCCCTCTGCCTACAAGACATGTTATTGGTATGTGCTGGTATTCAGCAGCGAGCTGTAAATGGCTGAACTCAATCAAGGACAATATAGACAGCAGAGACACAATGTGCCATTCTAAAGGACAAGCTTGCTCTCCAGCCATGCACGAAGGCCACCGCAATCAAATTGCTTTCAACAGCTACACAGAATTGTGGTCAATGCATAACCAAACTCCATTTCATCTTTCTGGACCTGTTCAGCTATAATAACAATAGGAAAACACCACTGATCCTATAAATAGGCTTGAGAAAAGCTGCCAGTGTTAAGTACCACATTATCAAGTCCAGTTCAAAATGCACCTATGCAAGACAGTGCTTAAACGACAGCCTGCTGACAGCACTTTACTTCCAAACTTCCTGAAGTTTACTTCCAAAGTTCTCCTTCCATGAGGTAATGTAATGCCAACAACCAAGTTTCAGAAGATAGCACATATGGAAATACCTGTAGACAGAACATATACAGACCTAAGTGATGTGATTTAGAGTAAGTCATAAGCTCTATAACCTTTGTAATATCATGATGATACAAAACCATTTATTGCACTCATTCATCTTCCTTGAGTTTCTTGAAGATTCATGTAACATCTGTCATCCTTCAGTTATTGAGGATGTTCCCAACTGCCTTGACTTCTCAAAGACAGAGAGGTGTTGGAGTCATGTCAGCCAGTTCCCTAGGGTGAATGTCACCATTTTACTTAAGTACTCTGTAATTTAATCTTCCTCTAGCGAAGATGGCATCTCACTCTGCTGCTTAAATTCTGTGCCACCTGAGAAGGTCCTATCAAGAAAAGTCAAGGCAAAGAAAGTACAGAGTACCTCAGATCCCTTCTGAGATCCACACCACACCCCTTTGTTGTCACGCCATGCTTATTCCATTCACCAGCAGGGCCATATTCTGCTTACTTTTCCTTTGGCTGTCCACATACTTCTAAGAGCTCTCCACATTTTGTTACTCTCCACTTCCCTCAGTTTCAACTCCAACCAAGCTTTGGCTTAACATTGCTGCAGATGGTAAGCAATACCAGTGCCTTTTGTAGATTTTGGTTTTGCGAAAGTCAGGAACTCTC